>NC_141074.1:20386723-20709223 GCF_041138505.1 Cibotium barometz
AGAGAGAGAGAGAGAGAGAGCGCTTCAATGTGTGGGAGAGTGTAAGAAGAGAGAGGGAGTGTGTGCATGTGTGTGCGTGTGTGTGTGTGTGAGAGAGAGAGAGAGAGAGAGAGAGAGCAGGTGTGTATATGTGTGTGCATGTGAGAGAGAGAGAGAGAGAGAGAGTTTCAACATTTGAGAGTGTGTGTACGTGACAGAGAGAGGGAGAGGGCATGTGTGTGTGTGTGTGTGTGTGTGAGAGAGAGAGAGAGAGAGAGAGATGGTTGTAGAGAGGGAATAGTTCTTTTCTGGAACCTTGGTCGATCGTAGCAACGCGCGGGTGCAATACTAGTATATATATAAGTACATATGTATGTATAGGAGAGCTTCACATTTTTGAACTTTTAAGCAGGTATGTTCTTTTCCACAAGCGTAGATGCATTGGGGCTCACAATTAGTTGTCACCATCAAGTCATTTGCTCATTGAATGAGATATGAATGAGATATATATATATATATATATATATATATAAACATCCACACATATATATATACACATACACACACACACATATAAGAGAGTTTCTCATTTGCTCATTTGTTTTCCCTAGCACACATAGATGCACACACACACACACACACACACACACACACATATATATATATTTATAAGTATGTATATATAAATAGATCTATATGTATGCCAACATAAACACATGCATGTGCATGCACACAACGCACCACACACACACACATGCACACAAAAAACACACACACGCACATAAAAAAACACATGCACACACACTCGCATGCATGTGCACATACACAAATATGCACACTTACATGCACACACTTAATTAACCTCACACATACACATACATGCATATAAACTTACACATATATAAATGCACACACTAAAAATACACGTGCACACACATCGATAGGTGTTATAGCTCACCCTAACCCTCCTTGAAACACATCCAAAAAGAGATTACCTAGTGAACCGCAATTGTCGTTTTGAGGATCTTTCTAATGGCCAAGCTCGTAACCCTTGAGGACTCCAAGCTCTACAACTCCTTGAGAAGCAATTCCACCGTGTCTCCCGCGAGAGTTGTCACACCGTTGCCTTGCACTACGGGTCCTCGTCCCTCCTCTCACCTCACTTCACTCACACACACTCATTAGCATGCATTAGGGAGAGAGATTAGTAAGAGGATTAGCAAGAGCAAGACTCAATTCCACAATGGGAGAGTATGTTGTATTATGAGATAAATTCACTTATATACATAGCCATAAGTGTTCACACTCACTTAAACTATGGCCGGCTGGGCACTTTAGGCTCATAAGAGGCCTATTGCTCTATTACAATGACTACTCTCATAATATATCCATGAGGTACATCACTTAGGAATTCATCCTAACTTGCTGTCCTAACTTGCTGCCACACACTCTTGAAGCGAGAATCACCATAAATACTCCGTCACACAATTACGAGCACCCGTCCAAGTTGTAGCTTTGGAAACTATTGCTTTATATCTTGAATGTATGACCCTTTGGTGTATCTACCATGACTCCTTTATGTAATATAATGGTAGTAGCTCTTGTTAATCCTATAATTGGATTTACATTCTCCCCTTCCTGATGGGCGATTGCATCCACATGATCGCGCGTTGACGACCTTTGTGTGGGGAGAATGAACAAGCTTGTCGATGGCTTTAATGTTCACTTGTCTTTGTTCCTCCGGAGGAAATAAGAAAATCTAGTTAATGTGAATGAAGAGGTTAGTTGTGTATTGGGAATTCCTAAACGGGGTGGGGGGTCTTGCAAATGATTGCATTTTTATTTTTGTGTGAGCCTTTTTTTTGGCCCACTTTGTTTTTGGCAATCATTGGCAAAGTTACATGTGATTTTTGTTAGTGGGGACACTAAGAGATTTTAATAATGGGAGAGACGAGAGAGAAGGATCCGAAGGAACATAGACTTAATCATCAGAACGAGATGGTGATTCTCAGTTCCTCATTTGATTCATTAAAGCAACATTCATCATTCAAAGTAATTGGCTTGTGATGATGTCCCTTTGTGTGGTAGGATTCTTGTCAAATGTTGTTGAGAACCGTGTTCGCGTGTTGGATAAAGTTGTGTTTGAGCTGTGGTGATTTTATTTGTAATTTCCAATCTAACCAAAATCCTAGGGATCTTTTCAGTAAGATATGCTGGAAGTTCGAGCTCGTGCAAGGTTTCTTCCTCCTGTTAATAGCAATTGTACATTGCCTCTACTATAGAAGTATTCAAGGTGACTGTTTACATCGATTCATGTAGTGAATACAACAATTCACTTATCCAAGGTCCACCAAAGATGACATCATACTCAAGGGAATCTAGGGTAACATGGAATGTAAATTCTATCCATATCGATTGTCTGAGTAGTGTATCTAAAGTAGCCTGGAACTTCAATGTTTTGTCCATTAGCTCCTCTTGCAAGGCTATTGCTTGTAGGGATGAGTTTAGGTTGTCCCAAGACACCCAAGTGTCTATTGTCATGATGTTATAACTCGCTCGAGGGCTAATCAATGCACGTTTGTGCTTAACATCATTGCCTATAGGGAACTCCAACCATACCATGATAGAATCTTCCAAAGGAACCATGGGTGTTTTGGTTATTGTTTCAGCTTTAGATCCTGTGTCTATTTCATATTCCCATTCACTTTCATCCTCTGTTTGGGTCCCACTTTTTCAAGAGTACCCAATGCGTACACAAGCACACTTGGCCCTCTGATAATTCTTAATGAGGGCTGTTTGGAAACTTGCAAATCCTCACAGTCCTGTTTTATGGAGTTCATTATGTCCTTGTATAACTCAGGTTGAGCCATTAAAGGTGCAAGTGCCGATGTGATGCTAGCTTTATTATGAGAGAAGAGCATTCCACTGAATGAGGTTTTAAGAGACTGCTTTAATCTTGTAAGGGAATTATCCAATTCCTCAGGTGCTTTCTCAAGCCTATAGTTCATACAGTCTGTTTCAAATGACTCTTCTGTAGAGAGTATGTCTTCCTCTTGAAAGGGAAAGTGGTACTCCTCTAGGCTTTGTATCTTGGTTGCTGTTTTAGGTTTGGCATTATGAGGCTCAATCACAACCGGTGGCCCTATAAGACATTCAACCAAGCTAAGTATGCTCTTGTGAGCTTGCTTTTTGCGTTCCGCATATGTCATGTTATCATTATTATCCATTTGGGGTGGTTGGGTGGGTTCTAGTTTCTTGATTGGTCTATGTGGTGCAATGAGCGAAGAGTAAGAACTTGTTTCATCCTCACTTAGTGATGTACTAGAACTTTTTTCATTCTTTGACTTTCTTTGGTTTGTCAAATTTTCAATATGTTTACCCATGCGACGAGATCAAATTTTCTTTTGGGTTTTTGTATCCTGTGTTGTACATATGGGTGTTGAGGTTTGTGTGGTGGTCTTTGATGTGGATGCTTCTACATCTTATATAGCTTTTGGCTCTTTCATGTTTATGTCCTTTATAGACTCCTTTTCTCTATCTTTTAATTCGACCTTGGCTTCAATAGTTTTTTGTCCCTTGTCTTTCTTTGGTTTAGGTCTTTTTTTATCTTTTAGGTTTTGTTTTAAAGCATGTTGTTCTATCCATGTTGAGGTATTAGCTTTTGCTTTCCTTCTGACTATTTCTCGTGTCTTGGCACATTCAAGGGTACTGTGGATAATTGCCCGTTTTGTACACTTAAGATGTTAAGAGTTATATTTTGTGAGACAAGTTGCATTGAAGCAACTCGTCTTGGGCAATCTTGGAACATGTGATTAATGCCACATTGTTCACACATGGGTCGCAAGGTGTCAGTGACTATGGGCATGGAAGTATTCCAAACTGTACAGTCTGCTACCTTGTGTGAGGTCCATGATAATAGAAACACTGAAGTGTCCGATCAACTGCTCCCTGAGCAGTTTCTATCCCTTGGACTGTTTCTATTTGGTGCACAGGAGGTGGAGGTTTTGAGTCCATTGTGGATGAAGCAGGACATTTTTAGTATCATGGTCAAAGGTTTTATAATATACGCAGTGTAGAAGGACAGGTGCCTTGTATGCACAATGAGGATTGGGATGGTCGTAGTGATTACACTCAACACAAGGCATCTCGTTCCTCACTTTTAGAGGCATTAAGGATGTCTGGGCTTGAAGGTTTTTATCCTCTCTTAGAGATGTTTTCTATAAGGTTTTAAGCAAGGCTGCATAAAATTCAGGGAATGTTAATTTTGAGATCGATCTTTCTTTTGCCATTGCTTCACTTAGTTTAGATGAGAAACACCTCGTAGCATGCTCATCTTCTAGCATGTTGTCACCTAAACGTATTGCTTCTTTGTAACATTGATCGAATGTTTCCAGATTGGATACAATGATCAAGTTGTGTAAGCTGTTATTCTTCAAGCCCATCATGAAACATCTCCTCAATTGAACATCATTTAATTTTTTCCATGACTCACAATGTGAGTCCAAGAGTTTTATCCAAAGGATAAAATCTCTAATGGATTCATTTGGTTAACGCTCGATTGAATAGAGTTCTGTTACTGCACTCCATCGATCACCTTCTCTGGAAAAGCCATGTATAAAGGCTAATTTCAAGGTTTTGAAGTTGGTCTTCATCAATGGCATCAATGCAATGAACCATCGAGTAGCTTTTTCCTCTAAGCATAAGTTCAACACATGTACCTTAGTGGGACAGTTGGGATTTCCAAAGACTTCACATCTATGTTCAAACATTTGAATGAATTGAACAAGGTCTATTGTTCCGTCGTATTTGCTCATAATTTTGGAAATTTGTACGGTCATATTTCTGTATGAATCATTGAGGTCGTATGTGAGTGCTCTTGTTGGAAGAGACTTAGTGAGTTCTTTGGCCACCCCCCTTCCTAGACTTCTCAGTATGTCCAAGGTGTCGGCATCCAAGAAAGGGTTGGTACTTATAGGATTTGTGGGAATGTTAGGCAAGGGACCAAAGCCCAGTGGAACCAAAGTCATAGGGGGTGTAAAACTTGATGACACGCTTGTTATAGACATGGCCAATGGCATGGAGAGGTGAATCGACGGCATAGATCTCAATGGCTTGAAGATGACAGCCATTGGGTTTAGTCCTTGTGTGATCCCTGGCACTAGTCCCTCTATCGTGGCCATGTCGGAGTGCCTAAATGCTCCTTAATGAGTAATTTAGGAGAGGTGAATCGACGGCATAGATCTCAATGGCTTGAAGATGACAGCCATTGGGTTTAGTCCTTGTGTGATCCCTGGCACTAGTCTCTCTATCGTGGCCATGTCGGAGTGTCTAAATGCTCCTTAATGAGCAATTATAATTTTTATTTATTTTATTTATTTATTTTTTACTTTTTATACTTTCCCAAAGCCCATTATTACAGCCTCAAGGGGCTTAGCGTACTCTTCGCTGGATCAAACAGGTGTCCGTTGTCCTAATTAGCGTAGGCATTATACACATGTGACCTCTGAGATATTTTTTCCAAAAAAGTGTATGCTAGGAACTTCCTAGATGGGGAGGTCCTAAAACCTATTTTCCATCACTGTCTCAAGATGAAAAATTTTCCCGAGAATTTTTTCCTTGTTTCGCAACAGGTTAAACATACATACGTATATATATATATAATTTCTATGTTTATTATTTAAATACATATATATTTAGAATATATATATATCTGTATATATGTGCGTGTGCACGTGCATGAGTGTGTGTTTTAAATATATATTATGAAAAAAATATTGATATATGTGTATGTATGTATATACATATGTGTGTGTGATATACATATATAATAATTAAATATATATTATGAAAAAAATATTGATATGTGTGTATGTATGTATATACATATGTGTGTGTGTGATATACATATACATATATATGTATATATAATAATTAAATATATATTATGAAAAAAATATTGATATGTGTGTATGTATGTATATACATATGTGTGTGTGTGATATACATATATATATATATATATATATATATATATATACATACATATATATATGAAAAAAATATTGATATATGTGTATGTATGTATATACATATGTGTGTGTGTGTGATATACATATATATATATATATGTATATGTATACACACACAAATATATACATATACCTACACATATATATATACACACACATATATGTATATATGTATGTATGTATATACACACAAACATATATGTATATACATACATACACACACACATATATATATATATGTGTATGTATGTATATACATATATGTCTTTGTGTGTGTATATATATATATATATATATATATAAACACAAGGCGGGTCTCGCCCACTAGTTGTAACTAATGCAACCACCACTATTATTTTAAAATAGTATTCTAAATCTCTATGGAGAAAAAAAACTAGCTATCCCATCACTTTTCTTGATCTCCCTCGTTTCTCCTCTCCTTTTTATCGTCTCTCTCGTTCCCGACCCACTGTATCACAACTTAGTAGCAAATTATGAAAACGTATTATGGAACAAAGTGCAGAGCCTTGTGCGTGCAAATAATGAGACCGGCAACGATGGCTTTCTTGCTTTAGGTGATGTGCAATTAAGTGTTCCACAACAACAAATCCAATACATGGGGCGCTCCTATACATGGAGCAACGTTCTATTATACATGGCGCTTTATTGCGGGCGTTGTATTGTGTTAACATATTAGCAACAAGTATTAGCAACCTCATCCATTAAAACAGTGTTTGGAAGATAGGCGGGCAGTGGCCTCGACAACGAGCTTGAAATTGATAGAACTGGATCCTCCCTCGCCCACTGACCGTCTTGCTGCATCGCGGAGCTCAAGCGCCCTCTCTCGCAAGTTGTGATCTTCCATGATAGCTCTGGCCTTTTTCTCCACCTCCGATCTGGTAAGAAGGCCCTCTCCGTGCCGTTCGAAGGCGAGGCCGTTGCCCCACAGATCAGCGATGCATCTGCAGTTTAGCATCTGATCGGCAAAGTAGGGAAAGCCAAGCATGGGCTGACCATGGGCAACGCCCTCCAAGGTGGAGTTCCACCCTGCGTGTGTGAAGAAGGCCCCTACGGAAGGGTGGGAGAGTACATGCAGCTGAGGCGCCCAGTCGATGATGAGGACGCGCTCCTTGGTCCTCTCCTCGAAGCCAAGCGGGAGTGCAGCTGAGTGGCCGCCTTCCAGGAGACCCGGGCGGAGCACCCAGAGCAGAGGCAGACCGCTGGCCTCCAGTCCCAGAGCAAACTCTTGCATCTCCTCAACGGAGAGCTCCGTTATGCTGCCAAAGGAGACATAGAGGACGGACGCGGGCGAATGCCTGTCCAGCCACTTCAGGCAGTCATAGTCCTCGGGCCAGAGGGCCGGCGTTTTGTTGATGGGCCGCATGCTGAGTTGCAAGCCAGAGAAGTACTCGGGGGGGAGAAGCGGGCCTATGGTGTGGAAGGTGCAGTCGGGTTGCTGCTTGCGGAGAGCGTCCACAGTGTGGCCATCCCATTCGTCGAAGGTGTTGATGACCACGCAGGCGGCCTCGTGTGTCCGTAGGAAAGGGCGAGTAACGAAATCGAACATAAAGTCAGAGGGGTCGCAGCATTGAAGGAAGCCCGGCATGTCTATCATCCGTAGCGGGGGAGCTCCGGGGATGCTGGTGATGACCTTCTCGTTGACAGGGCAACCTATATCATCAAAATTGTCGTGCTTAATCCTAGCTAAGTTGTCATACTGAGCATGAATTCTTGCAATGGGATGCCGGCACTATACGGTTTACCTGATGGCAGGCGAAAGCCTCTGGAAGCGGCTAGGTGTGCCGCATAGCTCGCAGCAGACTGCGTCCAGAAGGACACCCTCGGGATGCCCAACTTGTTGGCGGCGTCTTGAGTGTGCAGGACAAACGTGTCGGAGATGATGCACGTGACCGGCGGTTCGAGGCGCTGCAAGAGCTGCTCAAAGGCGGCGCTGCTGCGATGAACCCCCCTGGATAGCTCTGGCACGTTGCTCGTGCGAGTGTGCTCAGGGGCGACGCCATCCGGTAGGCTAACGAATTTAATATCCAGCTTCGCAGGTTCCGCCCCCGGCGCCTCCTCTTGCTGTTGCCGGAGGATAGAGGGCATGACACGGTTGTGAGTGTATTCGTTGTTGACAAAGGTTATAGCAAAGCCATGCGTGGCGAGCTTCTTGGATAGATGCATGAGAGGATTTATGTGGCCTTGGCCCGGCCATGGCACGACAACGAAGTGCCCTCGCTGGTGGGAAGCATGAGCTTGCTCCGCAGGCATAATGGAACAGTACGAAGGGGAGCCCTCTTGCTCCGTGCGAAAACAGTGAACCTCTCTGTGGAGTGTCTGGCCACGTGTAAGCAGACACCGAAAGATCTTTAATATAAGCACTGTCGAGTTACAATTCTAATTTCTGTGCTGTCGCCGTCTCGGGAAAAGACTGAGCAGCTTTAACACGACTGTTACTGGACACTGACATCTGGACAGTATCGAGCCTCGTTAGGTACCTGGACACTGACATCTGGACCAACGAGTGCTAGCTCATTTGGTAGAGGGTTGGTCTTTACTCCCAAAGTCTTGTGTTCAAGTCTTGGGGGCCTCGTTAGGTACCTACCCTTGATGGGTTGATTATAAGCATGTACGATGGGTTCGCCAACCCATCGTATACACAGCTTTAACACGACTGTTAACTGGACACTGACATCTGGACAGTATCGAGCAGGCCTGATCAAAGGAGCAATTAAAAAAACAAGTGCTTAAAAAAACATTTTTTTAAACCAATTCCCATTTTTGTTTCCAAAATCCCTACTCTATGGTGATTTATAACTGACTATATAAAAAAATCGTTTTTTAAAATAAGGGCTACTAAAAAACTCAGTCGACTTTTCTTAATTCTGGCCGTAAAAATACATTAGAATGCTTTTTTTTTTCAAACACTGGTTACAACAAAGGTTCTAGAAACTAACTTTTTTCAAATGAACCTCGTATATTAATCAGCGTTTATTTTTGCAAATGGGGACCCATTATTTTGTAAGAAGGTGTATTCTTGAACAAGGGTAAAGTTTTTAATTTGCCATTCAATATATGGGCGCCCTAATGCAAAGGTTACCTTTCAATTATATTTCATAGTTTTTCACATAAATACAATTCTTTTTTGAAGATTTGAATAAGAACAAAGCATAGGTTAATAATAATTTTCAAGCATATGTATCTTTAAAAATGACTAAAATCATGATATACATGTGCACTCGTGCACACACATACATGTATATATGTATGTATGTATGTATATCATGATTTTGAAATAAGAAAGGAGGTAACTAAAGAAAACCTTCACAAAAAGGGCACTTGTATGATTAATAAAATAATATTTTTTAGTTAATCCCTTTTAATGTGAAGGAATTTTTTTAACAAGGTTACATTTTTAACCCCCTTCTCTGGTAGGCTAAAATCACTCTAGAAGGGATTAGCAACCTTATAAAAATAAATAGTGATTTATGAATCCTTTTCACCATGGGCTTAAGAGGAAACACTGAATTAGCCAACCATTTATTTATCTGTCATATTCATCTAGTCTTTAGTATTCTAAATTGGACCATCCGTAGGATGAATCATATGCAGAAAACCCACCTTTTCCATAAATTATTGGGCACCCCATTTTCAAAGCAATGCCCACCACCCCACTCCGTTCTAGAGCTAAGAACTTTAGAGAAAGGGACCAATCATGGTGAGTCCCCATTTTCAAAACAATACCCAATCCTTGTAAAAAATTTCAACACCAAAAGTTGAGTTAACGAGCACAAAATAATAGGAGACACACCTCCATGCTTTGAATTTTAGAGAAAAGAACCAATCATAGGGCATCCCCATTTTCAAAACAATACCCAATTCTTCTAAAAGACTTTTTCAACACCAAAAAATGAGTTGATGAGTACAAAATTCTTCTTCTTCTTTGGGAACATGATTATATTTATAAACTTCAAAAATTCTAAGACAAAGTAGGATGTAAGACAAAAATTCTTCTAATTGGGTAGAAACATGTAATTAACATAGTTTTTTTATGTCATGAATTGAGGTTGAAATGTCTATATCCTTTGATATAGAGACTTTGATTAAATAATCAAAATCACCACATTGTTTTGGATAGAGAGGAGAAGCAGCATATACTCTTGGGCTTTCAATTTAAGTATTGAAACAACATATACTCTTGGATCTTCAATTTGATAAAGGATAAGTATCGAAAGGCCACTCACATTACTTTTTTCCATGGTGTCCATATATTGGCATAACATAATTTTTGTCTTAGAATTTTTGAAGTAAATCCCAGATAGTCCTTGTTCTATGGAAAAGAATCAACGGCTGTTCCTCTTGACGAGGAAAAAAGCATTGCTCTCTATGATGATCCAAGTGCAAGTCTCTTCCCTTGATTGGACCATATGACTTACAGGTTCAGTCGGATCAGTTTGGTTAGTTAAGGCTCTTGACTACGTTAGAATAAAATATCTTGGAAGAATTGCCCGCGCTTTCTGGGCGAGGGAAGTTTTTTCGGGTTCGGTTTCGGAAGAACCGAGGGATTAGCCTCTTGTCCAGATATCCGTGGGGGGAGGCCCCGGGTGAGAGGTTATGCCCTACACAAGAAGTGCTACTTCCGCTGCTATAGCATCCCGGAATTCGTTGCGCAGAGGGGGCAAGGATCTTTTACCTACTATTAAAACATGTTAGACTTCTTTTGTTTTGTGGTAGACAGGTACTTCATTGCACTTAGTCCATGATTTCTAATCCCTTAGAAACAAGAATCCATTGACGTAAATTCTTGATATTCTTCATGTGCCTAGTCATATGGTCTTATGTAAAGTCCATAAGTTTCAAAAATCTACTATCCATTTGAATTTAAGAACTATACCTTTAATTAGTCACCTTGTAGAGAGCATGCAAAATTTAACTATCCCTAAGTTTCCATTCAAATGAAGCATCTTTCAATTAAGAGCTGTATATCCTTGTTTCTCCATAGATTGAGCATATATGATTGAATGAAAATAGATACATTTTTTGTCCATATCATATCTCGTTCCTTGTCCACATTGAGTGTACATAAAGTCATAATGTCGAAAAGCAAAGGGTATCAAAGGTATGAAGTTTCAATTACACTTGAAAAATGAGAAAAGGAAAGGCTATCACAGCTTTTGGTTGCACTTGAAAACTAAACTTTCAAACCATAAGATTCCAGGAATAAAATGAAGAGCCGAGAAGCATGCAGGATGTTGTAAAGCGAGGATATTCTTTTTTTTTGGGGGAACAATATATATTTATATTTATAAAATAGAATCTATCATTTACATAGAGTCTCTTTTTTCACTTGCGGTATTCTTAATTTACCAGCGTTAATGTCAATTTATCCGCTGCAGACGTTTAGTGGTGGGGATAATGAGAATTTAACTCTGCACATAATAAAATTTATATCGCTTGATTTTGCTCGGCTGCGATCACGATGCAAGGGCGCTTGCCCAACAGCTGCAGTGGGCGGAGGTAAATTCCAATCTGAAGACATAATTACGGGGAACTCTAATTCAGCTGGGTCTGGGATAAATCAATCGGGTTCTAATGAGGCTCTGAAGCCCAAGGCGCCTGGGTCGGTGGTCTCGAATATTGATGCGAGTAAAAGGCCTAGGGACTGCAAGCAAGCCAGCCAAGCTGCAGATTGATGGATATAACACCTGCAAGCCCAATGAAAATCCTCTCCCATGCTTCCTAGGAATTCACGCGCAACATGCACAACAGGCAGCAAACCCTTCTATATAATGATGGGCTGGATCACTCCATTAAAATCCAAAAGAACCGTGTGCGAGGGTCTCATTCTGTTATGGCTAAAGCTCGTAATTCTGCTAATTCTAATGCTTTTGCTCTTTTGGGCTCCCCAGTTGGTTGATAAGTAGGCAGCTTTATCCAGTAAAAATTTGTGCTCAGACACGTCGAGTGCATTCTGGAAAATTCGCCCACCTCCCCATCTTGTGGGTGATAGCTCTGAAGATCATCCCTCCTTGCTCCTTGGGATCCTTCGAAATAGTGATGGGTTTAGGCTTAATTCCTCTGATGCTTCCTAATAAATTTGTCTCTATATTAATCCCAAAGGGTTACGTTGCAGAGGAAAGTGGGTTACCTTCTTGCAGCATTGGCAGCTCCTCTCTGACAAAATTGTGCTGTGTTGTCTTCAGGAACATAAACTATCCAGGACCAAACAGTTAACTATATCCAGGGTCAGATCATCTCAGACCTAAATGTTATTGGTCGGCGGGCACTGACCGATCATTTTAAAAGTGTTTTCGCTCATGATAGCACCCTAGACGTTTCACCCAACAGGAAGGAAGCCATGGACTGTCTTCTTGATGGTATTCCTTCTTGGCTTACTCCGGCTGCTGGTACAGGTGCTCTTGATAAGCCTTTCCAGATATGGAGCTTAGGTTGGCCTTCAGAAACTTAGGCAAAAAGAAAGCTGCAGGGTATGATGGGCTCTCCAAAGAAGTGTTAGGCGGGTATTGAAGGCCTCATTCTCATGCTTTGCAATCAAGTTTGGGCTAGTGGCATTGATGCCTCTTTCTTGGGCTTAAGGAACCATTGTGCTTTTACCTAAGCAGGATATCTGTTCTGAGATTAGGCATATATCCATAATGGGGTTTATGTACAAGCTTATACGAAAACGCTTGCCCCCATGAGGTTAATGCCGGTATTAAAGAAATTTCTACACCCATTGCAATACGGTTTTATTCAAGGTAGACAAATTCATCATCCCATTTTGAATGTAATGTTTTCCATTGAATGGGGAGCCTAACAACAGGATGATTATGCTCTGGTGCTCCTCGACGTGGAAAAAGCCTTTGACAAGATTTCATTCAGAGATGACTCTCACCAGACTTGGCTTTCCTCTTAAATGGTGTAGCATTATGTCCTTTCTCTGTGAAGGTAAGAGTTCAAAGATTGATTTGGTGGAGGGACTGACAAAAGTGATTCCTTTGTTTAGAGGTGTGAGACATAGGAGGGCTGCCCTCTCAGTCCCTTATTGTTTACTCTAGCTACTCACCCTCTTCTAAACAAATTGCAATTCCTATCCTCCTCTCAGCTTCTCAAGGGCATGGAACTTCCTTGTGGCAAACATTTCTTGGGGTAGGCCTTTGCAGATGACCTGTTGTTGGTATTGCAAGCTAAAAACTGACTATCTTGAATGTGCTAAAGCTCTCCTTCTTGAAGCCTTCTCACTAGGTGCTGGTGTCACTTGCAACAATTGGTCTAAGACGAAGTTGGTGTCCAAAAATCGAACCCTTTTGAGAATGCTGAAATTGTCAATTCTAGCCAGTTGATTAGGTACTTGGGGTACCCTATTGTGGTGGAAATCTCTCCCTTTCAACTATGTGCGTGGATTCTCGAAAGAACTAGGGAAAAAATCATGGGTTGGTGCTTCTTTAAATGGCCTATGCATGTATGTCCCAAGGTGGTGCAGGCATTTCTTCAATCTCTCTACATTTACATTTTGCCTTGGGTTAGATGAAAAAAATCCAATCTGAGGACTTTGGAGCAATGATTGAAGAGGTTCTTCTGGTCTAGGGATGTTATGCATCTTGGTATGGCTTTAATCAGTTGGGACATTATCTCTCTCCCTAAAAGTCATGGGGGTCTGGGCATTCTCAACCTCTTCAACATCTATCCTCAAAAAGGGCAGTTTATGATTAATCATTTATGGATGCAGAATGAGCCTTGGACCCACATATTGCATGACATTATCAAGCTAAAGATCATCAGGCACCCCATGCTCAGGGACATGTTAGTTGACAAAGTTCTCCTTTCCAAGGCCATATCAGTGTTAAAGTTTGATGGTCTGACTGATGTTTTCTTAAAGTCTTGGGTTTTCATCTTATCCCAAATTCAATAGCACAGGAGGAAACATATTATGGGAAATTCCTTAGGAGATGAACACCTTATCTGGACAAGATGCATAAAGTAGGATATGAGGCTATTATGGGGCAGGAGAGGTGGCTTCATTCACACGATGCCTCTGAATGCAGTCACTCGAATGCAAAGTAGAAGGAGAGCAGTAGCTCACGTTGCCGCCAAAGTGTATATGTCACAAAAGCAAGAAACCCTAGGACATGCAAGGATCTTATCTCCTAAAGAGGTTCCTAAACAAGCATGTGTAACTAGGTGCTCTCAAAAGAAAAAGGGCACAATGATCGACAAAGGGGATAGCCGTGTGGTTATAAAAAGTGGGTCTAATGAGGGGACAACCACCAATGAGTCATCTTCCTCATCAGACGAGGAAACGATACTACCGTCCGTCCCCCTAGGAAGATAGCAAATAGATCCCAATCGGGCACCCCAAAAGTTAGCCGAATATTCAAACCTAATAGAGGAGGAGAAGGGAAAGCTAAAGGCTGAGTCATGAGTTGGTCATGGAGTGTTAGATTGATTGGAGGAGAAAGCTCAAGTAGCAATGCTACGGAAAGTTCCTCTATGCTAAATTTACAACCAACCAAGGAAACCCAAGAGCTTGACAGAGGTCTCAATAATAGGTAGACCATGTTGCTACGTATCTTAAAAATCTGAGGGACGTTCACCCAAGAATAACTAACACGGAAGTTCATATCCCAATATCTTACACCCTGATAAGCCTAAGCATATGAATAGGGATAATTTGATTCATGAACTCGCACCCATCCCAAGAGACATTGTAGGTCATTGGCATCTTTCTGTCTTCACAAGTCCAGATTCCCATTGGCATCTTACTTCAAGGAAACCGAGTCCCTATGTGCCAATCATACAGTGGCAGATTATCTATCCGGCCTCTAATCCGGCGAAGCCCCAAGCGGAGTAGCAGATGACCTATTGGATGTTGAGCTATTCACAACCAACATATTTATCCCCATCCCAGAAACATGGTATGATGAAATGTTAACATTTGTTGTCGTAGGTCTAATGGAGGATAATCTTTCCAAAGATCAGCGGAAGCGGTTTGGGATCTGCAAGTCATAGCCGACCACCACAGCTATACAAGAAAGGAATAAACCAAATCCTTTGGAGGTGTATTGCACCACATGAGCAGGAATCTATCCTTAGTGAAGATCACCAAGGAATTAGTGGAGGACACTTAACCGGAAGGAAAATCCTCCAAGTAAGACTCTGGTGGCCGATAGGTACTTGGTGATGCCTACAGATGTGCTAAGCATTGTGACATATGTCAGCATCTCAGCTGGCAAATAGATAGAGACATGATGCCATACAACCTAAATCTCACCCTAGAACCATTCGAGGAATGGGGCCTTGACTTTTTTAGCCCATTTAAGCCCCCAGTCTGGTTCACCGATCACAAGTATATCCTGGTGGCCACAAACTACAACACCAAATGGGTAGAAGCCCGTGCTCTCTGAGATAACATAGCACAATGAACTCCCAAATTCCTCTACGAGATGATAATGACTCATTTTGGATGCTCGATCGAGTTGATTAGTGAGCAAGGCAAGCATTTTATCAATGATGTCATCAAAGAACTGGTCACCCAACATCTCATCATTCATAAACGGTCCATAGTGTACTATCTACACGCCAACGATCAAGCTAAGTCGACCAACAAAATCCTCAAGTAGATCATCACAAAGTTGGTCAATCAAAATTGCAATGACTAGGATGAAAAGTTGTATTCAACTTTATGGTCATTCTGCGCAACCTACAAGATCTCGACCGGAATGAACCCATTCAAACTAGTGTATGGCACAAAGGCAATCATACCAATGGAATACCTACTACCAAGTCTCTGCATTGCCATTGCAAAAAAGTTAAGCCTAGAAGAGTCCCTGCAACACGCCTGGATCATCTCCTTGTGCTGGTGATGAAGCACGCTTCAAGAGTTTTTTCATCACCATAGTCAACCAGAAAAGAAGAAAAAAATGGGTTGATCACCACTCCAAGTTTCGCATGTTCAAGGAAGAAGATCCAGTCCTGTTATTTTGTTCTATGATGGCACCTTCCTACTTGGCACACTCAACAGCGAATGGTTCTAGAAGCCAGTCACAACGACTATTGCCTGAGACCCTACCATGCGTCGACGCCACCGAATCCCTTCATTGAGGCGACAGTACCACCAATACACTACCTAAGCGTCTAGCACCATCATGATATCACTCCTCTCCAAAGAATCATGAAAGATTTGTCTCAAATTTCGAGTGATATAATGTTGTCTCATCAAGAATTTTCAACCGTTTGTGCTGTGTGCCAATGCTACACGGTAACTCTTTTTAAATCACCGCAAGATCCAATTAATCTTTCTGTATCTATCCGTTTGCATTCAGCACCCCTTCTTGATCCAAGCCAGAACCCTTCGCCTCCAACAACCATCTACATTCTCTCTCATCTTCCACTTGCTCTGCACATAGCCATAAAGAATACCATATATATGCCCAAGGGCCAACTTCTAACCCTAGATATCCCAACCCCCATAGCCAAAACTAAAGTACTGCCTGTTTGTAAACCCACACCCCATGAGGTACAACACACTCCCAAAATCCAAGAGCCCCTAGTTCCTTCTTTTGATTCTAGTTACGCAAGCCAAAGTTATCATTACCCTAAAAAGGAAGCCACGACATACAGCGACCATCTAGGCCGTTCGTAAGGGTTTCTCCAGTGAAGGCTAGTCATCTGGTAGAAGTAGTAAAGACTCTTACAACAAAGTGAAAAGCGAAGGACGGCCAAGAAGAAAACCGCCTTCTTCACACGATTGGAGATCAAAGAATGGGTTCCAAAATCTCACTCTAGGCTATGCCAACATCCAACACAACAGTCATAGCTCTGTGATGAAAAAGACAACTACTTTGGAAGGAGAGGGCAAAGAAGCCAACATTCTGGAAGATGGAGATACAACAACAATGACACCGGAAGAGTAGTTGCAAGAAGACAACATGGTTTTGAAGCTACTAACAGCAGTAGTAGCATGGAGGATCAATATGGAAACACAAGGGCTCATATTTAGGGATCATGGGCAACTCCTTTGCCTCCCATCTCTGTGCTTCTACCAGATGTAGTCGGGATATCACTAGAAGAGGCAGAGCCATACTCACCTCAGCCTGACAAGCTCATCCCTTTGCGCTCTGAAGTAAGTGGTGAAGTTAGGAAAGCAACATTGAAAGCATCGAAAATGACGATGATACCTTGACAGAACTTGGCAAAACTAAATCTGCAGACACCTATCGACATGGGAAGTCTTCAACTATTGGAAGTGCTAAAGGGTTATGCCATATCTCTCCAGAAGAACTATGAACAACTGCATGACCGTAATGTCCTATAAAGAGCAATAGCAAACCGACAAGCATGGCACTGCCGAGATCCTCTCTCACATCAAGGAGCTCAAGGCAAGAATGCTGGGAAGAAGCCAGTACTACCCTAGATTTTTCTTTCAGAAGTCTGCTTCCGGAAATCAATCCTCATAATTCATCTCAAGAAAGGAGTTTTTCATTTTCCGCCTTTTGGATCCTCTCTTCCACATAAAGAGCCAAGATGTGCATGCTACCACAACATTCACGATCTGCCCACTAAAAGTGCTAAACCAGACATTATCAGTAACGCCTCTACTAGCTATGATCAGAACTCACCTAGAGCCTAAAAGGCATCTAACATTCCGGAATACAACAACTCTATGGGTTTGAGTTATAAGATTAGGAATCCGACCCATCGGGTGTGCCAAGTGTTAGCCGTAGGCTAGCCTGTGCTATGGACCTACGTTGCAACAACAAAGTCAAATAGCCGCATGTCAACACCTCCAAGTGTCAGGGCTAGCCGAATGGTAGCTAGAGTACTTTATTACAAGAATAGCCCTTCCTTAACATCGAGATGGCACATCTTATCACCAAGGGAATCACAGTACTGCTGGATACTGCAAGCATGCAATATAAAAGGATGGGTCTTGAGCTTTGTAAAGACTAGCTTGCTGATTGTGTCATTTTCCTTTTTGGGTTGATATAAGCAAGACCGTTCTTTTTGTTCTCTCTCTTGTACATTTGTCTTCTTGTTTTATCTTTGCGTATTCATTTCTATTTCATATGTTATGGTCAAAGAGTTATCATATTCTTGCACTGTTTATTAGGCGGTTAGTAAAATAGTTTTCAGTGGTCTATGTGTTGCGTTTGTTTTGTGCTTGATCTGTATTTATCTGTCGTATATTGTGTGCATAACCAATGACTCTTAGTACGTTGCTGGAGGAATAAGCAATCATTTTCCCCACTAACAACATATTCCCCCAGCAACCTATTGAGAGTCATTGGTTATTCACATAGCATACACTAGACAAATACGGAGCCAGCACAAAAAAAATGCAGCACACACACCACTGAAAACTAATGTACTAACTGCCTAATAAATAGTGCAAGAACATGATAACTTAATAGATAACTCTACCGACCATAACATATGAAATGGAAACGAATACACAAAGACAAAACAGGAAGACAAATGTACAAGAGAGAGAACAAAAAGAACGGTCTTGCTTATATCAACCCAAAAAGGAAAATGATACAATTGGTGATAGCCATTACAAAGCTCAAGATCCATCCTTTTATACTACCTGCTTGTAGTATCCGATAGTACTATGATTCCCTTGGTGTGATGAGATGAGTCGGATGGGTGTTAAGGAAGCTTCGCTATTGTAATCAAAAACTCTAGCTACCATTCAGCTAGCCTTAACACTTGGTGGTGCTAACATGCGGATGTCTAGTTGTTGCTACTGCCTGTGGCACATGCTAGCTTATGGCTAACAATTTCCTCTCCCTCACGTGGGTGTTATTGTACCCTTGGGAGCCATAATAGCTTGAATATCCAAAATAGGTTCTTTGCTTTTAAAAAATAACCTTAGTTCCAAGTAATGCTACTTAAGCACTTGAAAATAGATAAGAGCCAGTATGCACACGGCCTATGCATGAAATCACATTACTCATACAAATACAATCCCTAGCCTAAGCCAAAATAAGGCATGAAACTGATTCAATTTTTGAGACTAGAATAAGGCCAAATTAAATATAATAATGCTTTGTTCAAACACTGTAAAGGGTATTCATACACCATGCACAACACCTTCGTCCCCACCATTGCACTGCTCACATCACCTATCTCACCAAAAATATTAAACCATGTCAGCTAAAACAATTAATTAGAATCCACACAGTTAATCATGATATGAAAATGTTAAATAGGCACAAATACATAGACTAATAATATTATTTAACACGGTCTCACCCATAATAAACCAATAAAACTAGCATGGCCCTAAATACATATACCAATATACACATCCATAAAGTGGTCTCACCCCACGATATCAAGCCGTCTGAGAATGGTATAATGGTCACCCTGACATCCTCCAAAAAAACCATAGAGGGTAACTTGTATCTAACATTCCTTCTTATTTGAGTTGACCTAAGTTACATGTTTGCTTATATGAGAAAATTTGAGGGATGGAAAAGTGCAATAACACCACTCAAGCTCACCCCGCAAAACCATGCATATGCCCATTGCCAATCCTTGTATTTAAATTTACCAATGAAAGTATTTCCACTGATCGATTCAATGTAGAGCATTGATGCTTGTTGATCTCTCGGCCAAGCACTTCTCACCCCCTTACCAAGTTTGAATATGAGGTAAGGGTTAAGGCCATGTCTTCACCACCTTGTACCTAGATCCTTTTCCATATGGCTTTCCCCAGCACTCATGGCATGGAAAGTTCATGACACACTCCCTCTTGGCCTCTACTCCAATGCCAAGAGTACTCTCACACACATCTAGAGTCTACAATTGAATGACGGTACGAAAATGTGTGTGAGATGTGTAAGCTTAAAATGAAATATTATCAAGCTTGCTTAGATGTGGCATTTATAATTGTATGCCCAATCGAGAAATCCAATACAAGAGTTTAATGTTGTTAATGATAAGGTTCAATAGGTTTCTATGTCCAGCATTGCTCCAACTCTATTGATTTGTTGATCACTTCAATTAGATTCTTCAAGGACAAAGGATACACATTTGAAATAAAATGCCCATGCACTTATGTATAAAGATGTCCAAAATCAA
Source organism: Cibotium barometz (assembly GCF_041138505.1). Classification (NCBI taxonomy): domain Eukaryota; kingdom Viridiplantae; phylum Streptophyta; class Polypodiopsida; order Cyatheales; family Cibotiaceae; genus Cibotium; species Cibotium barometz. The sequence continues at coordinate 20,406,817 of NC_141074.1, forward strand.
TGAAAATTGGCCTCAACAATCATAGATTCATGCATGAGATTCAACAGACATCAACCAATATATGGAAAGATTACAGAGATATAGGGGAATAAGATTATGCATTGGCTTCAATGAAATCCCCAAAAGAAACCCTAATCTTGAAGATTTCTCAAAAATATCCTTCTTATCAATAAACCCTAATTTCTTTCCCATTATTATGCAATGAGGGTATGGATGAGTAGATGAGAGCCATATGCACTAATCTAATGCCTTGGATCCCCAAAAGTATGAGTGCAAACCCTAATTTTCCAAGAAACCCTAATTTTCAAGAAGAGGCCAAAATTCATGCAATCTCATGCTTTAGCATCAACTAATCATATGTACGAGTGTAGCAAAGCATGGATAGTAAAAATCTTGAAGTAATTTTTCCCAAATTGTGATAGAAACCCTAATTTTCATGAGAAACCTTAATGTCAAGAAGAAACTTGCAAGATTGAAGCATTAAAGTGAAGTATGCAAAGCTTACATATTGGAAAGTATTTCCAGGCACTTGAGTAGCCAAAATTGTGAATCAAAGCCTCCAGAGCTTCATGAAATTGTGCAAAGTAGCAGTCAACAGCCTCACAAAAAAATTTACACAGAAAACGACCATCATATGGAGCTCTTTGTGAAGTGTATGCCTTCCTTAACACAAACCCTAAGCTTTGACAAGCTCAAAGCTCAAGATAAAGAACCATAGCTCTCACAAGATCAAACAAGAAGAAGAGAAAGAACAAAAACGTAAGCCTCTGTAAATTTTCCAAAATGTTTCCAATTTTAGTCCTGGGTACTCTAAATTTGCTGAAGTTTGGTCCAAATTTTACTATGTAGAGCCCAAAGTTTGGCCAATACCAAAAATTAATAAAAATCTACCAAGATGGACTCAATCCAAGGTCTCCAACACTCTCCCATGCCAATAAAAAATTTCCACCCATAAAATAGTGAGAAATTAGAAAAACAATTCAAGAAAATGCTAGATATGGATCAAAGGCATGAGCTCTCATACAAATGGAAGAAGGGAGGAAAAGATGACTCGTTAGCATGGAGTCGAAAACACGAGACATTGTTTACATGGAGTCCGAAACATGGGTGAAGGTCACCATGGAAGCTTGCATGAGCAAGGCTTAATTGACATTGAGTAAAATGATAAAAGTGATTATTCACAACTTGGCATTATAAGTGTCTTATATACCTTTGGCTCCTTTAGTGTTAATCAGCTAGTGTTGGTATAGTGAGAGTTGGAGATGAATGCCAGGCTATAGGGAACAATAGACAAGCTCTAATACCATGTTGAAACTTGACAATCCAAGCTCCCATGGAGATGGTGATGGTGAGAGTGAATAATCCTACACTAATTATTATAATGTGATTGGTACTAAGCTAATCTAGGGTGGATGGTACATAAACACAAGCTTAATGATGACCAAAATAAACGAATTAAGCTTTAGACTGAAGTATAATTTGGTTACAAGATTAAGACTTGTACTCATAAAAAGGCTTAAGAATTTATGTAGCCTCTATGGGGATGCCCATCATTTTATTTTGCATGCACCTTTTATTTATATCATCTACGAGGATTAATGTATTTAATCAAGATGTGTGTGCTGGTATGATATCTACCAGCATTAATGTGTTTAATCTGCTGTGTGCACTAGTATGATATGGTCAAGATTAATGCATTTATCAGGTGTGTGCACTGACTAATATTATTTTGGATGAAGGCAATGATTGATGTTAATCAAAAGTGGAACGCGTGTTAGAAATACTATGAGATATTTTGGAAGACATGTGAACACCTTTTATGGTTTCATATTTAGACATCAATATTTTTATAAGGCTAAGGCTTCATACCTTTGTACATACTAAATAGTATTTTTTACTTTTGGTAGGCCCAAGACTTTATATTAATGCTTGCTATTTTTTGTAGAGCTTGCATGCTAATAAACTCAAAAGCATTTGTGCTTTGTTTTTGGAACTATCTTTTTGACAAGAAAGTGCATTTTCTAGTACATATAAATATGGGTGAGTGGTACAAGGGCCACACTCATTCCAGGTAAGATTCAACCCACTCTTATATCGATGGTGACCTCTACTCTATTCTCCATCTCTCTCTTGTTTATTTAATTTGATTTATTAAGGTTTATGCTTTTAATTTGTGCAAATATATGTTATGCTCTGTTTTTTGTGTTGAGAAACTAGAATTCCTTCTCCAAGGATCTTAAAGGTCTTGACAAGAGTATCAAAACTTTGGGAATCCCTCAAGAAGAAAGATTTTTTAAGAAAAATTCAAAAAAACAAGGTTTATGCAATCTATTTAGTGTAAAGAAGGCCAAAGGTTTTATATTTGGGAATCACCTAAGCTTCAACAATTCAAAGGAGAATTATCATAAGAAAAAGAAAGGCCGGCAAAAGTGCAAAAGCTTGAGCAAGGGTACAAAGTTATTGGACAAAGAGAGGAACTCACCAAAAATCTAAAAGGTAAAGACAAGAAGGGCATAAGAACCATTGGGAAAACGTGATGAGCCATTGGATCAAGAGGTAATAACATCTTTTTCTATATGCAAACAAAAACCACCCCTCTTTTTATAAAGCTACCTTTCTCAATTCTCAATCCCCCAAAGATCAAGCTGTATAAACCCATCACATAGAGTAATTCCATATTCAAGGTTCTATACTCTCTCAATAATTTTTTTAAAAAAAGAAGACAAGAAGCATATATTTCCTCCTCTGCGTGCTGGCAGTTTTTCCGTCAATTTTTGTTTTCTTTTAATTTCTTTATATTTCCTCCTCTGTGTACTCTCTCCTTTCCCTCTTCCTCTCCTCCTTTTTCGCCATAGCTCACCGCCGCCTTCAATCTCTCTCTCTCTCTCCTTGCTCAAGTTGGTTGCCGCCCGTTGGTTGTGCCTTGACATGTTGGCAGTAAAGTTTTCTTTTAGATTTGTTATTTAAAAAAGATTAAGCTTTTGTTACATCATCCTAAAAGCCTTTTTTTCAAAGCTCTAAGCTTTAGCTTTTACATTAAATCTCTAATCTTTAAAAAAGCTTTGTACAAAAAGCTTTATACTGAAAAGCTTACATAAAAAGTTAAATCCCTCACCAAAAACTATAATTCAAGCTTTTTTTTAAATATAAAAAGGTTGCAAGCTGTTACCCCTCCTCACATACATTGCTTTTACCCCTCCTCCTTCAGAAAAAGAGAGAGAGAAAGTTCAAAGGCTTGAAAAATTAAAAGCTTTGGATTACTACAAAAGTTGATTTTGCGGAATTAGGCTACTTCAACAAATTAACCTTAAAGACTTCAAATACCACTTATGGGCTTTGTGACACTTTAAGTTAGGAATTCTTACTCCAAAAAATTGGGACAACATACGACTTCAACAAACTCGAAGCAAGGACCATAAGTATTACTCTTCACATATTGTTTATTTTCGTATCTTAATGACTATAAATTTTTTACAATTTTATTTTTCTCTCTCTATCCCTCATCATGTCAAACCCACAACCTCCTATTTTCGAGCAACTTCTGTCTCTTCAAGCTCAACTAAATAAAGAATGAGCTCAGAGGATAGAATTAGAAGAACTACTCTCTCTAACAAGAAATGATCAAGAAGTGTTGAATCTGACTTTACATTCGATATACCATCAAAGAAACTTTTCGTGAACAACAGAAACAAAAAAGAAAGAAAATTAGTAATAAAGCTTTCACATTTCAAAATTTTGATGGTAAAAGAATGCAAAAATGGTGTTGTCTTGGGTTAGTCAACTAGATGATTACTTTTCTAGGAAATAACTCTCTTGTTTATTTAGTTTGGTTTATTAATTTTATGCTTTTAATTTGTGCAGATCAATGTTATGCTCTAATTTCCTTGTTGAAAATTAGAATTCCTTCTCCAAGGGTCTTAAAGGTCCTAACAATTTTCTTCATTTCACTGCTTACAACAAGGCTTGCTTTCAGCTTATGGAATTTCTTTGGCTAGGTGACTTGGCACTCTCGCATCACTTATTTCAACACTTAGTAATACAATCAACATTGAGTTCTAGCTTAGAGAGCTTCTCTACTTATATTATCTTGTGATTTCTTGTATCTTCCTTGTCTCCATATCCTGCATGTCTTTGGCTATGAGTCATTTTAGCTTTCTTGCATGCTTGTGTGAAAGTATGTGTGTGCATGTTGAGAGTTTGATGCTTGCAAGATTCTTATCTTATGATTACCTAGTTGTGGAGATTGAGATTGAGAGAGAGAGAGAGAGAGAGAGAGAGAGAGAGAGAGAGAGAGTAGCTGGAGAGAAATGTTTCTAGCTTCATCTCTTGTGAGATTTGATTGCAAAGAGTCCAAGAAATTGGTAGAGCTTGTGGGTTTGACACCCCTTGAGGCTTCCATTCCCTTGATCAATGTGTGTTTACGCTTTAGATGGGTTCATACTTTCGATGTGTAGATATCCGGTGTAGATAATGCTTATTATAAACCTACAACTTCACTAAACAAGAGACATTGCTGTTAGGAGTAGAAATAGTGGAATTGGAACATTTCATTGATCTATTATTTGTTTTGGTTTGTGTATGAGTTGTAAAACTTGTGGTGGATTTATTGTGCGTTGAGTGTTGGAGTGAGATTTAGAGTGATTAATGTGGTGAAAGTGTGATTAGAGTAGGAGTTTTGTGTTGTTTTTTGAGGTAACTTTAACCATCTTCTTTTCTTTCTTTTCATGTTTCTCAACAATGGATGATGGAAGATGGAAGGGAAACCCTCCAAGTTCTTAGGTTGAAGTCTCACGACCTCCCTAGGTGCCAATTTCATCATTAATTACTTCAATTTTGTCCATTTTTTGCTTACTTAGACTCATACAAAACTTTTAATTCTTGCAAAAATTCTTAATGTTTTGGTGTTTGATGTTGGCATTGTGTGAACAAGCAGAGATTTAATCCATTCAATAAGGTTTCTAGGAGTTAAACTAGGCCCAAAAGGAAGGACGGATGCAAAACTGTGCAAGAAAATTGGGAAAAAATTGCTCTCTAGAAATCATTAGCCCCCCGTGAAGTCCAATCGTTGGTCCGAGGTCCAATTTCTCAAGAGGGTGAGCAATTATCGTTGACTAAAAATTGTAGTCTGGTAATTTTTGGTCTTTAGAGTCATAAATGGTAACATAATCAACGAGATGGGGAGTTATGCCAGTTATAGACCAATTTGATAGAGAATAGTGTGAGGGGACGTGCACATTAAATACACCAAAATCCAAGAAATCTATCAAACTCGTAGTCGACCAAAAATAGTGAGAAAACATACACATTGAATACACAAAAAATCTAGGAAATCTGTCAAATTGACAGTTGGCAGAGGTACAGACACATAAGAAAGTGCAATCGTTAACAATCTAGTTTGATCACCATATATGATTGATCAGTATATGAGCAATTGTCGAGGTCTGATCTTGATTGCTAATCCTATAATCATTTGCATAGACCAATCATCAGTACTACCGATCATGTATGAGCAATCGTGTACGTGTAGTCATCATCACGATTGTCTGACTACGTGGAAGTTGTTGGCTTATTGTGTGTGTTGTTTGCACATAGGATGGGAAAGCTCTTCACAACAAAGAGTTGTGAAAGCTCTACACAATAGAGGAAGCTTGAGCAACCACCAAAGCTATAATCAACTTGCACCTCCTGATGGAAAATGCTTGGAAAGTTTGAAACAAACAATGGAAATCTTGGAAGCTTGAACATAAAACCAAACTATGGAGAACTTGGCTTTGATACCACACTTAAAGCTTACAAAGAATGGAGAGCCAAACTCACAACACACAAAATGCTCAAAGATAGGAACACAAGGGTGTAGAGTGTGAGAGAGAATGGCTAGCTCAAAGGAGAGAGATAAATCTCTCTATAAGTAAAAAGAGAAATTACAAATGAGTAAGCAACCCTTAACTATGAATGAGGTTGCTTATATACTAGCTAACCCGAAGGTGTGCCCTTTCACACCTAGATGGCCCCATTGGAGAAAAACCCAATGGGACAAAAGTGTCCATAACACTATATTCGTGAGTTTGGGAGTTTTCCAACTCCCATTTTTTGAATACTAAAAAGGTGGGACCTGGATAACATGCCTATAAGTTTTTCAAAACCATATCATGTGACCTATTGTTGGAAAGCGCTTGGAAAATGGAATCTAATGAGCTATAGAGCGCTCAATTTGGAGTAACGGTGTTCAAGTTATGATTAATCCAAAGATTTGACCACATATCCCAAACTTATGGGAAATTCCCATATTTTCCAATATGGTGTTCCATAACATAAGTGCATGACCTCACAATATAGTACTACCAAATATCTAAGATCCACCCCAGAAATAAATTCTATTTGGGACAACCAGGACTAATTAACTACCTTAATGCAAATAGCATGGGGAGCTTACAGACCAAGGGACATTAATGGCCCAAGGATGTTGAGATATCGAGCTCATCTAGTGAGGCGGTGGACACTGATGACCCGCCTGGGGGATAGGTCCCACACTTACACCACTGGCATGGTTGGTGAGATCATGGATGATATACGGCCAGTGGGATGACAGGCTGAGTGACAGCCATTCTAGAGACTGGCATAGTTATAGTGCCAGCTCATTTAGTTGGGTTCACACTATAGAGAACCATAGTATGTATTTGGTTAAGTACCTTTTCATATTGTGTGTACTCTTATCTTTGTATATGGTGTGTTCAGTGTTGTGTGAAGAAGAAGAAGATTTACAGCCTCTCACCTTGTGTGTTCTCTTTTAGGATTTTGTGAGTGTGTGTGTGCTTTGCAAGAGCTCAAGCTCTCTTCTCCCCTACATTTTTTCATGGTATCAGAGCCTGGTTCATGCTAAGGGCTGAGCTGCAAGCAAGAGAAGCACAGGAAGCGGTACGAGGGTAAGAGCTTCATCTACTCTTCCCTATTTGTGTTGGCAACTACACCCTTATCGGGAGCTCTACGGGAGGCACCAGCAAACGATCTTTGATTGAGGAGCTTTCTTTGCGGGAGTAAAGCTATAGGGCAACTATATCGTCCTATTGGTTGGACAACATTTTTAGGGCTGAAAAGGCATTTCGGGCGCGCTACGACCTCCCTAGAAAGCAGGTGATTTCGAGCACTGCGGGTAAGTCATCGATTCTCTGCAGAACTCTGTTTTAAGTACTATAGGAAGACAGATTGGTTGTGCAGACATTGTGTGTACTACAAGGAGGTCAATAGTTGCCATTGGGTGTATGTAAGCACATTGAGGTCACTGGTTGTGACATTTGAGTGTAGTACAGTACCGCTACAGAAAATACAACAGTTTGTGACCAAAGTGCTGTTTCTGGTAAATTTGTGTGTGTAGCAAGATGTCAAATGATGGCATAAACGAGATTGTTGCTGAGAAGCTTGATATGAACAACTTCCATGCTTGGAGGTTCAGGCTGACAAATTTCCTTATGGAAAAGGGTTACTGGGACTATATAGAAGGTGAGCATGAAGAGGCACCGGAGATACCGGAGATCAATCCGACTGCTGCAGATGTGAAAGAGTTCAAGAATTGGAACCAAGGAGCCAAAAAAGTTATGTATTGGCTCTCCATCAATATACAGGATACCATGATTGTGCACATACAGGATGCCAAGCCCCCCAAGGAGGCGTGGGACACCTTGGTAAAACTCTATGAAACGAATACCAAGGCACAAAAGATACAGTTGAAGAATGAGCTTTATACTGTGGAGAAAAAGAGTATGTCTGTGAATGACTATGCATTGAAGATCAAGGGTATTGTGGAATCCCTTGCATCTATTGGCATTTCAGTAGATGATGATGATAAGGTGGAAGTCTGTCTACGTGGTCTCGGGCCACAATACAAGGTGTTCAAGACGTCTATTCAAACTCGAGAAAACATTCCCAATTTCATAGATTTGGTGTCTATGTTGATTATAGAAGAGAAGAGCTTGGGTGAAGACCAACAGTCTTCACAAAACAAAAACAGTTCAGAGCAACAGGCCTTCTACACAAGTTCAGGAAGAGGAGGCCGTGGACGTGGCCAAGGAGGTGGCCGAACAGGTAATCAGAATTATGGCCAGCAGCAACAACAACAGTCCTAGAATTCACAACAACAACAACACGCAGGTGGGAGAGGCCAATTCAGAGGCAGGGGGATCAAAGAGGTCGTGTTTTTATACTGACAGAACTTTTCAAGTCCCAACCATTACGTCACTTTTGGATCCTTCTAGATACAGACTCAATTCAATTAAGTCTGAATTCCCGTTCACTTTTGGATCCTCGATCCTTTCAAGAATTCCAAAATCCTTTTCTAGGGAATCTAGGAATAAGTCAGTCCACAAGTATTTACATTCATCCAACTGGGCATGTTTCTGGTCTTTTTTTGGGAAATCCTTTTCCCGTTCAGAATGTACTTAAGATTCCATTTTTCAAGAATCTAGACGTATATTTCATAATTCCAAAAGTTAAATACATTTATGATTCCTCTTTCTGACTAAAAATTTATCCATGTTTTCTCGATGCATTCCTATGAATATTTTCACATTCTTTTCTCGATTTTTCCAAAATAAAATATCATAAAAATCCTTATTTTAGCATAAAATTTTTATTCACACATACTAATTTATTTTGATCTAAATGAATTATATTCATAATCCTTTCCATAATTCTCATAAATTGAATGAATCTAGAAAAATTTATGCATAACCTTCTTTATTTTTCTAGCAAATGAATAATGCACAAAACTATACTTTTAGCATAAGATTTATCATGCATAAATTCATTTTCTAATGATAAAAAATTTACCATAGCTTCCCCGCATTTTCTATGAAATAAGAATGCTTAAAATTTCACTTTTAGCATAAAATTTATTTTATGCATAAACCTTCATTTTCTAATGATAAAACTTTACCATAGCTTCCCCACATTTTCTATGAAATGAGAATACTCAAAATTTCACTTTTAGCAAAAAAAATATTATGCAAAAATTCATTCTCTAATGATAAAATTTTGCTATAGCTTCCCCTCATTTTCTATGAAATGAGAATGCTGAAAATTTCACTTTTAATATAAAAATTAGTTTATGCATAAACCTAAGCATAAGCATAAACATTACTTCATCTAAACAACAACATAAATAAAAAAGGCATGGTTTTAAGAGGAAAACCATGAAATAAAATGCTTCCCAAGCATGAGGGAGGTTAGGAAGAAGATTAACATCAAAAAGAGAGAATAAATTTCATTGTTTAGGCTTACCCTTGGTTTGCTTAATTCTTTACCTTGCAAGAATTGTGTAGCCCTCAAGGAGAAAGAGACTTAGCCCACCAAGAGAAGAGGGTAAGCTTCAAGAGAAGAAGAGGTCTAGTGAAGCACCAAAGCTTCACAATGGAGAGGTAAGGAAGAGGGAAGAAGGAATTATACTAAAATGAAAATTACACTAGCATGGAAATAGTCTAAGATGAAAATACAAAGGAATGGGGTCCTATTTATAGGTGAGGTATGAAAGATCCCTTCCCCCTCCGTGCAATGAATTTGGGGGTGGTAGCAGCGGAAGTAGCACTTCTTACGCAGGGTAGAGCCTCTCACTTGGGGCCTCGCCCATAGATATCCGGACAAGAGACTAATCCCTTGATAAATACAAAACCAAACCTGAAAAAAACTTCCCTCGCCCAGCAGATATAGGTGATTCCTCCAAGATATTTTATTCTAACATAGACAAGGTTATCACTAACCAAACTGATCCAGCCGAACCCGTAAGTCTCATAGTCAGATCAATGAAGAGACTTGCACTTGGATCATAGAGTCCAACGCTTTTTTCCTCATCAAGAGGCACATCCATTGATTCTTTTTCATAGAACAAGGGTTATCCGTAGGATTTACTTCAACTAAACTTAACAGAATTGAGTTTCATTTTAGGGATCCATCAGTCTAGCCTAACCCCATCCAATCCCATGGGTTAGCCAACCGCCCAACCACTATAGTGATAGGATCCATTTAGGAATTTGGTTATGTTTTTCCCCAGGTACCAGGGAAAAGAGTTCCCAGGCCCCCTAGTCGCGCTTCAAGAAAAGTTCAAGATAGTCACACCACTTAGACACCCAATATGAAATTGCCTTTTTCACAGATTCAGTTGTCTTTAAAACAATCTTTTAATGAAACCATAGTATCACTGATCATAATCCTCCAAAATATCTAGCTTGAATTCTAATTTTAAATCATTCCTTCATTGATGTACCTTTGGCATCATTGGCACCAAAACGCTCACCACCTGCTCACTTAGGGGCCTTTTAGATAGTTCCTAGCTCATAATACCCGGAAAGATAATCAAGTATTACATTCATTTCTTCCCCAGCATACCTATGGCATCATTGGAAACCAGAACGCTCACCACTTGCTCACTCAGGGGCCTTTTTGATAGTTTCTAGCTCATAGTACCTGGAAATATAATCACATAAGAAAGATCCAAATGGACTCTCCATTGAAGATCAACAAGATCAACCAACAGATCCATATAAAAGAGCCATGGACTCATCTGTTTGAAGACCAGTAAGGCCAGTCAACCAGAACCATGTAGATAAAAATATCACAAATTTTTTAAATTAAAAACCCTTCCACACATGTGAAAGAGGTGCCTACCTCAAGAGTCCCCCTTTCCTTACCAAGGTGTCAAAAATGCATCATTATTTCAAAATATCTTATAATTTTGAACTAATAAACCTTGTACTGAGTCAACTCTTCATCTTATGTGAGCATTTAATCATTTTTGGGTATTTTCTTTTATTCTTTTGGATTTATCTCATCCCAACACTTGGATTAATCCAATTGGCCCATTGGAACCTTAATTGGACCATAATCCAAAAATTTTGAAAATGTAGACCCTTAGGCTAAGGTCTCTTATACCATTTTCAATTAATTCCTAATGCACATTGGAAAGTTCATATTGAACTTCTATTTCAAGGGAATCCATTTTAGACACTAGGAGGCTTTTTATATCCAAAGATATTTCAATTTTGGATTATCTCTCTCTAGATATTTTCTCTCTCTAGGCCAAAACAAGGTAAAACAAGATCTTTCTTCTATTTCAGAGAGGGAAATAATTACAAGAATAGAAGAGGAGGTTCTTACACCTTTACACCTCAAAAGCTGGAGGGAGGAATCTTATATCCGAGATGTCCTCATCTCGTAGCTGGAGGATAGACTCTTTCACCTTAAGATCCAACTGATTTTGGGGTTCCTGATAGTCTAGTCATCCACACAAAATCTTGGGATAAAGATCCCTTCTACAAGAAGAACATACAGAACTCATTATCATAGAACAATTCATTTAGAACATATCATTCATATCCTTAACACAATAATGGTCCATTAGATCGAAAATTCCATCTTAACATTCCCCACGAAAATTTGAGTTATGCAAGTTCTCAATTTGTCATTCTTTAATTAGATCCACTGGATCAAAGATTAGACATCATCAATCTGTCAGCATAATCCACTAATCTCATAATAATTTGTTGGAAGTTATAATCATCTTCCAGTACTACCATCACTGGGATTCGTCCCATTCATCCTCATTGTGGATTTGTTCAACTTATCTTCTTTCAACCAGAATTCAAAAATCATCATCTTTCAATCAGAATCCAAATCAATTCATCAATTCTCAACTAGAATTCAAAAATCATATCAACTAGCATTCGAATTCATCCTCTGGATAGAATTTTTGCTTATAACTTCAAGGTCTTATATTTACTCGTATATATTGTGAGTAAAGAGTTGCAAATATACCCATAGTATATACGGGTAGTCACGGTCCATGGAGTTATAAGGTAAATACCATCATATCTAGGCCTTAAGCAAGTCAAGGATTCCATATTATTGCGGTACTTACATCTGAAGACCCACTTTCCAATTTATGAATCTTCATTCTGAATATCAATTTGTATGAATTTTATCACACAATTATAATCTTTTACTGGCACTTCATAAATTTTTAACATTTCTTACTTCTGGGTTGATCCTCTATAGCCAATTCGCTCTGATACCAGTTGAAAGATCCCTGTCCCCTCTGCATAATGAATTTGGGGGTGCTAGTAGTGGAAGTAGCACTTCTTACGCAGTAGGGCAGAGCCTCTCACTCTGGGCCTTGCCCACGGATATCTGGACGAGAGACTGATCCCTCGGTTCTTCCAAAATCAAACCCGAAAAAAACTTCCCTCGCCCAACAAACATAGCTGATTTCTCCTAGATATTTTGTTCTAACGTAGACAAGGTCATCACTAACTAAATTGATCCGACCGAACCCGTAAATCTCATGGTCAGATCAAGGAAGAGACTTGCACTTGGATCATAGAGTCCAATGCTTTTTTCCTCATCAAGAGGCACATCTGTTGATTCTTTTCCATAGAACAAGGGTTATCCGGGGTTTACTTCAACTATCGTAACTTAACAGAATTGAGTTTCATTTTAGGGATCCATCAGGCCAGCCTAACCCTATCCAATCCCATGGGTTAGCCAACCGCCCAACCACTATAGTGATAGAATCCATTTAGGAATTTGGTTATGTTTTGCCCCGGCTACTAGGGAAAAGAGGTCCGAGGACCCTAGCCGACGCTTCAAGCAAAGTTCAAGATAGTCACACCACTTACATAACCAATATGAAATCGCCTTTTTTCACAAATTCAGTTGTCTTTAAAATAATCTTTTAATGAAACCATAGTATCACTGATCATAATCCTCCAAAATATCTACCTTGAATTCTAATTTTAAATCATTCCTTCATTGGTGTACCTATGGCATCATTAGTAGCAGAACGCTCACCACCTGGTCACTCGGGGGCCTTTTTGATAGTTCCTAGCTCATAGTACCCGAAAATATAATCAAGTATTACATTCATTTCTTCCCCAACATACCTATGGCATCATTGGAAAGCAGAACGCTCCACCTGCTCACTTAGGGGCCTTTTCGATAGTTCCTAGCTCATAGTACTTGGAAATATAATCACATAAAAAAGATCCAAATGGACTCTCCGTTGAAGATCAGCAAGAGCAACCAATAGATCCATATAAAAGAGCCATGGGCTCATCTATTTGAAGAACAGCAAGGCCAATCAATTAGATCCATGCCCGAGTTCAGAAAACAACTCTAACTCCTTGTTCTTTTTTCTTCCTCGACACATGCGTGGGTATCTTTGGCGACCCAAAGCCCGAGCACGGTATGGTCAGCACCCTCTAGGCTCATTCGCAGGTCACCTAGTACTTCACTCATAGGCCGCTTCCTAGGTCCCTCATCCACCATAACCGAAAGCTCACCATTTAAATCGAACCGAGGCTAATCAAGACCTCGGCTGACCTTGCTATGCAAGATGTCCTCCGTTGACTCTCCGTCAGCTGTTGCAACTTTATCACTTAGGTCTCCACGACCTCATTCACAAGATGGTCAAAATGCTTCCCCAGCATTCTCGACATAAAAAAGTCATTTAAAAACAGGTCATAAATACAGTTTCTAACAAACTCTCATCTTTCCTCATTGTTCCACATTATTTCTTGTTATTCCACATTCTTCTACATCAATTCACATTTCTTATCCCTTATCGAGTCATATGTATTCCCATCGTCCTTCATCCATTCTCATCCAATCACATCATATTTCATCTCATCACATCTATCCACATCTATCCTCATCACATCACGTCACAACATATTCACATCACATCTCATCCATTCATATCACATCACACACATCCATTCACATCTACCCAAGTCCACATCACATCACATCTCATCTATCCTCATCATATCTCATCCATTCATATCTAACCGGATCCACATCACATCACATCCATTCACATCTCATTACATCACATTCATATCTCACCACATCTCACCACATCTCATCACATCCATCACACCCATTCACATCCCACATTCATTCACATCTCGTTACATCCATCCTCATCTTATCACATCTCATTCACATCCATCCACATCACATCACATTCATTCCATCCACATTACATCACATTCATTCCATCCACATTACATCACATCCACATCTATCCATATCACATCTCATTCATTCCATCCAAATTACATCACATCCACATCTATCCATATCACACCACATCCATTCACAGCTCAGCACATTCATCCACATCCATTCATTCATTCACATTCACATCTATCCACATCCATCTCATTCACATCCACATCCATTTACATCACATCACATCTCGTCCACATCTCATCACATTCACATCCACATCCATTTACATCACAACACATCTCATCCACATCTCATCGCATTCACATCCACATCCACATCCATTTACATCGCATTCACATTCACATCCACATCCATTTACATCTCATCTCATCTCATCCACATCTCATCACATTTACATCCACATCCATTTACATCACATCTCATTCATTCCATCCACATTACATCACATCCACATCTATCCATATCACACCACATCCATTCATAGCTTATCACATTCATCCTCATCCATTCATTCATTCACATGCACATTTATCACATTATATCTCATTCTCATCCATTTTCATTGCATCACATCCTTTCACATATCATCACATTCACATCCACATCCATTTACATCACATCTCATTCATTCCATCCACATTATATCACATCATCCACATCTATCCATATCACACCACATCCATTCACAGCTTATCACATTCATCCTCATCTATTCATTCATTCACATGCACATGTATCACATTATATCTCATTCTCATCCATTTTCATCGCATCACATCCTCTCACATATCATTACATCACATCCACATCCACATCCACATCCATTTACATCACATCACATACAATCCATCCACATCTCATCACATACACTCACACCTTATGATATCTTATCACATCGCATTCACATCTTTTCACATCGAATTCACATCTTATCACATCACATTCATATCTTATCACATCCACTTTTAGTATTGTTTTCTACTTTCAATACTGATGGGACTTTTCTAAGTTTCGGCCAATTGCTTGGCCTAGGTAAAGGTACTTTTTCTCGATGGATATTTTCATATTCTTTCTCAAATCTCTCAAGTGAAATATATTCAATATTCTTCTTTTGAGTAAAAGGTTCATGGGATTTATAAAAATCAATTCTACCTATTTCTCAATAAAATTAATAATACTCAAAATTACACTTTTGATAAATACTCATAATTTGAATTATGCCTAAAATTTCTCTTTTACCATTTAATTACTTGGATCTCAAATATCATGGGAATTCCTCTTTTTGCATAAAAATAAATTTACCAAAAATTACTCTTCTCTCATAATCAATTAATTATGCATAATTACAAAAAAAATATTTCTCATGAATATGATGAAAATCATTCTTTTTGCATAGGATGTCCAATCCTAGAATATGGTAGGAATTCCTCTTTTAGCATTATGCAAAAAATAAGATATGTATTATTTTTTGAAACTTTTGCCATAGCTTCGTTGCTATTACTGATAATTCTTAATTTTTTTTTCTAAAGAATAAAAGCTTGTAATGAAAATATGATAGTAGTTCCTCTTTTATGCTTAAAATCAAACTATGAGTTTAAATCACAATTTTAACCATAATTATAATCATAACTATGATTATCTCACTAGATTAAGCTAATTTCAACATTCCTCTTTTCCCAAATTGTTAGGATAATCCAATTCTCATTTAGAATGAATTAGAGTAGTTTTCAACTACTCATAAACAATCTAAAAGAATTTACCATTATTTTAATAGCACAAAATCATGAAAATATCATTTTCTTTCTCTCTAGCTTATCAAGCTTAGAGTTTAGCTTTGAATTAAGAGACTATCATTGAGAAGTATCCTTTTCCAAGGGTTTTAGCCATAAAGATGGCTATTCTTTTAGAGAGAGAGATTTACTTAAAGAAAGCATTACAAATAAGCATAAAGATTAACTTTCTCTTAATTAAACATTAAGACCTTAAGGGTAAGCTTGATTTGAATTAAAACAATAATTTTGAAAGCTTCTCAAGCTTGAAAGGGGTTGAGAAGAAGAAAGTTATTGAGAAAATTGGAAAAAAACCATAAAATTCAATTTTACCTCCAAATTTGGCTTGATTCTCTAATTTCAAGTGAAGCCCCAACCAATAAAATGGTCCACCAAGTGGAGAAGAGCACCTCCAAGAGTTGATGTAGAGAGAGAGAGCTCCAAGCTCCCAAGAGAGAGGAAAATTTAAAGGATAATAGAAAATATGATTATTTTAATATAGTACTAGCATGGTATAGCTCAAATATTTTATTACAAATGATTGAGGGTCTATTTATAGGTGAGGGATGCCACTAACCAAGTCCAACTGGGTTCTAGAATTTTCTAGGTTCAGTTTGACTCAATCTGGACAAGCTTTGGACCAGTTTGGCTCCCTTTTTTATTTGGTTTGATCCAAGAGAGAGGAGAGATAAAAATATCAAAAAAATTTTGAATTAAAAATCCTTCCACACATGTGAAAGAGGTGCCTACCTTAAGATTCTCCCTTTCCTTACAAAGGTGTTAAAAATGCATCATTATTCCAAAATATCTCATTTTTTAAGTAATATCTCATAATTTTTAACTAATAAACCTTGTACTCAATCAACTCTTCATCTTATGTGAGCATTTACTCATTTTTGGGTATTTTCTTTTATTCTTTTGGATTTATCTCATCCCAACACTTGGATTAACCCAATTGGCCCATTGGAACCTTAATTGGACCATAATCCAATTTTTTTTGAAAATGTAGACCCTTAGGCTAAGGTCCCTTATACCATTTTCAATTAATTCCTAATGCACATTGGAAAGTTCATTTTGAACTTGTGTTTCAAGGGAATCCATTTTAGACACTAGGTGGATTTTTATATCCAAAGATATTTTAATTTTGGATTATCTCTCTCTAGACATTTTCTCTCTCTAGGTCAAAACAGGATAAAACAAGATCTTTCTTCTATTTCAGAGAGGGGAATAATTACAAGAACATAAGGGGAGGTTGTTACACCTTTACACCTTAAAAGGTGAAGGGAGGAATCTTACAAGGTAGGCCACCAACCAAGTCTAACTAGAATCTAGAGGCTTCCAGCTTTAGTTTGATCCAATTTGGACAAGTTTTATACTAGTTATGCCCACTTTTTGATCTAGTTTGGAAGAGGAGAGATGAGAGATGAAATATCTAGGTAATTTATAATTTTTTTGAATAAAAAATGACCTCTTTGATGTAATTTCTAGGAACCTCCTTAATGAGGGGTTGTCTCTCTCCCGAGGTGTCACAAGGCCTCCCAAAAGTCTTTATTAAATATCTGAAACTCATGATTATTTCATCTTTACCTCATGTGAGCCTTTCTTTACTATTTTTTTATGGATAATTCTAAATTTTTTTTTATTTTTTTGTAATTTTTTATTTTCCAACCTTAATGGATAAGGATATCAGATTTTTTCAAAATAATTTAATAAGGCTTAGAACTTTGAACTAGGGGACTCCTTGGTTCACCTACTACTGTCCAAATCTAATGCAACTTAGAAATTTGGGGATCACTTCCTGTTTACTAGAAGAAAATACTTATCCAAAAATATCTCAAAATTATATTATCTCTCTCTAGAATATTTTCTCTCTCTAGACCAAAACAGGGTCAAACAAGATCTTTTTCCATTCTAAAAGGGGGGATGATTACAAGAGACTGAAGGGGAGATTCTTACATCTTTACATCATCAAAAGTTCGAGAGGGATATCTTATAGATCATGGGAGGTTACAACCCTTTGGAAATGCCGCGCAGGACACCTCTATCACGCCTACATCACAGGCTCTTAGCCCAAAGCAATTCTTTGATTTGTATCCTAGTACTACTTGAATGCATCTACTGATTTGGGAGAGTGTCCTCAATTTGGGAGTGGAAAAAAATGTGGTAAGCATCCTACTACTACTTGAATGTATCTACTGATTTGTATTGGCATGTTTTCATCATTGAATGCTAATTTCTTCTTATGCATGCATTGATATAGGATATGTCTCAGGCACAACCTAGCGATGAGCACTGTAGTGCTAGTCACGTTTACATAAGGCTTGTACACATGTTTTTTTATCATATTGTTATCCATCAATGGATTGATGCTTTCACGTAAAATTACTTTGTTACACGTATTTTAGGCTGCCATTTTTACATGTACATATGATGGTCTAGGACAATTAGAGTGTTGTTATCCATGCCTTGGATCAACAGCGGCATGAAATTATAAACAATGTAATCATCTTTTTGAATTAATACAAAATACAAGTTTTCTCTCAATTTTGAGTAGAGTTTGACAAGAACTCTTACCAATAGGCAGAATGGTGTAGCCAGCTGCACCATTCTGCCCAAAAATAATTTCATGTAAGTACCCTCCAAAGTACACATAGGTAAGACATCATCATAATCAACTTGTGACTAGTGTTTAGTGCCATCGGGTCGAAAGGAAATTCACCATCTAGCTCATAATCATGGTCACTCTTCTCAAAGTCTTGACAATCATTTGATGATTTCAAGTCACTCTCTCAAAGTCTTGACAATCATTGATGATTTCAACCTCTTCGTCATTATCATCTTCAAAGACTTCAAGATACAACATATTAAGCTTGACATTCCTTGCTTTGCAAACTTTGTAATGCTCCTTGTTCCATTTCTCTCCACATTTGAAGCAAAAGTCTTTACTCAATTCATTCATGTGATCCTCCTTTATGAACTTTCTCTTGTTTAGCACCATTAGGAGGCTTTCCATAAAAATTTGTAGGCTTTTGAGGAGCATGAAAAGATGGCCAAACCTGTAATTTGAGTTTCCTCCACTACCATACACCATTGGAGACTTGGGCACAAAAGAAGTAGCTTTGTCATCTTTCTCATAGATTTCCCATAAGTGTTAGGAGTTGAATCATTATAGAAACTATCTTGATTTATTCATGAATTTGAATAATTCTCCTCATATATCTCCACCAAGAGCATGGCTTCCTTGAGAGTAGTTGGCCTTTGTGCGTTGACATATACACCAACGTTGGTCCTCAAACCTTGATGTACTTTGCCGTTTGAATTCTTCCCTAAAGCCATACACATGTACTTTGCCGTCTTGAATTCTTCCCTAAACCCATACACATGTAGCATAAACTTCTTGAACTTGTGGGTGTAGTCTTTGTGTTAAAACCCTAAGATCTCTCTAGATAATTGTTATGCATAAAACATGCATAAGTCAGGCATAAACTCAACCACCCAACCACCCCCGAGCCCAAGGGATGCACACATGAATAATAAATGAAATACCTCATACCTCTACCTTGATGTCCCATACCATCAAGAGGTATAACACAATCCAATAGCATGTAGCTATAGTGTGAAATGGTAGGTGAGTAGATATGGACCTCTACATAAGAGACCATAGCATAAGCCTCCAAGCCCTCAAGCCCCCAAACTCCCTTGAGTGTGCCCCATGCCCCTATTATATAGGAGGGCCCTCAAGTGACTCTTGACTTTCCATTCCTCATGTGTGACCCTTGGATGCCTGACCCTAACCTTAAACCTTAAGGTTAGTCCTAACCCATGCTCCACTAGAGCTTGTTCCCATGCTCCCATGCTCACAAGCCTAATGTGGGTTAGCCTCCTAGTATATGCACACATAATGTGTATATAACATAGCACACATAATGTACATATAACATACTTCCCCTCTCTCAAAACATTGCACTCTTGCAATGAAAAGAAGAAGAACTGCGCTGAACAATCTCAACCGACTCCCAAGTCGAATTCTCAATTTCCCTATCTTTCCACCTAATTTTAACCTCAGGGATTAGTCAACTTCAAAGTTTCCTTTCCCTGAATTCAAGTACCTTATCAGGTTCATGTGGAACATAGGATAAATCTTCGACTTCAACGAGTTCTTGAGGAGTAACTCTGTTATCCTCACCTCCCAGTTTTCCTTTCAATCAATCGATATGAAAGACTGGATGAACCCTAACAATTGGAGGTAGTCTTAGTTCATACGCAACCGTGCCAATCCGATATATAACTCGAAATGGACCACAATATCTAGGAGATAAATTCGAGCATTTTTCCATTGACAAAGTCTGAAAATCTTTAAGAACATTAAAATAAACCAACGCTCCTGGTTCAAAAGACCGAGATAAGCGTCTCCTATCAGCATAAAACCGTGCCCTATCATGAGCACTCCTGATAGAATCCCGAGCTTCGGTCAGAATTTCCTACATATCTCGCAAGAAATCCCTCGATGCATCAAGCTCGATGTCCTTAAGACTGACATCAATAGGTGCCCTGAGTTGATACCCATACATAAGTATGCACGGACTAAAATAATAGCCGTAAATTTAGAACTGTTATAGGCAAATTCCATCATTGGAAGATATTTTCCAATATGATGATTTTCTAGAGACATATGCACAAAGCATATACACTATAATCTGATTCATACACTCTGTTTGCCCATCAGACTACTGCGGATGATCAGAATAATTCACATTCAAAGTAACTTCCTCGTTGTAAACCATTCGGAATAAAGTAGAAAAACATGGCATTATAACAGCAGAAACCAGGGATTCATCGGCGCCCCGACATATCCACATCTGCATATTGAATAATCAACGTCTCGAGTTATCCATATCAACATAGAGAATCATCAACGTCTCGATGAGTCACATATGTCCATCCGTAAACCTATCAGGTTGATTGTGTAAATCACCTAAAGTACGGAACTAAAGAAAGAAATGCCAATAAAGGAAGAATCCAAATTTCCTTATCCGAACACAACAAGATAAACTTGTTTGAACTCTAAAGAAAGAGATTTCAACAAGTGAAAATGCCGATGAGATTGCCCTCATTATAACATGCAGGTTATAGATAAAAGAAGTTTATCTAGAGAATGCCCACACCATAACTTCTAGTGAATTTAGAAAATAAGATTGTCTTTGAATGTTGAGGTCAACATGCTAAGTGATGTAAGCAAAGCAACAATCTTGAGCCCAAATTATCCCATAAGATAATATATGTGAGGGATCCCTAGCGTCCCATACCACCATGATACCACCCATACATACCTTAACAATTTGAAACTCCCTAGTATGCCGTCTAGGAAAATATGAATAAAATCCTGTATAAAAGGAATAAGATGGCCTTATCCAGACTTTCACATACTAAACCTGTCTCTGTATACTTGAGACTACATCAAGGAATAAATCCTTCTGAGTATATCATTAGAAAAGAAATTGAATTATTGGCGCCTTTCTAATGATAACTACCCAAAACACAATAAAGTTAGGGTAGAAAAATAACTCCACCTAGATATTGTTACCATATTATAGTAGTGATGTGTGTGAACACACTTAGGACCGCCGGGGCACTTTTTCCCTCACTAGGAGGTTTTTTCCCCCGTGCATTGTATATACGCCCATTATCTTCTAGGGCTGGTCATCTTTTCATTTTTTGGCACTCATAATACACTACTGTGTTGTGCTCAAGCTTCCTCATCTTCTTGAAGTTGTGTGTGCATTCCTGCAACCCTAATTCCAACAATTGGTATCAGAGCAGGCTTCCTCCTCCCGGGCAGCATCACCGGCACCTGCCGCTTCATCTCCTCCGATTGCAACGAGGTTTCACGAGCGTCTGCAGGTTAGTATATGCCGTGGGAGAGCCCGTAGGGCTTGGTCGTTTCAGAATTTTGATCTGAAGTCATTTCGCCCTCCGTTTTTGCATTCCAAGTACTGCGCAGGCAAAATCGTCCTACTGTGCAGATTTTCTGTCAAGATTACAATCTGCAGGACAGGTGCCCATTCGTCTGTTTTGGGCTGTGCTATATAGCACAGGTCGATTTTATACAGGTTTACCTCTTGCAGACAGCATTTACATCTAGTAGTACAGTCATTGGCCATGGCTGACAACAATGATGTATTCCGCATGTTGGCTGCTGAGGATAAGTTGGATGGCACCAACTATCCATTGTGGGCATATATGATGCGACATGTATTGGTAGCAAAGGGGTTATGGAATATTGTGCAGGGTATTGATGCACGTCCTATTGTGGCTGGGAATGCTGCAAACACATCAGAAACAGGTACTGTTGATGATGGTGCAGGCACAAGTGCTGTAGCAGCTGTTCGAGAACCACCACTTTCAGCAGAGCAGATTCGTTGGGATGGTAGAGATGCGCAGGCTCATGCCTTGATTGCGCTGTCTGTCAAACGTACCATTATCCCACATATTCGCTCCTGCAGGACTTCTAAGGGTGCTTGGGATGTACTTGCCACATTGTATCAGGCAAGAAATGAGGCTCGTGTTGCTTACCTCCGAAAACAGTTGGAGAATGAGCATATGAACGAAGGTGATTCTATGGATAGCTTTTTGACAAAGATCAAGGATTTCAAAGAGCAGCTCATTTCTGCAGATGAAATCCTGTCAGACAGTTCACTTGTGCAGACTGTTTTGAATGGTCTACCAGATTCTTATCAGGGTTTTGCTTCCACTCTTCGCTTGATGATGAAAGGCAATCCCAATGCCTTATCATTTGAGGAGTTAGTTTCTGTTTTGCTGCAAGAAGACCAGTCAAGGCAAAACAGGAATAGTATGCGTGTCGCAGATCAAGCTTTCGGTGCTAGTCAGAGAAGCGGGAAAGGTAAAGCTGGCTTTTCTTCTAGTAAGCAGAAATCTGCAAATGCTGCGCAACCAAAGAAGGAAGACAAAGATGAGAAGAAGGGTGACAAACAGAAGACATTTTGCAAGTACTGTAAGGGAAATGATCATGTCATCA
This sequence comes from Cibotium barometz, assembly GCF_041138505.1. Lineage (NCBI taxonomy): Eukaryota > Viridiplantae > Streptophyta > Polypodiopsida > Cyatheales > Cibotiaceae > Cibotium > Cibotium barometz. The sequence goes on from NC_141074.1 coordinate 20,429,638, forward strand.
AAGCGTGTCCTAAGCTGGCTGCGAAAGAGGCTAAGAAGAAAGAGGCTGGTATGGCTGTTGCAGATGCCTCTCCTTCTAACAATGAATCTGCTAATGTTGTGCTAGATACAGAATGGGCATTCAATGCGCAGTGCAGTTATGACCCATCTTTACATGACACATGTATGTCTGCAGTAGATTCAGATGTATGGTACTTTGACAGTGGTGCCACTAAGCATATCACCTCGCAGCGCAGTTTATTCACTTTCCTTGAGTCTGCTCCCACAGGGAATACTGTCACTTGTGCCAATAACTCCTCTTATCCCGTTAAAGGAGTTGGACAGATTGTGCTGAATGTTGCAAATGGCAACACCTTTACACTTTTTGATGCATTGTATGTGCCAGGGATCAAAAAGAATCTGCTGTCAGTCTCCGCATTTGCCAAAACAGGTTTGGTTGTAAAATTTGTGGATGACAGATGTACTGTTCATGATCTCTCTTGTGGTGACATCATTGTAGCATCTGGTTCACTATGTCGAGGGCTGTATAAGCTCAATATGGATGGCAAATGTGTAGAGGATTCAGCATGTGCTATTATGGATACGCAGGCTATTTCAAATGCAAAACTGTGGCATGCACGTTTTGGTCATCTGAATTTTGCAAGTTTGCTGCGCCTGCAGAAATCTGAAATGGTGTCTTCTTTGCCTAAGCTTGAGGCACCTGTCAAGCATGTTTGTGAGGGCTGCATATTGGGTAAAATGCAGCGTGCTTCCTTTCCCAAAGATGGATCAGTGAGAGCTGAACGCAGATTGCAGCTTGTTCACAGTGATGTTTGTGGTCCCATGCAAACTCCATCATTTGGAAACTACCTTTACTTCGTGACTTTCATTGATGATTTTACCAGGCATGCATGGGTATATCCTTTGAAGGCAAAGTCCGAAGTGTTTTTGTGCTTCAAACAGTTTTTGGTTATGGCTGAAAATGTGTCAGAAAGTAAGATGGGCACCCTCCGTTCAGATCGAGGGGGGGAGTATATGTCTTCAGAATTTAATGCATTTCTGGCTGAGCGTGGGATAAAACACCAATGTACAGTGCCGTATACACCACAGCAAAATGGTGTGGCTGAGAGAAAAAACAGGTCTCTCATGGAAATGGCAAGATGTATGGTTAAGAGTCAAAGTCTACCACATGGTTTTTGGCTTGAGGCTGTCATGTGTGCCACTTATGTACTAAACAGGTGTCCCACCAAAGCATTACAGGTTGTCACTCCATATGAGGCTTGGCATGGCCGCAAGCCATCTGTTGGCCATTTACGTGTTTTTGGTTGCCTGGCATATGCATTAGTGCCTGTGCAACATCGCAGAAAATTGGATGACAAAGCTGTCAAATGTATTTTTGTTGGATATAGTGCTGAGAGCAAAGGCTATCGTTTGTATCATCCACAGACAAAGCGCATTTTGGTTAGCCGTGATGTTGTATTTGTGGAAGATGCAGTTCAGCCCTTGGTTTCATGTACTAAGGAGACAGATATCAGCTCACGTGATGTCTATGATACATTGTTGCCTCTTTTCAGTGGTGCACAGTCAAGTGCAATACCTCATGAGGCAGTTTTTCAGCCTATGCAGGTTTTAAATGATGGCACAGATCAGCCTATATCTGATGCAGATGTGCATGATGCACTTGAGGATGAGAGACAAGAGATTGAGGGCTCTAGGAATATGCCTAGATGGCTGGTGCAGACTTTGCGTGACAGCAAGTTGGATGCCCCTTTGTCTAGTCGCACTCGTTCTGGCTCTCATGGTGCCTCTTATGCGTCAGATTGTTATGCATTGGCTGTTTCTAGTATGTGCGATGAAAGTGAGCCTGTTTCATTTGATGAGGCACAAAGTTCAGAAAATTGGATGGCTGCTATGCAAGCAGAATACGATGCTATTATGAAGAATGGTACATGGTCTTTATGTGACTTGCCCCCTGGCAAGAAGGCCATTGGCACTAAGTGGGTATACAAATTGAAGCGTAAGCCTGATGGCACAGTGGATCGCCATAAGGCTAGGCTTGTTGCAAAAGGTTATGCTCAAGAGAAGGGCATTGATTTTGATGAGACTTTTGCTCCCACATGTCGTATGACCACTGTTCGTAGCATCTGTGCATTAGCAGCTCATAATGGTTGGAATGTACATCAGCTGGACATAAAGACTGCGTTCTTAAATGGAGATTTGCATGAGGAGGTGTATGTATCACAGCCTCGTGGTTTTGTTCAAAGAGGGCAGGAAAACAAAGTGTGCAGGTTAAAAAAGGCTTTATATGGTTTAAAGCAAGCTCCACGAGCTTGGTATGAAAAAATACATGCATATTTGACTGCACATGGGTTTCAGAATAGTCCAACAGAAAGCACTTTGTATGTTAAACGTGTGGATGGTGTACATCTAATCATTGCTCTCTATGTCGATGACATGCTGCTCACAGGACCAAATGAGAGTCATATTGCTGATTTTAAGGCTGATTTGAATGCCTCTTTTGAGATGTCAGATTTGGGGCATTTGCATCATTATTTGGGGATACAATTTAAGCAGTGTGATGGAGGTATTGCTTTGTGTCAGACAAAGTATATTGAAACATTGTTGCGGAGATTTGGCCTTGAAGACTGCAAGCCTATTGCTACTCCAATGGAGACAGGTTTGAAGTTGAGTCTTCATGATGCTGGAGATCACTTTGATGTCACACTCTATCAGACAGCTGTTGGTTGCCTCATTTATGTATGCATTACGAAACCAGACATTCAGTTTGCAGTCTCACAGGTGAGCAGATTTATGCATAGCCCAGGCATTAAGCATTGGCAGGCAGTGAAGCGTATCTTTCGCTATTTGAGTGGTACTCGGCATCTTGGGTTGTTTTATCCCAAGGGGGGATCATTGCCGCCAGATTTACATGCTTTTTCAGATTCTGACTGGGCTGGTTGTTATGACACACGCGTGTCCACGAGTGGTTTTTGCTTCATGCTTGGAAGCTCATGCATATCATGGTTGAGCAAGAAGCAGCCTACTGTGGCCACTTCTAGTTGTGAAGCTGAGTACAGGGCAGCTTTCACAGCTACGGTTGAGTGTGTGTGGCTCAGACGCCTTATGGCTGATTTGGGTGTTGGGCAGCCATCTGCCACCACCCTCTTCACTGACAGTCAGAGCGCATTGGCAGTTGCGCGGAACCCAGTGTTCCATGCTCGTACGAAGCACATTGAGGTGCACTACCATTATGTCAGGGAGAGACTCTCTGCAGGAGAGATCAGTTTGGCTTATGTGCCAACACAGGATAACCTTGCAGACCTTTTCACAAAGGCTCTGCCTCGTGAGAAGTTCGAAGCTTTTCGCAAAGCTTTGGGCTTACTCCCTTTTGTGGATTCGTCCACATAGCTAGACACTTCCCTATACATGAGTGCTAGCTCTTGTTCACCGCATCACTCCAGGGGGGATTTGTTACCATATTATAGTAGTGATGTGTGTGAACACACTTAGGACCGCCGGGGCACTTTTTCCCTCACTAGGAGGTTTTTTCCCCCGTGCATTGTATATACGCCCATTATCTTCTAGGGCTGGTCATCTTTTCATTTTTTGGCACTCATAATACACTACTGTGTTGTGCTCAAGCTTCCTCATCTTCTTGAAGTTGTGTGTGCATTCCTGCAACCCTAATTCCAACAGATATATAAGCAACTAGGTATCCGAGTTGGAATATATACGAGAGTATAAGAAATATACTCCAAAATTACGTGCAAAAAACGAAGGCAAATGCTACCTTCAAAGCACATGTAAATATTCAAAAGATCAAAAGATCCTTATAACACCATGGATAAAAGCATAGAAGCTCCTTAAATCCATAAAAACCATAGTTGATCATAAAAATCAATGCATACCATCTAATGGACATAAATCATGCCAAAAGAAGCATTTAAATTGGTGGGCCAACTCATCATCAATCCGGAGTATATGAACGTTATGTTGTTCAAATAAAACTCCAAAGTAAGAAAGTGAAACACATGTGTGTAGCACTCAATAAGAAAACCCCTAGACACAAGTGATCTCTGCAAAACCTGATGAGTCCATATAAAACTTGGAAAACATCCAAAATCCACCAAAATAAACCGATCAACTAACCCATGATTTGTCTTAGGCTTAATAAATTAAGCACAAACCACACTTAAAAAAGTACAAAATAAATTATCATGGAAAAGTGTCAAAGGTGAAACACACTTTGAACGTAAATTATAGCCAAAGAAATTAAGGAACATGTCCAAAAAGAATGGCTAAACAATGGTCAAAAAATCATGAATACATCGTTTAGAATTAATCCAAACATAAATATCCATTAATACGAGGTATAATCGTATTAATAATGTGGAAATAACTCGCATCTATCTAATGTCAGCACGAGGAAACGTACTTCAACATTAAATAACCCTCGAAAATATTAAATTCTCGAGAAAAAGAATTATCATGATTTTTTTCTAATTTTTCCAAATTTATAGGGCTTCAAAATATAATAATTTTGAATTCCACCAAACCTATCCCATGGCATTCCAAACCTATATTTTTCCAGAAAATTTTTAGCAATTTAATTTGCCAAAATACCATTGATATTTTAAAAATACCAATTTTTAGGATTTCTAAAAATAATTTCTAGAAATTTCCTAATTTTCCCTGAGAATCCCATCGTTCACGAAATTTCCAATTTCGCCCGACAATTCTCAAATCCAATGAAAATTTTTAATTTTAATGGATTTTTCTAATTTTCTGGTTCTAAAAATATATTTTTAAAGGAATTTGAATGGTCACGGGCGCCCGAATGGACACACCACGTGCCAAACACCAACCCCACATTTTTCCAAAATTTAAAATAACCTTTGTCTAATTTTCCACTAATTTTCAAGAATTTTTTGAAATTTTTAATCAACCCCGAACGCATTTAGAATACGAACGGTCAAAAAATTTCGGAATTCCAATGGTTTTCCCGGAATACGGAAAGCCAAAAGTTTTGGGAAAATGAAAAGACAAAAAAAATCGGAATGTGAAAGGTCAAAGGTTTCCGGAATACGGAAGGTCAAAAGTTTTTCCGGAATTCGGAAAGCCAAAAGGTTTCGGGAAAACGGAAAGCCAAAGGTTTTCCGGAAGATGAAAAGCCAAAATTTTTCAATAAAAAATTTCCAGGAATTTTCATGGATTTTTTTTCCTCAAATCCCAAATTTTTCTGTAATTTTCAGGCTTTTTCCAAGCTTTTTTCTGAAATATATTCAAAAGTTTTTTTTTAATAAAAAACTCATTTTTTTTAAAAAAATGAAAAAAAAAATATATAAAATAAGCATTAAGGCTTTATGCCTTTTGATTTTTTTAGGGGGGGGGGGGGGGGGCGATTTTTTTCGCCGGCTGCAGCGCAGCCCCCCCCCTCCCGTCGCCTGCGCATGAGAGAGAGAGAGATAGAGAGTATAATTTCTCTCTTCTCCCCTCTCTCCTCCCTTTCCTCCTCTCCTCCAATCTCTTCCATTCTCTTTCCTCTCCCTTCTCTGCTAATCAGAGATTAGCTTAATGATTAATTAAGCTTTTTTAATTAAATCCTTAATCATAATTAACATTAATTATGATTAATGTTTAAAAAATTCATTTTTAATAGAATTTTCACCCGAAAAAGAGAAAGAAAAATCAGATTTGAGAGGCGGAGAGAGTCCCACGCACACGGGAGAGCATCTCATGCATCAACACACTGTCCCCTACTGAATTTCAGTAGAAATTGACAGAAATTTGATCGCATTCCCGCGGAAAAAAACCCGCAAAAAATGTATAAAAATACATTTTTAATCATAAAAATGCTCAAAAAAATCCTAAAAAATTAGGAAAAATTTCTAAAAATTCTAGAAATTCAGGGAATCCATCCTACAAAAATATCCACGATAAACCATATGGTATTTTTGTAAAAAATTCTATTAATGCTTGATTTTAACCATAAAAAATAGGGAAAAATAGCATTAACTCACGGTATTCCCCCGCAACGTCGATTCGTCCATTGAATTGTAGTTACACACGTTCCAATCACCATATCGATGATCCACGTGCAATTCATCAACACAAATCAACAAAAGATAACATTTTATTAGTAAATATTAAAATTTACTAAAAAAAATCAACAATTAAATAGAGATTGCTCTGATACCACTGTTAAAACCCTAAGATCTCTCTAGATAATTGTTATGCATAAAACATGCATAAGTCAGGCATAAACTCAACCACCCAACCACCCCCGAGCCCAAGGGATGCACACATGAATAATAAATGAAATACCTCATACCTCTACCTTGATGTCCCATACCATCAAGAGGTATAACACAATCCAATAGCATGTAGCTATAGTGTGAAATGGTAGGTGAGTAGATATGGACCTCTACATAAGAGACCATAGCATAAGCCTCCAAGCCCTCAAGCCCCCAAACTCCCTTGAGTGTGCCCCATGCCCCTATTATATAGGAGGGCCCTCAAGTGACTCTTGACTTTCCATTCCTCATGTGTGACCCTTGGATGCCTGACCCTAACCTTAAACCTTAAGGTTAGTCCTAACCCATGCTCCACTAGAGCTTGTTCCCATGCTCCCATGCTCACAAGCCTAATGTGGGTTAGCCTCCTAGTATATGCACACATAATGTGTATATAACATAGCACACATAATGTACATATAACACTTTGACACTAATTTGCCTTTCTTGCAAGTCATCCAAATCACACATAATCTTGTTTTAATGCAATTGAGAGATAAAGGGGTCTTGTTTTAATGCAATCTTGTTTTAATGCAATTGAGAGATAAAGGGGTCTCTTATTTCATCCTTGAAAGCATTCCAGGAGGTATCTTTATTCTACCTCATTTGACTCCTCTATTCCACCTCCTTTGACTCCTCCTCCCCTCCTTTGACCTCTCCTCTGACTCCTCTATTGTGCTTCCTCTCACTCCACTCCTTTGACTCCTCTCTTCTGTCTCCTCTCACTCCCCTCCCCTGATCCCTCTGCCTCTTCTGACTTCTCTCAGTCCTCTCTACAGTGACCCCTCATTTGAATTCTCTATTCTGCCTGCTCTGACTCCTCTGACCCCTTTGCCTCCTCCGACTCCTCCCTTCTGCCTCCTCCACTCGAGTCAAAGGAGGGACAATAGAGGATTCATCAGAGGAGTAGTGAGAGGAGGCAAAATAGAGGAGTCAGAAGAGGGGCCAGAGGATCCAATATAGAGGAGGCAAAATAGAGGAGTGAGAGGAGGTAGAATAGAGGAGTCAGAGGAGGGGCCAAAGGAGTCAATATAGAGGAGGCAAATAGAGGAGTCAAATAGAGGAGTCAAAGGTGAAGTTAGAGGATGAAGAATATATGAGTCAGAGGTAGGGTCAGAGAAGAGAAGTGAGAGGAGTCAAAGGAGTTAGAAGAGAGGAGTTAGAGAAGTCAGAGGAGGGGATCAAATGAGTCAGAGGAGAGGGGTTAGAGCACGCAGAAGGGTGAAAGGAGGGGAGTTATAAGAGTCAGAGGAGGCATAATAGAGGAGCCAGAGGAGGCAGAGGAGGTAGAGGAGGGGAGTTAGAGGAGTCAGAGGAGGGGTCAAAGGAGTCAAAATAGTGTATTTGAAGGATGATTCAAAGAAGGCCAAATAGAGGAGTCAAAGAAGGAGTTAGAGGAGGGGTTGAAGGAGAGGATTCAAAGGGGTTGAAGGAGAGGATTCAAAGGAGTTAGAGAAGGCATAAGAGAGGAGTCAAAGGGGTTAGAGGAGGCATAAGAGAGGAGTCAAAGGGGTTAGAGGAGGGGAGCCAGAGGAGTCAGAAGAGGCAACGTGAGATGGAGCACCATATCTCACATGAATGACGCTCAATATTGGTGAGACTAAACTTTATAAGTGTGTGAAGTGGGGTACCTTCCACCCACTTATATAGTTTGTTCAAGCATGAAAGGGTTATGAAAACCCATATTTTGATTTTAGGCCCCCTTGGGAAGGCTCACATAGAAAACATGAGATTGAGCACAATATCGCACATGAACAACATCCGATGAGTGACCAAATTCTATAAGTGTGTGGAGAGGGGTACCCCTCACACACTTGCAGATTTTGGTCACTCTCCATTCGGATATTGTTCGAGCATGATGGGGTCAAAAACCATATTTTTGGCATTCAGTCCCCTCTTGGGAAAACTCTTACACCACCGTAACCAAGTACATCATGAAGTTTCCTCAATGAAGACATATCTCATAAAACATAAGCATCAACCAAGTACATCATAATGTGAGCTAACCCAACTAGTCTAAGTTTAGTCACTATTAATAAATGTCTCTAAGTATAAAAAATAAGTGATAAACTAGATCCAAAGGACCTAGACATCACCACTCTTGTGTGCTCTCAAAGCATCTAATATGCTCTTATAATCGGCTACTATAAGATGACAATGTGGCTGAGATCCACATTTGGTGCTACATACCCAGTAACCACCACAACCGCTAAATGGGAAACTTAAAAGGCCTCTATATCCCACTTCCAAAAAACTTTTGGAAGTGAATGAATCTCCTTTCTTGTGTGCCTATCAAAGTGAAACCCATACTCATCCACGGTGTGCCAATCAAAGTGAAACCCGTACTCATCCATTGTGTCATGGTCGAGAATGCACTTTGACTTAGTTCACCTCATGAGATAATAATTGACCCCCTCCTAGTATCCTCATCACAGTAATGCACAAACATCACCCTCTTGTAAGAAATATGTCAAAGCGTCATAGTCTACCAAAATGAGCTAGGCTTGTAGGTACTAGGGGGCTATATGGGATATAGAAGGTGCAAAGAGTCAGACCAATGATTAGCCATGCTGACATAGTACAATCTATGTACTCCACCACCATCCATACATGACCCATAAAAGCATGCAAAATGTCAAGTGAAGATCCTTGGGGCTTGCCACAGACTTTTTTCTTCAATAGAAGTGAAGATTAACCGTTTGAGGTTTCTTGCGGTTGAGCGTTTTTTCCCAATAAAAATTATGGTTGTGGTTCGACAATCCAATGCTGATATATTCACGAAAAAAATACTACAGGTGTTCATGTTCATTACAAATCATTGCCCCTCCGCTCGGAACACACTCTCGCTCGTTCCCTCTTACTCATGAAATGGCCATCCTCAAGTGTTTCAAGATGCTATTTTTAGAGCTAAAAGAACTAGAAAAAGAGCACTTTTGTGTGCTAAGGAAAAAGTGAAAAAATGTCAAAATTTTCACCACCAAGAGTCAATAATACAGGATGCCTGAGTGGGTGAATTTTCATCCAAGACACACAGAAAAAAATTATTTTTGTGTAATTTTCACGACTCAAAATGAGAAAAACAGTGTAAATTTTCCTAGCCTTGAATTTAAAGATTCAAAATTTTGAAGTTTTAGTTATAAAATTGATTAGTCTATGCATTCTTTTAATAGAAAACTGGTTGAGCTTGTAGGTCGTCCCTTTTTCACAGGTTAGAAAAAAATATATTTCAGACATTGATTTAGGATACACCACCTAAAATCGTAATTTTATTATCAAATACACCACCTAAAACCCTAATTTTGTTATCAAATACGCCTTATCCAACTGAAAGTTATATAAATCATACCAACTACTCCATCACACAAGAAAGGCTCTATTCATCATGAGGCTTTGACACATGTTGTAAGGTGTAATATTTAACAAATAAAAATTGTATCAGCATCTTGCTTGGTTTTTTCCCTTGCTACTAGAAAGGTCTTGGTTGCTTCTATGCTATGTTCCTTTCCTCCAAAAATATTTTTCTAGATTGGTTATGCTACTGATTTTTATTATATTTGAGAGATAAATTGTGGTTACACCATGCTTCAAGGAAATAGTGGAAAAAGCTTTCTAGAGTTACACATTAACATCTATTGATCATGGAATAATCTCTTCTAGATAAGCAAGGAGCCAATCAAATAAATGTCTAGAGATGTTGCTCATGTGAGTCTACACAAATATGTGAAGCATATACCATAAGCCAACATGGAGAGATAGAAAAGTATAATAAAGTCTAAGGTAAGTAAACCTTAAGTGAAAAGCCTGCAAAATCTACATGAGTCAAGAATAAGAAGCTAAGACATGCTTATTTCCACAATAATTGCAATCCTTATTCATGAATCTAGTCAAGGCTCTAGATACCATGCATGCCATGGACAACATGATGTAACATGTACTGACATACACCATATTCAACTGTACATGGAACATCTACTATGGCTCAAGATATTATTTCCATTTAAGAACATATTTTAACAAAAAAACACAAAGATAGAGTTAGTTCCATATGAATTTTGGTCTCAAGGATGCAAAGGTTGAGCAAAAATTTACCCCAGCTCTATTTTGATCAATACCAAAATCAAAGGTTTTAGGATCTTGCATGGCATGCGTCCATCTTGTTCATCATAAGGAAACTCTCCACAATGACGGGGCACCTCATTTGTGGAAAATAAAAAAGCATGAGTTGAGTGATACTAGCATGTAATATTGACAACAAAATGGCTTGAAAGGGGCATTCTTAAAGTGTAAACCACCTTCAATGCAAACCCAAAAGAAAGATAAAATTATTTTCAAGAGTGGTTGGTAAGGGTACTCACCTTTGTTCACTTGGGTGTCCTTAAAATAGACTGAAAATAGGCCTTTCTTCACCTTTAATGTCCAATCACCCTTAGTTTACAAAAAGAATTTCATTACAAGATCTTCGAATGAAACTTTACACACAAAGTCAAGCATGTAATGCTGTAATCCAATTGAAAATTGGATATCTGTAAATACACATTTTCTTATGCACACTCTTAGTAAGTACCTCATATCGTAGATTTGGATTGTAGGACAACATAAACTTAAATTCCTATAACTTTTGGATCTTAGTTCCAATTAATAAGCCACTTTGAAGTTTGACAGAATGTGGGGATCAAGTAAAATTTTGAATTTCATGGGGTTAATTTTTTAGATCTCATTTAGGAAACTATGATAATTTGTCAGAAGGCTTGTGAGTTTTTTTAATTTAAACCAAACTCATGTGGATAAATGTAGCTTTAATGGTTAATTTACATAAACAAATTGGGTTAATTTGAGTTTGGGAAGACCATGTTTCACCCCATATAAGTGAAAAATCTCATTTTGTGTCTACACAATTCTGAATCCAAGCTTGCTAGCTTTGATAATCTAGGCTTGGTACTGAACCAAGCCTAGAAGCTATGCCATGTGTAAGCATAATTTAGCTTTTATATCATAGGCTTAGTGGGTACCCATTCTACATGTCTATGCCACCTTGTGTCCATTTGAGCTTGGGGAGGCTCCACATAAACATCATGCCACCTCACCTTGCCACTTCAAACGTTGATGTCAACATGGTCATCTCATAAAAGTGAAAATTCTCATTTTGTGTCCATGGAAGTCTAAGTCCAAGCCTATTTAGCTTTGGTAGTCTAGGCTTGGCCATGAATCAAGCCTCAAAGCCATGCCATGTGTAAGCCTAATTTAGCCTTCATATCCTAGGCTTAGTGGGTACACCTCCTACATGTCTATGCCACCTTCTGTCTATCCTAGGCTTGGTGGGTACAACTCTTACATGTCTATGCCACCTTGTGTCCATGGTAGCCTAGGGAGAGTCCATATAAGCATCATATCACCTCAACTGTCCATGTCAACCCGATTAATCTAATTAAGTTGCTAAGTCATTAATAATTCCACATCATTCCTACCACCTCTGTACACCACCTCCTATATGTTGACATGTCATGCCACCTCACGTGATTCCATGTCATGCATGCATGTACACATGGATATGTCACATAACCATCACCTTGCCACATGGCAATTGCTATGCCATATCATTATCCATGCTCCACGCATGTATATATCTAAACTTTACATGTTTTTTAAATCTATAATTTAAATTATATTTATTTAGCATAAAATAAGATATATTTCTAATCTATAATTTAATTTATAATTAGTTAACATAAAATAAGACATATTTCTAATCAACTCTTAAAAAATAGCTATAATATTTTATATTTAAAATCATAACATGCACACACACATTTGCACGTGTACATGCACACAATCTCACAAACATATGCATGTGCACGTGCACACACAGACACAAAAATGTCCGTATAAAAAATTTACATGCCTACATACACATATACATTCGCATATGCACACGTTCATATATATATATGTGTGTGTGTGTATGTGTGTGTGTGCGTGTGTGTGTGTGTAATATATATATATATATAGATATATATAGATATATTATATTATATTATATTATATAAAGAGTATAATGTGTATATAACTATACGATATATATTATATATATGTATGTATGTATGTATGTATGTATATATATATATATATGTATGTATATATATGTATATGTATATATATATGTGTGTGTGTATATGTATATATATATATGTATGTATAATGTGTTTTATGTGTGTTATTTTATGATAAATATATTGATTTTTATTTAAAATAATTATACATATATATATATATATATATATATATATATATATATATATATATATGTATGTATGTATGTATGTATGTATGTATTACAATATTCTCTCTCTCTCTCTCTCTCTCTCTCTCTCTCTCCTAGATAGATATATATACCATATACGCTTTATATAATACAATATGATATATATACATATATGTGTGTGTGCATGTATACATGTACGTGTGTGTGTGTATACATGTGCGTGTGTGTGTGCATGTATACATGTGCCTGTGTGTGTATGTATACATGTGCGTGTGTGTGTGTGTGTATGTATACATGTGTGTGTGTGTGTGTGTGTAGATTATATAAAGAGTATAATCTGTATATATCTATAATGGAGAGAGAGAGAGAGAGAGAGAGAATATTCAAATACACACACGTATATACATACATACATACATACATATGTATATATATATATATATATATATATATATATATATAATTTTTATGTTTATTATTTAAATACATATATATTTAGAATATATATATATATCTGTGTATATGTGCGTGTGCACGTGCATGAGTGTGTTTTATTATATTAAATTTATAAGAATTAAATATATATTATAAAAAAATATTGATATGTGTGTATGTATGTATATACGTGTGTGTGTGTGTTTGTATATATGTATATGTATATGTGTGTGTATACATATATGTATATATGTATATGTATATACACACATATATATATATAAATATACATACATATATACACACACACACACACACACACACACATATATGTATATATGTATGTATGTATATACACACAAACATATATGTATATACATACATACATACACACACACACGCGTGTGTGTGTGTGGATGTATATACATATTTGTCTTTGTGTGTGTGTGTATATATATATATATATATATATAAACACCGGAAAACAGTCACATGCCAAAGGCGGGTCTCGTCCACTAGTTGTAACTAATGCAACCACCACTATTATTTTAAAATAGTATTCTAAATCTCTATGGAGAAAAAAAACTAGCTATCCCATCACTTTTCTTCGTTTCTCCTCTCCTTTTTATCGTCTCTCTCGTTCCCGAACAAAGTGCTCCAATCTGAGAGCCTTGTGCGTGCAAATAATGAGACCGGCAACGATGGCTTTCTTGCTTTAGGTGATGTGCTATTAAGTGTTCCACAACAACAAATCCAATACATGGGGCGCTCCTATACATGGAGCAACGTCCTATTATACATGGCGCTTTATTGCGGGACGACTATTAAGCGTCCGCGTTGTATTGTGTTAACATATTAGCAACAAGTATTAGCAACCTCATCCATTAAAACAGTGTTTGGAAGATAGGCGGGCAGTGGCCTCGACAACGAGCTTGAAATTGATATAACTGGATCCTCCCTCGCCCACTGACCGTCTTGCTGCATCGCGGAGCTTAAGCGCCCTGTCTCGCAAGTTGTGATCTTCCATGATAGCTCTGGCCTTTTTCTCCACCTCCGATCTGGTAAGAAGGCCCTCTCCGTGCCGTTCGAAGGCGAGGCCGTTGCCCCACAGATCAGCGATGCATCTGCAGTTTAGCATCTGATCGGCAAAGTAGGGAAAGCCAAGCATGGGCTGACCATGGGCAACGCCCTCCAAGGTGGAGTTCCACCCTGCGTGTGTGAAGAAGGCCCCTACGGAAGGGTGGGAGAGTACATGCAGCTGAGGCGCCCAGTCGATGATGAGGACGCGCTCCTTGGTCCTCTCCTCGAAGCCAAGCGGGAGTGCAGCTGAGTGGCCGCCTTCCAGGAGACCCGGGCGGAGCACCCAGAGCAGAGGCAGACCGCTGGCCTCCAGTCCCAGAGCAAACTCTTGCATCTCCTCAACGGAGAGCTCCGTTATGCTGCCAAAGGAGACATAGAGGACGGACGCGGGCGAATGCCTGTCCAGCCACTTCAGGCAGTCATAGTCCTCGGGCCAGAGGGCCGGCGTTTTGTTGATGGGCCGCATGCTGAGTTGCAAGCCAGAGAAGTACTCGGGGGGGAGAAGCGGGCCTATGGTGTGGAAGGTGCAGTCGGGTTGCTGCTTGCGGAGAGCGTCCACAGTGTGGCCCTCCCATTCGTCGAAGGTGTTGATGACCACGCAGGCGGCCTCGTGTGTCCGTAGGAAAGGGCGAGTAACGAAATCGAACATAAAGTCAGAGGGGTCGCAGCATTGAAGGAAGCCCGGCATGTCTATCATCCGTAGCGGGGGAGCTCCGGGGATGCTGGTGATGACCTTCTCGTTGACAGGGCAACCTATATCATCAAAATTGTCGTGCTTAATCTTAGCTAAGTTGTCATACTGAGCATGAATTCTTGCAATGGGATGCCGGCACTATACGGTTTACCTGATGGCAGGCGAAAGCCTCTGGAAGCGGCTAGGTGTGCCGCATAGCTCGCAGCAGACTGCGTCCAGAAGGACACCCTTGGGATGCCCAACTTGTTGGCGGCGTCTTGAGTGTGCAGGACAAACGTGTCGGAGATGATGCACGTGACCGGCGGTTCGAGGCGCTGCAAGAGCTGCTCAAAGGCGGCGCTGCTGCGATGAACCCCCCTGGATAGCTCTGGCACGTTGCTCGTGCGAGTGTGCTCAGGGGCGACGCCATCCGGTAGGCTAACGAATTTAATATCCAGCTTCGCAGGTTCCGCCCCCGGCGCCTCCTCTTGCTGTTGCCGGAGGATAGAGGGCATGACACGGTTGTGAGTGTATTCGTTGTTGACAAAGGTTATAGCAAAGCCATGCGTGGCGAGCTTCTTGGATAGATGCATCAGAGGATTTATGTGGCCTTGGCCCGGCCATGGCACGACAACGAAGTGCCCTCGCCGGTGGGAAGCATGAGCTTGCTCCGCAGGCATAATGGAACAGTACGAAGGGGAGCCCTCTTGCTCCGTGCGAAAACAGTGAACCTCTCTGTGGAGTGACTGGCCACGTGTAAGCAGACACCGAAAGATCTTTAATATAAGCACTGTCGAGTTAAATTTCTGTGGTGTCGCCGTCTCGGAGAAAGACTGAGCAACACACAGCTTTAACACGACTGTTACTGGACACTGGACACTGACATCTGGACAGTATCGAGCAGGCCTGATCAAAGGAGCAATTAAAAAAAACACGTTACAACAAGTGCTTTAAAAAAACATTTTTTTAAACCAATTCCCATTTTTGTTTCCAAAATTCTGGCGGTTTTATAACTGACTATATAAAAAAATCGTTTTTTAAAATAAGGGCTACTAGTCGACTTTTCTTAATTCTGGACGTAAAAATACATTAGAATGCTGTTTTTTTTTTCAAACACTGGTTACAAGAAAGGGTCTAGAAACTAACTTTTTTCAAATGAACCTGGTATATTAATCAGCGTTTATTTTTGCAAATGGGGACCCATTATTTTGTAGGAAGGTGTATTCGGAACTTAAACTTCTTGAACAAGGGTAAAGTTTTTAATTTGCCATTCAATATATGGGCGCCCTAATGCAAAGGTTACCTTTCAATTATATTTCATAGTTTTTCACATAAATACAATTCTTTTTTGAAGATTTGAATAAGAACAAAGCATAGGTTAATAATAATTTTCAAGCATATGTACCTTTAAAAATGACTAAAATCATGACATACATGTGCACTCGTGCACACACATACATGTATATATGTATGCATGTATGTATATCATGATTTTGAAATAAGAAAGGAGGTAACTAAAGAAAACCTTCACAAAAAGGGCACTTGTATGATTAATAAACTAATATTTTTTAGTTAATCCCTTTTAATGTGAAGGACTTTTTTTTACATGCCCTTCTTTAATAAGGTTACATTTTTAACCCCTGCTCTGGTAGGCTAAAATCACTCTAGAACGGATTAGCAACCATATAAAAATAAATAGTGATTTATGAATCCTTTTCACCATGGGCTGAAGAGGAAACACTGAATTAGCCAACCATTTATTTATCTGTCATATTCATCTAATCTTAAGTATTCTAAGTTGGACCATCCTTAGGATGAATCGTATGTAGAAAACCCACCTTTTTCCATAAATTATTGGGCACCCCATTTTCAAAGCAATGCCCACCACCCCACCCCTTTCTAGAGCTAAGAACTTTAGAGAAAGGGACCAATCATGGTGGTGAGTCCCCATTTTCAAAACAATACCCGATCCTTGTAAAAAAATTCAACACTAAAAGTTGAGTTAACCAGCACAAAATAATAGGAGACACACCTCCATGCTTTGAATTTTAGAGAAAAGGACCAATCATAGGGCATCCCCATTTTCAAAACAATGCCCAATTCTTCTAAAAGAATTTTTCAACACCAAAAAATGAGTTGACGAGTACAAAATTCTTCTTCTTCTTTGGGAACATAATTATATTTATAAACTTGAAAAATTCTAAGACAAAGTAGGATGTAAGACAAAAATTCTTCTAATTGGTTAGAAACATGTAATTAACATAGTTTTTTGATGTCATGAATTGAGGTTGAAATGTCTATAAATGGATCCTTTGATATAGAGACTTTGATTAAATAATCAAAATTACCACATTGTTTTGGATAGAGAGGAGAAGTAGCATATACTTGATTAAATAATCAAAATTACCACATTGTTTTGGATAGAGAGGAGAAGCAGCATATACTCTTGGGCTTTCAATTTAAGTATTGAAACAACACATACTCTTGGATCTTCAATTTGATAAAGGATAAGTATGGAAAGGCCACTCGCATTACTTTTTTCCATGGTGTCCATATATTGGCCCTTGTTTCATTTAATCTTACCTTTAAATGATGAGAGAGGGCCCACTTTAGAAGAAGCTTCTTTAGGATTATTAAAAAGCTAGAGTATGGATCCCATTTCACAACCTTCTGGTGTATTGCAATGTATACTTCCTAAGCTTCTTACTATACAACCTCCACCTCATGATGCTGACCATAGCTACCTTACCTCCACCTATCAAGTTTGGGCCTCAACACGTCCAACATCGTGTTCCAAGGTTCTTTCTCGTAGCTTTCTAACATAAGGAGGAATGCAGTTGGCTAACAGTTATAAATGGGATTGGATGGGGGTTCGGCTAGACTGATAGATCCGTAAAATGAGACTCAATTCTGTTAAGCTACGATAGTTGAAGTAAATCTCGGATAGTCCTTGTTCTATGGAAAAGAATCAACGGTTGTGCCTCTTGATGAGGAAAAAAGCATTGCTCTCTATGATGATCCAAGTGCAAGTCTCTTTCCTTGATCGGACCATATGACTTACGGGTTCGGTTGGATCAGTTTGGCTAGTTAAGGCTATTGGTGACTACGTTAGAATAAAATATCCTGGAAGAATCGCCCGTGCTTTCTGGACGAGGGAAGTTTTTTCGGGTTCGGTTTCGGAAGAACCGAGGGATTAGCCTCTTGTCCGGATATCCGTGGGGCGAGGCCCCGAGTGAGAGGTTCTGCCCTGCACAAGAAGTGCTACTTCCGCTGCTATAGCACCCCGGAATTCGTTGCACGGAGGAGGCAGGGATCTTTCACCTACTATTAAAACATGTTAGACTTCTTTTGTTTTGTGGTAGACAGGTACTTCATTGCACTTAGTCCATGATTTCTAATCCCTTAGAAACAAGATTAGAAACAAGAATCCATTGACGCAAATTCTTGATATTGTCCATGCCCCTAGTCATATGGTCTTATGTAAAGTCCATAAGTTTCAAAAATCTACTATTCATTTGAATTAAAGAACTATACCTTTAATTAGTCACCTTGTAGAGAGCATGCAAAATTTAATCATCCCTAAGTTTCCATTCAAATGAAGCATCTTTCAATTAAGAGCTGTTTGTCCATAGATTGAGCATATATGATTGAATGAAAATAGATACATTTTTTGTCCGTACATGATTTTGTCATATCTCGTTCCCTGTCCACATTGAGTGTACATAAAGTCATAATTTCGAAAAGGAAAGGGTATCAAAGTTATGAAGTTTCAATTACACTTGAAAAATGAGAAAAGGAAAGGCTATCACAGCTTTTGGTTGCACTTGAAAACTAAACTTTCAAACCATAAGATTCCAGGAATAAAATGAAGAGCCGAGAAAAATGAGAAAAGGAAAGGCTACACTTGAAAAATGAGAAAAGGAAAGGCTATCACAGCTTTTGGTTGCACTTGAAAACTAAACTTTCAAACCATAAGATTCCAGGAATAAAATGAAGAGCCGAGAAGCATGCAGGATGTTGTAAAGCGAGGATATTCTTTTTTTTTTGGGGAACAATATATATTTATATTTATAAAATAGAATCTATCATTTACATAGAGTCTCTTTTTTCACTTGCGGTATTCTTAATTTACCAGCGTTAATGTCAATTTATCCGCTGCAGACGTTTAGTGGTGGGGATAATGAGAATTTAACTCTGCACATAATAAAATTTATATCGCTTGATTTTGCTCGGCTGCGATCACGATGCAAGGGCGCTTGCCCAACAGCTGCAGTGGGCGGAGGTAAATTCCAATCTGAAGACATAATTACGGGGAACTCTAATTCAGCTGGGTCTGGGATAAATCAATCGGGTTCTAATGAGGCTCTGAAGCCCAAGGCGCCTGGGTCGGTGGTCTCGAATATTGATGCGAGTAAAAGGCCTAGGGACTGCAAGCAAGCCAGCCAAGCTGCAGATTGATGGATATAACACCTGCAAGCCCAATGAAAATCCTCTCCCATGCTTCCTAGGAATTCACGCGCAACATGCACAACAGGCAGCAAACCCTTCTATATAATGATGGGCTGGATCACTCCATTAAAATCCAAAAGAACCGTGTGCGAGGGTCTCATTCTGTTATGGCTAAAGCTCGTAATTCTGCTAATTCTAATGCTTTTGCTCTTTTGGGCTCCCCAGTTGGTTGATAAGTAGGCAGCTTTATCCAGTAAAAATTTGTGCTCAGACACGTCGAGTGCATTCTGGAAAATTCGCCCACCTCCCCATCTTGTGGGTGATAGCTCTGAAGATCATCCCTCCTTGCTCCTTGGGATCCTTCGAAATAGTGATGGGTTTAGGCTTAATTCCTCTGATGCTTCCTAATAAATTTGTCTCTATATTAATCCCAAAGGGTTACGTTGCAGAGGAAAGTGGGTTACCTTCTTGCAGCATTGGCAGCTCCTCTCTGACAAAATTGTGCTGTGTTGTCTTCAGGAACATAAACTATCCAGGACCAAACAGTTAACTATATCCAGGGTCAGATCATCTCAGACCTAAATGTTATTGGTCGGCGGGCACTGACCGATCATTTTAAAAGTGTTTTCGCTCATGATAGCACCCTAGACGTTTCACCCAACAGGAAGGAAGCCATGGACTGTCTTCTTGATGGTATTCCTTCTTGGCTTACTCCGGCTGCTGGTACAGGTGCTCTTGATAAGCCTTTCCAGATATGGAGCTTAGGTTGGCCTTCAGAAACTTAGGCAAAAAGAAAGCTGCAGGGTATGATGGGCTCTCCAAAGAAGTGTTAGGCGGGTATTGAAGGCCTCATTCTCATGCTTTGCAATCAAGTTTGGGCTAGTGGCATTGATGCCTCTTTCTTGGGCTTAAGGAACCATTGTGCTTTTACCTAAGCAGGATATCTGTTCTGAGATTAGGCATATATCCATAATGGGGTTTATGTACAAGCTTATACGAAAACGCTTGCCCCCATGAGGTTAATGCCGGTATTAAAGAAATTTCTACACCCATTGCAATACGGTTTTATTCAAGGTAGACAAATTCATCATCCCATTTTGAATGTAATGTTTTCCATTGAATGGGGAGCCTAACAACAGGATGATTATGCTCTGGTGCTCCTCGACGTGGA
The DNA here is from genome assembly GCF_041138505.1 of Cibotium barometz. NCBI lineage: Eukaryota > Viridiplantae > Streptophyta > Polypodiopsida > Cyatheales > Cibotiaceae > Cibotium > Cibotium barometz. The sequence goes on from NC_141074.1 coordinate 20,449,976, forward strand.
AAAAGCCTTTGACAAGATAGCTTGGGATTTCATTCAGAGATGACTCTCACCAGACTTGGCTTTGTTCAAAGATTGATTTGGTGGAGGGACTAACAAAAGTGATTCCTTTGTTTAGAGGTGTGAGACACAGGAGGGCTGCCCTCTCAGTCCCTTATTGTTTACTCTAGCTACTCACCCTCTTCTAAACAAATTGCAATTCCTATCCTCCTCTGGGCTACTCAAGGGCATGGAACTTTCTTGTGGAAAACATTTTTTGGGGTAGGCCTTTGCAGATGACCTGTTGTTGGTATTGTAGGCTAAAAACTGACTATCTTGAATGTGCTAAAGCTCTCCTTCTTTGAAGCCTTCTTTCACTAGGTGCTGGTGTCACTTGCAACAACTGGTCTAAGACGAAGTTGGTGTCCCTTCAAGGGAAATCGAACCCTTTTGAGAATGCTGAAATTGATTTCCCTCCTTCAAGGGAAAGCGATTCTGAAGCCTTTTGAGAATGCTGAAATTGTCAATTCTGGCCAGCTGATTAGGTACTTGGGGTACCCTATTGGGGTGGAAATCTCTCCCTTTCAACTATGTGCGTGGATTCTCGAAAGAACTAGGGAAAAAATCATGGGTTGGTGCTTCTTTAAATGGCCTATGCACGTATGTCCCAAGGTGGTGCACGCATTTCTTCAATCTCTCTACATTTACTTTTTGCCTTGGGTTAGATGGAAAAAATCCAATCTGAGGACTTTGGAGCAATGATTGAAGAGCTTCTTCTGGTCTGGGGATGTTATGCATCCTGCTATGGCTTTAATCAGTTGGGACGTTATCTCTCTCCCTAAAAGTCATGGGGGTCTGGGCATTCTCAACCTCTTCAAACATCTATCCTCAAAAAGGGCGGTTATGATTAATCATTTATGGATGCAGAATGAGCCTTGGACCCACATATTGCATGACATTATCAAGCTAAAGATCATCAGGCACCCCATGCTCAGGGACATGTTAGTCGACAAAGTTCTCCTTTCCAAGGCCATATCAGTGTTAAAGTTTGATGGTCTGGCCGATATTTTCTTAAAGTGTTGGGTTTTCATCTTATCCCAAATTCAGTAGCACAGGAGGAAACATATTATGGGAAATTCCTTAGGAGATAAGCACCTTATCTGGAAAAGATGCATAAAGTAGGATATGCGGCTATTATGGGGCAGGAGATGGATAGCTCTGAGGGGGATGTTGGACGTCTCACTTCGGAATCTTGGAAACATTTGACTGGTTTATCCTATCAACATGGAAAAATCACCACCGGTCTGTCTCTTGGCATCAAGAGTCGGTGGGATGCCATGCAAAAAGCTTTAGCCAATACTAATTGGCACTGCAATACCTATTCTTCAGATATGTTTAGAGATTGGAGGGTAATTGGTGGTTGCTTGCATAAATTGAGTAACAAGAAAGTCTATCGTAAACTAGCAGGCCGGGGCTCCCTCCACATCAAAGTCAAGAAAACATGGGGGTATTCCTTGAGTCCCAAGAAGTTTGGTGTTATTCTAAATTCTCTATGGACTTTGCTAGTTCCTTTAGGGGACTGTTTATTTCTTTGGAAAGACCTGGCTGATTGCTTAATGGTAGGTGAAAAAGCTAGGAAGAGGTCTATCTCGGATGGTCTATGTTGTAGATGTCATACATGGACCGAGTCGATAAAACATTGTTTTTGGACGTGCCGTCATAGTGCTTGCATATGGAGGGATCTCAGGAATAAAATCAAAAGGGCGATAGGCTTTTCTACATCACTCAAAGATTGAGTTTTGGGTGATTTTCATGTTCTTGTTGAACCTATGCAAAGATCTTTTTTGGTTCTAAGGCTTGTGGTCCTCTGTAAAGTATAGGACTTGTGTAATAGCAACCATGTCTGATCCTTTTCCCTTGTCGTTCACAGATTCCATGCTTGATGCTGTTGCAGGCCATGAGATGTACTCATTCCTAGACCTTTCATGTGAATCACTCCACCTTGCTATATTTGGTAGATAAGGAGAGTCTAGCAGGAAAAATAGCTAGATGGATACTAATACTTCAAGAATTTGAGTTCACAATAGTGCACACCCCAGGTGCCAAATCATACAACTATCTCGGCTCGATTCCGAAGAAGCCCCAAGCGGAGTAGAAGATGACCTACCCGATGCTGAGCTATTCACAACACTGACACAAGCATCCCCATCCCCAAGACATGGTATTATGAAATGCTAACATTTGTTGTTACAGGACTGATGGAGGATAATCTTTCCAAAGATCAGTGGAAGCGGGTTGCCATCTGCACACACGGCACTTCCAAGTCATAGCCGGCCAGCTATACAAGAAAGGGATTGACCAAATCCTCCAGAGGTGTATCCCACCACATGAGCAAGAAGATGTCCTTAGAGAAGCTCACCAAGGAATTAGTGGAGGAAACTTTGTTGGAGAAATCATCGAAAGGAAAATCCTACAAAAGTAGGACCTTGGTGGTGGCCGACACTACTTGGTGATGCCTACTACAGATGGGCCAAATAGTGTGACGTATGCCAATGTCTCGGCCAACTAACAGATAAAGACAGGATGCCACACAACCCAATACTCGCTTTAGAACCATTCTAGAAATGGGGCCTCGACTTTGCTAGCCTATTTAAGCCCCCAACGTGTTTCACCGGTCACAAGTATATCCTGGTGGCAACATAGTACAGCACCAAATGGGTAGAAGCCCATGGGCTTCAGGATAATATATCACAATCAACCGCCAAATTTCTCTATGAGATGATAATCACTCGTTTTGGATGCTTGATCAAGTTGATTAGTGACCAAGGCAAGCACTTTGTCAATGATGTCATCAAAGAACTGGTCACCCAACATCTCATTATTCATAAACGCTCCGTACTATCAACAAGTCAACGGTTACCACCTGCAATCCTACCACACGTCGATGCCACTGAATCCCTTCATTAAGATGACAACACCACCAATACACTACCTCAGCATCCATCACCATCATGGCATTGCCCCTCTCCAAACAATCATGAAAGAATCCCCTTGAGTGCAGAGCGACATGATGCAGTCTCATCAAGAATTTTCAACTGCTGTGTGCCAATGCTATGCGGTAACTCTTTTTAAATCTTCACAAGATCCAACTAATCCTGGTGTATCTATCTGTTTGCATGTAGAACCCCTTCTTGCTCCAAGCCATAACCCTTAGCGTACAACAATATTCTACATTCTCTCTCACCTTCCACATGCTCTGCACACAGCCATGAAGAATACCATATATCTTCCCAAGGACCAACTCCTAACCCTAGAAAACCCAACCCAAAACAAAAGTACTACCTATCTGTTCACCCACACCCCATGAGGTACAACACACTCCTCCAAAATCCAAAATCCAACAGCCCCTAGTTCTTTCTTCTGATCCTAGTTACATAAACCAAAGTTACCATTACCATGAAAAGGAAACCACCACTTACAGTGGCCTGTCTATGCCCTCGTAGTAGGAAGACTCTATAATGAAGGTTGGTAGCGGTAGTAAAGACCCTTACAACAAAGGGAGAAGTCAAAGATAGCCAGAAAGAGAAACAACTTCTTCACAAGACCAGAGATCAAAGAATGAGTTCCAAAAGCTCACTCTTGGCTATGCCAACAACTAGCATGGCAGTTAGAGCTCTGATGACAAAGACAGCTACTTTGGAAGGAGAGCACAAAGAAGTCAACATTCTAGAAGATGGAGATATAGAAAAAATGACAAAATAAGACCAATTGCAAGAAGACAGCATGGTTTTGAAGCGACTCAAAGCAGTAGTAACGCGGAGGAGCGACCAAACATAAGGGCTCATATTCAAGGATCATGGGAAACTTCTCTACCTCCCATCTTTGTGCTGCTATCCGATGTAGCTAGGATATCACTAGAAGATCCAAATCCATCCTCACCTCAGAGCATCACTTTGTGCTCTGAAGTAAGTGGTGAAGTTAGGAAAGCGGCAAATGCAGAGCCCATACCTTGACAAAACCTGGCAACACTAAATCTACAGACACCTATTAATATAGGGCGGCTGCAATTATTGGAAGTGCTAAAGGATTATTCCACGGCTCTCTAGAAGAACTATGATCACCTACATAACCACCTAATCACCATGATAATGTGCTACAAAGAGGAGTAACAAATCGACAAGCACGACACCGTTGTGATTCTCATCACATCAAGGAACTCAAGGTAAGCACATTGGGAAGAAGCCATTACTACCGTGGAATTTTTCTTTTGGAAGTTTTCTTCTAAGGAATCAATCCCCGAAATTCATTTTGTGGAAGGCGTTCATCATCCTCTACCTTCCAGATCCAATCTTCCACATAGAGAACCAAGATGTATCTACTACCACATCATTTAGGACCTGACCACTAAAAGAGCTGAACCAAAGGTCAGCAGAGCAATGCCTCCACTAGTTATGATCAGAACTCACCCAAAAGCTAAAAGGCATCTACCATTCTGGAAGATGACAGCCTTGTGGGTTTAAGTCTTCGGATTAGGAATCCTACCCTCCGGTGTGCCAAGTGTTAGCCGTAGGCTATAGTAGCAGCCGGAAAACTGCATGTAAGCACCGTCAATAGTCAGGGCCCACCTAATTTACTGCAAGAAACAACGCTTTCTTAATACCCAGCGCCGATGCATCTTATCAGAGTACTGACAAAGACTATAAGTAGGTAGTATAAAAGGATGGATCCTCAGCATTGAAAAGGCTGACTATGGATTGTATCATTTTCCTTTTTGGGTTTATATAGGTAAGACCGTTCTTTTTGTTCTCTCTCTATCTCTTGTATGCTTGTCTTCCTGTTACGTCTTTGTGTATTCATTTACGCTTCATATGTTATGGTCGTTATAGTTATCTGTTAAGTTATCATTCTCTTTTCACTATTTATTAAGTGGTCAGTCCAATAGTTTTCAGTGATCTATGTGCTACATTTGTCTCTGTGTTAGATCCGTATTTGTCTAGTGTATGCTGCGTGCACGAGTGATTCTCAATAGGTTGCATGAGGGAATAAGCGGTCATATTTCCCCATCAACAAGTAAGAGACTGGTTGATCTCGCACACTCATCAATGCAAGAGATGGGGATAAATTCTCCTAATATGCAATGTGTAAATATACATTGGCGTAATGTTTGCAAAAAATACTAGTACATGTAGATCCAGGTGTTATCTTAGAGCAAGATAACCATAGGGTAGAATACATGACTATTATAGTGAACAAGGAGCAAGGTGCACAAGGAGCGGAAACACATGGACATATATAAACAAAAGTGCTGGAAACAATTTGGGCAATTCGATGGAGAGAGCTAGGTAAGAAAATGACTTGCTTTGGGCGTTTGACAACCATGATAGATTGGAAGATGTGGAAGGTACATCAATGAGGGAGATGGAGACAAAAATGGAGTGCATGCACCATGCTCATAGGGTCAATAAAAATACCGTGGTGGTGTTATGGTGGGGGGGTTTATATGGTTCTTTAACTCGGCTCCCATTCACTCTTGGGATGTTGATGAAAGCCATATGATTAGTACACTTGGTTCGGCTCCTGGTGTGTGACCAGTTGGATGAAGGGACATATCTACATCCCGTGGAGGTGTAAATGCTCCTAGAAAATGGATTTGTGCTTCAAAGTGAAGGACCACCTCTACAATCAGCTCAAGCCAACGCAAATGCAGTAAACATTACAAGTGCTTTTCCTTCAAAATACAGGGATGGCAAGATTGTTAAGTGGAGATCCCGATTGACTAAGGAGATTTGTGAGAGTGTAGAGAATGGAAGGACCTTGATGCATAGGTTATTCGCGGGGCTACTATATTATGCAATGAATCCCACATCTTCTAAATATTAGTACATACGGGTCTAGAGCAATGGGGTGTGAGCTACTCGGTGTCAATTGCAGTCTTTCCACATTGCACATGTGAATGTTTTCAAAAATGATAAGACAAGCTCATGTCATACATACCATGTAAGCACTTGTAGTTTGTTTACTTGCAAGGTTCTAGGCTTGGATTTAGTAGCTCACAATTTCATGCACCAGGTAGTAATAACTAAGGTGGAGTTGTTTCAATCACTTAGTGGCAAACGATGCCATGTGGCAACATAATCTACACATGTTGTTGATGTGGCTTTCTTGATGGCTTATGCGATGGTCCTTTTGGTAGCCTCAACATGGGTGCACTACGATCACTAGAATATAGCATCTTTTAATTTCCCTTGTTTTGTGGTGGAAGGGGTCATTAGTTGGATTAAATGATGTTGTTTTTAACTAGAATGCAATTTTGTGCTGGCCTGTGCTTGTTTGGAATGTGATGCTATTCTTTGGAGTTCAAAGTAGTTAGTGGCAAATGTTATCATGTGCCAACATAATTTGTCGATGTTGTTGATGTGGCTTTTTTTATGGCTTATATACTGGTCCTTTTTGTTATTAACCTCGACTTGGGCGTAGTTCGGTTGTTGGAATATATCTTTTCAATTACCTTGTTTTGTGGTGGGAGGGTCATTAGTTGGATTAAATGCTATTGTTTTTAACGAGAATGCAACTTTGTGTTGGAGAATTCTTGTTTGGAATGTGATTCTATTATTTTCTATCTGAAGGTTGTTTGATGGGATTTGCTCAGCTTTTACCTTTGCTTAGAAAAACCCACTCGGGTAACGTATTTCCCTGTCCTCATCCCCTATTGGTCTTTCTCAATTGGAAATTCTAGACAAGTGAGATTAGCTCTCACTTGTGAAATTCCTTTGTGAACTAACACTATGAAATAACCATTGTGTAATTTTCCTTGTGGCGCATGGTTTGTTCACAAGGTAAAGTAAAGCCTGATGATCTATAAAAAGTATAAACGTGTTGTCAAAAGATAATGACAAATATTTTTACCACATAAACCATTGCTAAGTTCTCCTTCTTGATGGTTATATAATTCTTTTTTGGGTCATTGAGTTGTCTATTAGTGGTGTAACTAGTAGGAAAGTCCATGTTCTTTTTTCTAGGTTGAGCTAATATGTATCCTATAGCATAAGCTAATGCATCTATGTGTATGTGGATGAAATCCCACCTTGGTGCTCTAAGAAGCAGAGTTGTTATTATCAAGGCCTCCTTAAGCTTATGGAATGATTATTTTCACTCTTGCATCCACACAAAACACACCAATAGGACATATAGTGATATAGAAATTTTTGCATACATGAATATGAAGCATTTATGATATACCCTATGTGACCCATGAATCTTTGGACTATTTTTGGAGCTTGGGTCTTTCAAGTTCTACAATCAATTGAATTTTTCCTTCATCCATGGAGATTCCAGTTTTAGACACCAGGTGCCATAAGATTACACTATGTCCTAACCATGAACTTGCACTTTTCAGGGTTTAGGCATAGTATGTAATGTTAGCATTTTTCCAACACTATCCACATAGATGGGGTATGCACTCTTATCTTAACTTCCATCTCAACTTTGAGGTCACATAGAGATCATTCATGCAGATCTCTAAGAACTTGCTTAGGAAATACTTGTGTAGTGTCTAAAACATAGTTAGTGTGCTAGATAAACTAAACAACATTAATTTGTATGCAAATATTTGTTCTATAGCAAAAATGCTATCTTGTGCTAGTCCTTTGGGTCCATGGATACTTGGTTGTACCCATAAAGTCCATCTAAAAAGATGTAGACTTATTTTCTTGCCACTCTTTCAAGCACATCTTTTGTGTATGGCAATGAGTAATGATCTCTTATCATTGGCTGCATCTACTTTTTTCAATTTAACATATGTGAGCATATCTTATTTTTTTGTCTTGGGTACAATCACACAACTAGTGACACCCAATCTATCTGCTCAATCTCATAAATGAAAACCATATTGTTTGATAAGCCTGTCGACTTCATCTTTGATTGCCTTAGACCTATTATATGTCTTTATTTTAATGGCTTAGCACCATCCACTAAAGGAATTTTGTGTTGGCAAACTTCTGGAGGAACTGCTTTCAAATCTAGATAGCTCCAAGTAAACACATCTATGTATTTCTTAAGAATTGCTACAACTTTTGTCTCCTCCTCTTGGGTTAAGTCGGTGGCTATCCACACCAATTTGGGCTCCTCCCCCTAGGTAATGCTAAATCCACTTGTTTTGCATCTTCGGTTCCATCATAGGACACTCCTATTTCCTTGAGTTGTTCCCCTTTTTTGTGGTTGGACACACACACCTTTTGATTTTCCACTTTATATTTCTTGAATCAAGAAGGGACTTGTTTAGAGTCCTCCTCTTGATCATTGGTTGTTGGGCTTGAAGGCTCAGTCACTTTCTTGACTCTCCCTTCCTTGATGGTGTTGTTTCATCTTCTTCTAGACTTGGAAGCCTTTTTGGAGTCCATTGAAACTATATCATAGGAGTAGTCATGGGCTCGCACTTCATTAATCTCACAATCTATTTTCATGGAATTTACATTGGGTCTTTTCTTTAAATACTTCTAGTAGCTAGATTAGAACTCCTCGGTTGCCCTCAAGGATTCCACATATTATAAGTATTGTTCTTACCGCTTGAGGCTTGGCATTATGTAGCTCTAATTGTTTTTTTGGTTTCTTAGCTTTTGCTCTATCAGAGGAGCTGCTTGGTGCAAGAATTGCACTTAAGCCCCTCATTAGTATAGTTTTTGGATCTTCAAAAACCTTTCTCCCCATTTTTGATTCCTCCTTCCTTGGAAGAACGACGAATGTCTCTATTTTTGGAAGCACTTGGTTCACAATCGACTGGAATTATGTCACTGACCATCCTCATCAAAAAATTGTGTTCTCATGGGTGTAGGACATACATCCATTATGTCTAGCACGTGCACCCAATTTTCCTCCTCTTTAGGGTCTAGTAGTGAAGCTATGGAAGCTTCCTCTTTTGACTCGCATCTTTTGCCACTTTGTCCACGAATGTGGTGTATAGTATTAAGTTTGAGGGAGCCGTCATATTTGACCCCAAGTCATCGATAGACATTCTGGTGACTTCTTTATACTTATGGTCTTTCAAGTTCACCTTATTGTATTTTCCTCTTGATGGAGGTGAATGACATCATAACCCCAATTGTAATCATTGACGATTGGTGCATAAATTGTATTCCTAGAATTACATCATAATTGGTGTCTTCCAAAGTCAACAACAAATGTATGCTCGAAGGTTAGGCCACACGATGTTACCTCAATGTCATTCAGGATTCTCATATGGGTTCCTAAATTTTCATATGCTAGCTTGAGGACTATTTTGTCTCTTTTAAGGGGCTTGCTTCCCCATCTTTGCCACATCATTTTGGTCGCAATACTCACTCCTCCCATTTTGATTGGAATGGTGGTGTTTATATCATCTCCCTCATAATACTTCCCAACCGCATTGAGTGATACATCCTTGAGTATCTGTCATGGGTAATTTGTTTTACCTTGATCTATCTCCTCAATTTCTCTAATTGGTTTAGTCTTTTCTTTCATCCATTGTTGGACTTCATTCCAAGCTTCTAGCTTGCATGCCAAGAATCCGACCATGGTTACAGTAAAACTGGGGCTGAGAGGATTGCTATCGAGGCTCTCATTTCTCCTTTCAAGGTAGGCCCTAGAGATGGCACATTAGCAATTGTCATCCACTTGTCATCCCTACCCATGTAGAATAACGCGGTTGATAATGAGCTGGGCTTAGATTTGCATGGCACCCACACCCATTCTAAAGGTAGTCTCTCCATGTATTCTCCCATTAGGGACTCGTTGAGGGCATATTGACTCTCTTCGTCGAGCCTTTCTTTTATGATGTTCTCATGGAGAAACTTCATATTTTGTAAGATTCCTCCCCCAAACCCCCTTTTGATGTCTAGTATCTTCTTCTATAATCAATCCCTCTTCAGAAATATAAAAGACTTGTTTCTAACTGTTTTAACCTAGAGAGAGAAAATATTCTAGAGAGAGAATATTCAGATTTTTAATATTTTTGGTTAGAAAATTATCTCATCTTATTAAAATAAGTTCCCCTGAAACAGAAATTCAAAAAGAACTTTCCAATGTGCAATTGGAATTAATTGGAAATGTGTATAAAGGACCTTAGTCTAAGGGTCTAGATTTTCAGAAATTTTTGGATTATGGTCCAATTAAGGTTCCTATGGGCCAATAGCATCAATCCATGTGTAGGGAGGAGATAAATCCAATTTGTAAAAGAAGATACCCAAAAATGAGTAAATGCTCACATAAGATGAAGAGTTGAAAATGTACAAGGTTTATTAGTAAAAAAATTATGAGCAATATTAAAAGTATGACATATGTAAGGAAGGGGAGTTCTTTAAAGGAGGTGCATATTTCACATAAGATGAAGAGTTGAAAATGTACAAGGTTTATTAGTAAAAAATTATGAGCAATATTAAAAGTATGACATATGTAAGGAAGGGGAGTTCTTTAAAGGAGGTGCATATTTCACATAAGATGAAGAGTTGAAAATGTACAAGGTTTATTAGTAAAAAAATTATGAGCAATATTAAAAGTATGACATATGTAAGGAAGGGGAGTTCTTTAAAGGAGGTGCATATTTCACATAAGATGAAGAGTTGAAAATGTACAAGGTTTATTAGTAAAAAACTATGAGCAATATTAAAAATATGACATATGTAAGGAAGGGGAGTTCTTTAAAGCAGGTGCATATTTCACATGCTTGAATGAGTTTTAAACTCATAAAAATTGAGATATTTCATCTCTCCTCTCTCCTCATTCAAGTCTAGTTCCAAAAAATTAGCTTAACTGACCTAAAAATGGTCAAAAATTGACCAAACTGATTTGGAAAATTCTAGAATCAATTTGTTTGGTTAGGAGCTCAATTTTTTCTATAAATAGAAGCCTCCCCCTTGTTGAAAAATAGATAGTGTTTATGCATCGTTACTCTACTCCACCTAAGCCAAGAACTGTGAATTCATTTAATAATTCACTAGTTTTTGGAGCTTCCCTCTTTCTTCAATCCCCATTAGTGGCTCCATCAACATACTTAACCAATTGATTGGTTGGGGGCCTCTACCGTGAACAAAGAATCAAGCAATTTGTAAGGTAATTAGTGAATATTGCTCTTTTCTATAATTTCTCAATGTTTCTCTCTTCTCAACCCCTCTCAAGCTTGAGAAGCTTAATTGGTATGGTTTTTTTAAATGCTATTGAAGTTAATTGGTGAATAGTAGTGAAGAGTTACATAATTTAATAAATGCTATTGAAGTTAATTTTCATTTATGTTTAAATTCTAATGGTTTTTGTGTAATTTCTCTCTCTCACTCAAGAAATGGTCATACTCATGACCCATTCTCAATCCAAATGAAGCTTTTCATAAAGCTTTTCCTTAATCCAAGATTAAGCTATGCTTGAGGCCAAATTAATGGTTTTTTTTCTATGCTTTTAGTTTATGCATATTGATGATTCAATCCATTATGGATTGATGATCCAATTAGAGACCATTCTAATTATTTTCTTAATGATAAGCTTTATCCCTTAGAAAAATTGAGATTTATCAGTCATAGCAGCGGAGCTATGGCAAAATTTTTATAAAAATTACGCATAAAATAATTTCATTCAAAGCATAAAAAGAGGACTTCCTACCATATTCTAGGAATTATCATCCTAGACTAATTGAAAGAATTCATTATAATCATGGAGAAATTGAATTTTTATATTATGCATAAAGAATAAGTTTTTATATCAAAAGTGTTACTTTTATCATTTTTATTTACATGCATAGAAGTATGCATAATGGATAAATTTTTATATCAAAAGTGTTACTTTTATCATTTTTATTTTCATGCATAGAAGTATGCATAATGGATAAATTTTTTTATCAAAAGCGTTACTTTTAGCATAATTGAATTTCATGCATAGAGGTATGCATAAGAGATGAATATTTTATTATAAAAGTGTTACTTTTAGCATAATTGAATTTCATGCATAGAGGTATGCATAAGAGATGATTATTTTATTATAAAGTGTTACTTTTAGCATAATTGAATTTCATGCATAGAAGTATGCATAAAAGATATGGGAAGTGATAAGATATGATAAGATGCATATAAGATGAGTTAAGATGTGATAAGATGTGTATGGGATGAGATAAGAAGTGTATGAGATGAGATAAGATGTATATGGCTTGTGATAGGGTGAGAATGGATGTGATATAAAAGATTAGATATGAAGGCATATGGGGTTATATGAATGGGAATGTGAAAAAGGATGTATGTATGTGGATGTGTGGATGTATAGATGGGAGTGTGGATGTATGCATGTGAAAATGGATGTATGCATGAAGATGTATATGCATAGATGTGAATGTGGATGTGGACGTGGTTGTATAGAAGTGAATGTGGAATGTGGATATGGATGTATGTATGTATGTGGATGTAGATGTGGATGTATAGATGTGAATGGGAATATAGATGTGGATATAGATGTGAATGTGAATGTAGATGTGGATGTATGTGAATGTGGATGTAGATGTGGTTGTATAGATGTGAATGTGGAACGTGGATGTGGATGTATGTATGTATGTGGATGTAGATGTGTATGTATAGATGGGAATGTGGATGTGGATATATGTGAATGTGGATGTAGATGTGGATGTATAGATGTGTATGTGGAATGTGGATGTGGATGTGGATGTATGTATGTATGTGGATGTAGACGTGGTTGTATAGAAGTGAATGTGGAATGTGGATATGGATGTATGTATGTATGTGGATGTAGATGTGGATGTATAGATGTGAATGGGAATATAGATGTGGATATAGATGTGAATGTGAATGTAGATGTGGATGTATGTGAATGTGGATGTAGATGTGGTTGTATAGATGTGAATGTGGAACGTGGATGTGGATGTATGTATGTATGTGGATGTAGATGTGTATGTATAGATGTGAATGGGAATGTGGATGTGGATGTATGTGAATGTGTATATAGATGTGGATGTATGTGAATGTGGATATAGATGTGGATGTATGTATGTGGATGTAGATGTGGATGTATAGATGTGAATGGGAATGTGGATATAGATGTATGTATGTATGTGGATGTAGATGTGGATGTATAGATGTGAATGGGAATGTGGATGTGGATGTATGTGAATGTGTTGTTGATGTGGATGTATGTATGTATGTGGATGTGGATGTATGAATGAGGACGTGATAGTGGATGTATGCATGTGGATGTATGGATGTGGATGTGGATGTATGGATGTGGATATGGATGTGTATGTATGAATGTGGATATGGGATGTGGATGTATAAATGAGGATGTGAAAATGGAGGTAAGCATGTAGATGTGGATGTATGGATGTGAATGTGGATGTGGATGTGGATGTGGATGTATGGATGTGAATATATGATATGTGATGTGAAGGAATCTGAAGTGAAGAGATGGAAAATGATGTGATTGGATGAGTACACATATAAATGGAATGTGGAATAAGTAATGTGGATTATATGAGGGATAATGTGGAAAAATGAGAGTTAATATAGAAATTGTATTTGTAAACTGTTTGTAAATACTGTTTGTAAATGGCTATTTTATGTCAAGAATTCTGGGAAAGCATTTTGACCGTCTTGTGATTAAGGTCATGGAGACCTAACTGATAAAGTTGCAACTGCTGACGAAGAGTCAATGGAGGACGTCTCGCGTAGCAAGGTCGGCCGAGGTCTTGACCAGCCTCGGTTCGATTAAAATGGTGAGCTTCCGGTACGGTGGATGAGGGACCAAGGAAGCGGCCTATGAGTGAAGCGCTAGGTCACCTGCGAAGGATCCTAGAGGGTGCTGACCATACGGTGCTCGGGCTCTGGGTCGCCCAGGATACCCACGCGTGCGTCGAGGAAGATATTGGAACAAGGAGTAAGAGTTGTTTTTGTGAAACCGGGCATGGATCTGGTTGACTGACCTTGCTGGTCTTCAATGGATGAGTCCATGGCTCTTTATATGGATCTGTTGGTTGATCTTGCTGATCTTCAACGAGAGTCCATCTTGATTTTTATAAGTGATTACATTGCCGAGTATTATGGGCTAGGAACTATTGAAAAGGCCCCTGTGTGGACAGGTGGTGAGCGTTCTAGTTGCCAATGATGCCATAGATACTCTGATGAAGGAATGATGGGAAATTATGAATCAACCGGATAAATTGGAAGATTGTGATCAGTGGTACTATGGTTTCATTAAAGGATTGTTTTAAAGTTAGCTGATGCTAAGAAAAAAGGCAATTTCATATTGGGTGTGTAAGTGGTGTGGCTAGTTTTATGTTTGCATGAACTTCCGGCTAGGGGGCCTTGGAACTCTTTTCCTTGGTACCCGGGACAAAACCTAACCAAATTCCAAATTGGATCCCATCACTACAGTGGTTGGGCAGTTGGCTAACCCATGGGATCGGATGGGGTTAGGCTAGACTGATGGATCCGTAAATCGAGATTTAATTTCTATTATAACGATAGATGAAGTAAATCCTGGATAGAAATTGTTCTATGGATAGGAATCAACGGCTGTGCCTCTTGATGGGGAAAAAAGCGTTGATCCCAATGATCCAAGTGCAAGTTTCTTCCTTGATTTGACCAAGTACCGTTAAAGGTGCAGTCAGATCAGTTGATCTGTAATGATCTTGACTGCATTAGAGTAAAGAGTTATCCTGGTGGAATCGCCCATGCTTTCCGGGTAAGGGAAGTTTTTTCAGGTTCGGTTTTGGAAAAACCGACGGATTAGTCTCTTGTTCGGATATCCGTGGACGAGGCCCCGAGTGTGGGTCCCTGCCCCGCGCATGAAGTGCTACTTCCGCTGCTAGTACCCCGAATCTGTTGCACGGTGGAAACAGGGATCTCACATATTTCATGACTCCAATGTATTTTTTTCATTTTCAAGCTCTTTGTGAGGCTCAAGAGTTGCTATGGGAAATCTTGGTTCTACCTCCCTTGGTGTTTCCCCTGTCTCTCCATGTATTCTTCCCAAGGGCATATTTCCTCTCTTGGTTGAGCTTTTTTTAAAATGATGTGCTCATGGAGAAACTTTATATTTCGCAAAATCTTGGAGCTCTTCCAATGTTTTTTTCCCATTTTCAAGCTCTTTGTGAGGCTCAGAAGTTGCTATGGGAAATCTTGATACTGCCACCCTTCTGGTTCCTTACTTGATAATTCCCCTCATGGGATTCCTCTCTGATAGGCTCTAACAGCATTGTATTGGAAGAAAATTGGTTCCACAATACCTTCTATCTCTAGCTAGGTCTATTATACCAATTCTTGTGTGTCATTGAACCCCTCAAGATTTCCTCTCTTGTGTTAGGGTAAGCTTGTAACTTGTTTGGAAGGGGTACTTTTAATCCTTTGAATTTGCAATTCCCTTCCTCCATGACTTTCTTGGCCATTTCAAGAAGCTCATCCTTTGATTCCATTATGATCAATCTATCTTTACTTTCCTCTCCTTGTTCTTCACATTATGATCAATCTATCTTTACTTTCCTCTCCTTGTTCTCTAGCTAGGTCTATTATACCAATTCTCGTGTGTCATTGAACCCCTCAAGATTTCCTCTCTTGTGTTAGGGTAAGCTTGTAACTTGTTTGGAAGGGGTACTTTTAATCCTTTGAATTTGCAATTCCCTTCCTCCATGACTTTCTTGGCCATTTCAAGAAGCTCATCCTTTGATTCCATTATGATCAATCTATCTTTACTTTCCTCTCCTTGTTCTTCACATTGAGAGTGATTTGAAATGGAGGTTTAGGGATAATTTCTATTTCTACATAGCTTGGATCATTAATTGGGTTTTTCGATGTTTTTTGTTCCTCTCTATGGGCTTGCAAAGATCTTTTGACTTTTTCCTAGAGTTCTAGGGTTCTCTCTATCAGCATAGGTCTGTCAAGACCATTTAATCCCTTCTCTTTACCAAGGTTATTTAGCTTACCCAATCCAAAACATCCTCAATCCCAACATAACCTAGATGATCTTTTGGGTCCTTTTTTCTTATCTCATTAGGAATTTTTGAGGTCCATGGTTGATTGGGTATTTTTGTTGGCTATGAGGAGGGTAATGTAGCTTTTCCTTTACTACAGTCCTTGCCTCATTTCTTATTTCCCTTGCTATATGGTCCTTGATTTTTTTCTTATTTTTAATGATCTTGGAAGTTTTTGGTGTTTGGGTCCTAAACTAGGGACTAGTTTGATCCTGCTTTTATTGGGCTTGCGCACTAGTCACAATCCTTACTAGAATTTCATATTCTTCTTTTAAAGAAGTCTGGCATTTGACACTAACTATGCTATGCCAAAACTTACGAAAGGTGATTGTGGTGTGATGGATGGATTTGAAGTTGTAGACTTATGTGGCTAGTCCTACACTCGATACACAATCTATTCAATGGTGGTAGATTTATTGTTATCGCTTCTGTATTTTCCTTCATGGGGAATTCAACCACTGTTTGGGGTCCTTGATATCTAAAACAAGAAAGAGGGGATCTCCTTTGAAAAGATGCAGGCGAGAAGAGAGCTTGAGCTCTTGCAAGCACACACACACACTCACAAAACCCTAAAAGAGAACACACAAGGTGAGAGGCTATAAATCTTCTTCTTCTTCACACAACACTCAACACACCATATACAAAGATAAGAGTACACACAATATGAAAAGATACTCAACCAAATACATACTAGGGTTCTCTATGGTGTGAACCCAACTAAATGAGCTGGCGCTATAACTATGCCAATCTCTAGAATGGCTGTCACACAGCCTGTCATCCCACTGGCCGTATATCACCCATGATCTCACCAACCATGCCGGTGGTGTAAGTGTGGGGCCTATCCCCCAGGTGGGTCATCAGCGTCCACCGCCTCACTAGATGAGCTCGATATCACAACACTCTCCCTAGAGCTCAACTCCATCTCATGTACACCAAGCGAAGCCCTGAATCTGTGGAGCTTCTCTGTGGTGAAGATGCCAGCGACTTGATCTTGTGTGCTGACATAAACAAGGTTAACGTCTCCTGCCAAAACCTTCTCTCTAACAAAATGATAGTGGACCTCTATATGCTTCGTGCGAGCATGATAGACTTGGTTCCTGGCCAATTGTATACTGTTAATGTTGTCACAGAAAATGACAACTTGTCTATCCACTAATAGACCCAAATCTGCAAAGTAGCTTTCTCAACCAAGCTACCTCACATGCTGCCATAGCAGCACCTCTGTACTCGGCCTATGTACTCGATAGAGCAACCGTAGGCTGATTCTTGCTGCTCCAAGTCACAGTAGCACTCCCCAAACAAAACATGAAGCCACTAGTAGATCTTCTATCTGAGATACTACCAGCCCAGAATCAGCATCTGTGTACCCATGTACACATATCTCAGTCCCAATTTCATAAAATAGTCCACAATGCAAAGTAGATATCACATACCTCAGTATGAGTCTCAATGCATCCAAGTGCAGCTTCCGAGGAACTTGCATAAACTGACTCACCAACCCAACAGCATAGCTCAAATCTAGCCTAGTGATCGTCATGTAGATCAAGCTTCCTACTATGTGCCTATACATAGTAGGATCCTCCAAAATCTCTCCTGGATGTGCATCCAACTTGCCATTCTGATTCAATGGCACTGAGATAGGCTTACAGCCTATCATACCATACTTGGACAACATGTCCAAGCCATACTGTCTCTGCAATAATCCAATACCATGTGGTGACCTAATCACCTCACTGCCCAAGAAATATTTGAGCTCCCCCAGATCCTTCATGTTAAACTTTTGTCTAAGCAAGATCTTTACATCAAAGATCTCTGCATCATGGTCCCCTCCTGTAATGATCAGGTCATCTACATAGATGACAACAAGTACAACCCAGGTTGTAGAGCCCACATGCATTGATGAGGCTGTTGGAAATGTGTGTTGGGAGAAAGCTATGGATGAGGAGATGGATGCACTATATGGAAATGAGACTTGGGATTTAGTGCAATTGCCTAAAGGCAAGAAAGCCATTGGATGCAAGTGGGTGTACAAAGTAAAACATAATAGTGATGGAAGCATAAGCAAGTACAAGGCTAGATTGGTAGCCAAAGGATATGCGCAGACATATGGCATTGATTTATGAGAAAACCTTCAGCCCAGTTGCCAAGATGGCAACAGTGAGAGTTGTGATAGCAATGGCTATGTCAAAGCAATGATCTTTACATCAGATGGATGTAAAGAATGCATTCTTGCATGGGGATTTGCAGGAAGAGGTGTATAGGTTATGAGGATTTGAGTCACCCCGAGCATGTTTGCAGGTTGAAGAAAGCGTTGTATGGCTTAAAACAAGCACCAAGAGCATGGTCTGACAAGATTTCTAAATATCTTGTCAGTATTGGCTTTCATGTAGCCAATGTAGATTTCTCACTGTATGTGAGACACAGTGATAGAGGTACAACTTTTGCCATGTATGCATAGTGATGTGCCACACATAACCATCATAGGTAAACCACTACACAAGATTCTTCACTCTCCCAGATCTTTGTAGCTTTGCATTCATGGCTTCCATAGCCTTCTTTACACTAGGTGTTCTCATAGCTGGTATCCCAATATTCTCATCAAGGCTCATCTCCGAGCCACTAGACTCTCCATCAACATGAGAGAGCCCTATAGAAATGTCAGGCATACTAAGGGGCTCAACCACTTTCTCTTTGCCTTTATGTGATGTACTAATCACATTTGTAGGACTGGTATTATGATGCAGCCTGCCACTCCATGGTTTATCAAAACTGAACCACTAGATGAGGACTCTCTTGGTCCACTCAAAGACTGTGATTGCTGACTTGCATTCTGTGCAACCACATTTCCACTCACATCAGCCCCTACAGCTTCTTTTTCAGCAGCATACCAGCTGCTCATCTCATCAAAAACAACATCCCTGCTTACCCTCAACTCACGTGTAGCAGGGTTATAACACCTGTATCCCTTTTGCTCAAGGGAATACCCAATAAACACACATTTTTTAACTTTTGGTTCCAGCTTAGTTCTCAGCTCATCTGGCACATGCACATATGCAATGCATCCAAAGACTTTCAGATGAGACAAATCAGGTTTTCTGCCCAAGTAAACCTCTCCTCTGGAGTTACATCATGTATGGCTGTAGTTGGAGTTATGTTCATGATGTAAACTGCTGTAGAAACAGTCTCATCCCAATAGCTATGCGGCATATTCTTCTCTCTCCCATCAATGCTCGTGTAATCTCAGCAATGTGTGTGTTTTTTCACTCAGCAACTCCATTTTGCTGCAGAGTGTATCTGCATGTAAACTGTCTCCGAATACCATTCTTTTTTAAAAATTCAGAGAACTCATTGGAGAAGTACTCTCCCCCTCCATTTGACCTTAGGCACTTTACATATTTCCCTGTTTGCTTTTCAACCATAACTCTGAAATTCTGAAAATGAGTGAACACCTCACTCTTCTTCATGAAGTATACCCACACTTTCCTTGTGTGGTCATCAATAAATGTCACATAATACTTGCAACCTCCCATAGACATGGTCTTCATAGGACCCCATACATCTGAATGCACAACATCTAGTGCATTTCTGCTCACATTTCTATTACGTGGAAATACATGCTTTGTTTACTTTCCAAATTGGCATGCTTCACATATTTTCTACATACCTTCAACTTTAAACTTTGGCAGCCTTGTCACAATTCCTTTAGTCTGTATAGATTTCATTCTCTGCACATTCACATGTCCAATTCTTTTAAGCCAAATGTCTGTGTCTGCAACAATTCTTGAACCATTTGCAAACATCGCAGCACTCATTTCAGGCATGTTTACATTCAATGTAAACATTCTGCCCACTCTGTTGCCTTTTGCAACCAACCTGTACTTGTCTTTAAAGTCTTCAATATAACAACCATTAGGGTAAAACCGAACCTGCAAACCTTGCTCAATCATCTGGTCAACTGAAACCAGATTCTTTTGTTATGTTCGAAACATGAAGTACATCTGCAAGGAACTTCACTTTGCCATCCTCCCCATAGACAATGGCACATCTCCAACATGGGCAATTGGATGAGCACTCTCATCCCCTGTTTCCACAAAACCTAGTCTTTCAAGGTTTTTCATCTCCTTGAACCACTCCCCATGACTTGTCATGTGGTTCAAAGCACCTGAATCAACGTACCATACATCATCTTTATGTGCTGCTTCAACATTTTCAGACACGGCATTAACGACATGCTGCATAACAAACAACCTTTCATTATCCTCATTGTTTCTGCTCGAGGATGCATAGTTGTTTTGCTACAATTTTCTATTTTGCATGTCAGCCTGCTTCTTATAACAATCTGCCTGCACATGTTCAGGCTTACCACAATAAAAGCATCCACGTGTATCATTATACTGCCTTTGCCAATTTCCATGACCTCTTTAACTCCCCCTGCCTCTGAATTGGCCTCTCCCACCTGCGTGTTGTTGTTGTTGGGAATTATGGGACTGTTGTTGTTGTTGCTGCTGGCCATAATTTTGATTACGTGTTCGGCCACCTCCTTGGCCGCATCCACGGCCTCCTCTACTTCGTCCTCTTCCTGAACTTGTGTAGAAGGCCTATTGCTCTGAATTGTTTTTGTTTTGTGAAGACTCTTGGTCTTCACCCAAGCTCTTCTCTTCTATAATCAACATAGACACCAAATCTGTGAAATTGGGAATGTTTTCTTGAGTCTAAATAGACGTCTTGAATGCCTTGTATTGTGGCTCAAGACCACGTAGATAGACTTCCACCTTATCATCATCATCTACTGATAGATGCAAGGGATTTCACAATACCCTTGATCTTCAATGCATAGTCATTCACAGACATACTCTTTTTCTCCACAGTATGAAGTTCATTCTTCAACTGTATCTTTCATGCCTTGGTATTCATTTCATAGAGTTTTACCAAGGTGTCCCACACCTCCTTGGGGGACTTGTGGTGTCCTGTATACTGATGGAGAGCCAATACATAACTTTTTTGGCTCCTTGGTTTCAATTCTTGAACTCTTTCACATCTACAGCAGTCGGATTGATCTCCGGTATCTCTGGTGCCTCTTCATGCTCACCTTCTATATAGTCCCAGTAACACTTTCTCATCAGGAAATTTGTCAGCCTGAACCTCCAAGCATGGAAGTTGTTCTTATCATGCTTCTCAGCAACAATCTGGTTTATGCCATCATTTGACATCTTGCCAGACACACAAATTTACCAAAAACAGCACTCTGGTATATTTTCTGCAGCGGTACTATACTACACTCAAATGTCACAACCAATGACCTTTGTCCTGCACAAACTGCTATATTTTCTGCAGCGGTACTGTACTACACTCAAATGTCACAACCAATGACCTCAATGTACATACATACACCCAATGGCAACTGTTGACCTCCTTGCAGCACACACAATGTCTGCACAACCAAACTCTCTTCCTGCAGTTCTTAAAACAGAGTTCTGCAGAGAATCGATGACTTGATCGCAGTGCTCGAAATCACCTGCTTTCTAAAAAACGGAGGTCGTAAAATACCTTTTCGGCCCTAAAAATGGAGTCCAATAGGACAGTATAGTTGCCCTGTAGCTTTACTCCCACGAAGAAAGCTCCTCAATCAGAGATCGTTTGCCGGTGCCTCCCGTAGACCCCGATAAGGGTGTAGTTGTTGCCATGAAGCTCTTACCCTCGTACCGCTTCCTATGCTTCTCTTGCTTGCAGCTCAGCCCTTAGCATGAACCAGGCTCTGATGCCATGAAAAGATGCAGGGGAGAAGAGAGCTTGAGCTCTTGCAAGCACACACACACTCACAAAACCCTAAAAGAGAACACACAAGGTGAGAGGCTGTAAATCTTCTTCTTCTTCACACAACACTCAACACACCATATACAAAGATAAGAGTACACACAATATGAAAAGGTACTCAACCAAATACATACTATGATTCTCTATAGTGTGAAACTAAATGAGCTAGTGCTATAACTATGCTAGTCTCTAGAATGGTTGTCACACAGCTTGTCATCCCAGTGGCCGTATATCACCCATGATCTCACCAACCATGCCAATGGTGCAAGTGTGGGGCCTATCCCCCAGGTGGGTCATCAGTGTCCACCACCTCACTAGATGAGCTCGATATCTCAACATCCTTGGGCCATTAATGTTCCTTGGTCTGTAAGCTCCCCATGTTATTTGCATTAAGGTAGTCAATTAGTCTTAGTTGTCCCAAATAGAATTCAGTTCTGGGGTGGATCTTAGATATTTGGTAGTACTATATTGTGAGGTCATGCACTTATGTTATGGGTACTTTTGTCCCATTAGGTTTTTCTCCAATGGGACCATCCAGGTGTGAAAGGGCACACCTTAGGGTTAGCTAGTATATAAGCAACCTCATTCATAGTTAAGGGTTACTTACTCATTTGTAATTTCTCTTTCTACTTATAGAGAGATTTATCTCTCTCCTTTGAGCTAGCCATTCTCTCTCACACTCTACACCCTTGTGTTCCTATCTTTGAGCATTTTGTGTGTTGTGAGTTTGGCTCTCCATTCTGTGTAAGCTTTAAGTGTGGTATCAAAGCCAAGTTCTCCATAGTTTGGTTTTATGTTCAAGCTTCCAAGATTTCCATTGTTTGTTTCAAACTTTCCAGGCATTTTCCATCAGGAGTTGCAAGTTGCTTATAGCTTTGGTGGTTGCTCAAGCTTCCTCTATTGTGTAGAGCTTTCACAGCTCTTTGTTTTGTAGAGCTTTCCCATCCTGTGCAAACAACACACACAATCAGCCAACAACTTCCACGTAGTCTCAGACAATCAGTGATGATGACTACACGTACACGATTGCTCGTACATGATCGGTCGTACTACTGATGACTGGTCTATGCAAATGATTATAGGATTAGCAATCAAGATCAGACCTCGACAATTGCGCATATACTAATCAATCATATGGTGATCAAACTAGATTATTAACGATTGCACTTTCTTATGTGTCTGTACCTGTGCCAACTGTCAATTTGACAGATTTCCTACATTTTTTTGTATTCAATGTGTATGTTTTCTCACTATTTTTGGTCGACTACGAGTTTGATAGATTTCTTGGATTTTGGTGTATTTAATGTGCAAGTCCCCTCACACTATTCTCTATCAAATTGGTCTATAACTCGCATAACTCCCCATCTCATTGATTATGTTACCATTTATGACTCTATAGACCAAAAATTACCAATGACTACAATTTTTAGTCAACGATAATTTCTCACCCTCTTGAGAAATTGGACCTCGGACCAACAATTGGACTTCACGGGGGGTTGATGATTTCTAGAGAGCAAATTTTTCCCAATTTTCTTGCACAGTTGTGCATCCGTCCTTCCTTTTGGGCCTAGTTTAACTCCTAGACACCTTATTGAATGGATTAAATCTCTGCTTGTTCACACAATGCCAACATCAAACACCAAAACATTAAGAATTTTTACAAGAATTAAAAGTTTTATATGAGTCTAAGTAAGCAAAAAATGGACAAAATTGAAGTAATTAATGATGAAATTGGCACCTAGGAAGGTCATGAGACTTCAACCTAAGAACTTGAAGGGTTTCCCTTCATAGCACATGTTAAATGACCATCCCTAATATAGCACACATCATTAAATCCTAGGGTTATATTGCATAGCCATGCACCAGTTATATAGCATTTGTACAATGATGTATAAGTCTAAGATTCACAAATAGCACTGTACACGGGCTATATAGTTGAAAGAATTACTCATAGAGCACATGATCACTCAGGCATAGAGATATGATGCATATCAATGTTTTATGCAGAACTATCATTGTACCATCTTTATGCTATATAGCTCACAACACCTTGGTATAGCACATTAACTACTAACCCCAGGGCTATTTTGCATGACCATGTAGTACATAGGAGTTACTACGAGCTATATAGCACAATTAACCAGTTACATAGCACATGTTCAATGACCACCCCTAATATAGCACACATCATTAAAGCCTAGGGTTCTATTGCATAACCATGTACTATATAGCACTCTCTACAACACACTCAACCAGTTATATAGCACTGAACCAATTATATATCATTTGTACAATGATGCATAAGTCTAAGATTCACAAATAGCACTGTGCATGTGCTATATATCTCATGTGTACTACATAGCAATCAGTACGAGCTATATAGCACAGTACTAATGCATAACCACGTACTATATAGCTGACTTGTTTTGTGAATACATAGCACTGTGCATGTGCTATATAGCATTGTGCATCTACTTATCCTCATCTGCAAATTCTTCATGGTCTATGTTCCTTGCATACGGAGTATTTTTTGAGGTTCAAGTTCTACTTATCCTCATCTGCGAATTGGCCAGCGCTCATTCGAGAAGCTCAAACCTTTCTTTGTGTGTAAGCTAAAGGACTGGAACACATGTTGCTGTGTGTACCACATACAAATGTTATACCTAAAAGATGCCTTCAATCGGATGCGCTCAAATGCTTTTGGCTTTCATGTGGAAGCTTGTGCAAATGTCATTGTATTGTTTGCAAATTAGTGGCAGCCAAGGAAAAATGTGTTGCACACGAGCACGTCATGTCTGGAATTACAGAACTGTGGGAATCTTGTCTATGCAAAAAGAAGGAGAATTCCACATACCATCAGTTTAGATGTATCATGGGGCAATGCAATAAATGCGGTGTTAAAAAGCTATGCTTGTGTCCACATGAAGAAAAGGAGACAACAAAGACAATCACTGTTCGGGTCTTTGAGGATATTCAAGTTCAAAATAGACATAATGTAACCAGACAACAAAAAGTGTAACCAGACATAATGTAACGAGACAACAAAAAGTGTTGTTCATCAAGTAGCTTGTTATCAAAGAGTTATTAGTGATGCTGAAACACCACACATCAAAGTTCATTAAGCATAACTGTTAGAACATGAAGTCAAGTTGAGTGTTCTAGTTTGTACTAGGAACTAATATTTGTGTGAGAGTGCCACGTGTCATATTGGGAGTTATCCCATATACACTAGGTACTTTAGTTTGTGTGTGCACTCTATAAGAGTGTTGTACTTCCTTGTGTCAAAGAGGTGAAGTCTACATCAACCTTTCTCATCATGTAAGTACTTTGGTTATCTTTGCTTTGCTCTAGCATTTTCATTATGTCTTTCCATTCTATTCTTGCACCTTCAATAACTTCAGGTATACAGATGGCAAGCTGATCAATACACACAGGGAGTGTCTCAAGAATTTCCCTACAAATGTCATAGTATATATAATGGATTTTGATGAGAACTACTCATTCAAACAACAAAATGAAATACAGTCTATGCATTGGCACTCAGATCAATGCACAATCCTTGTTCTCATTACATATAGGCATAGTACAAGCAACGAAAGACAAAAGCATAATCAAGGAGATGCATTTCTATATCTTTGATGATAAGAAGCATGATACTCTCTTTGTGCAACATTGCTTCCAACTTCATATAATCAGTTGCTTGAAGACTAGGGTTTGAAATTTTGAAAGCACTGCGTGTGGTCTGATGGTGCGGCTTCATAGCTTAAAGTTGCCCGACCATTCTATTTTGTTGGTTTCTTTTACAAACTGACAGATGTGGAGATGACTTGGATTTTTTTTACTTCAGGCCATGGCAAGGGAGAACATGATGGTGCTGGTGGAATAGTGAAGAGGACATTAACACACAAATAACTCAAGTCTGATTGTGTAGTTCTTCAAAATGCTGTTGACGTTGTAGCTTTCTTAACGAAAACTATGTCTCATGGTGCAAGTAGCTCATATCCCTGCAGTACTAGCAATGGTCCCCAGATTCACTGAAATTTTTGGTTGGTAAGTGCAGATGATGTGGACAGGTCTAATGCATGGGGATGTGCAACACTCAAGGGGATAGAATCCCTACATTCTGTGTGTGGGTTTTGCAAACTAGACCCGACACAATTAAAAACAAGAAATTTGGCTTGTTTCTGCAATGCATGTATAGCTAGTCATTGGAGATCATGCTCTAACAAGTCATATGTCCAAGAATGGTCACATATTGTTCTCAAGCCTATAACAGAAGGGTTGGACATGGAAGATATGCAAGAACCAATCAATATACTAGATGAGAGACCCATGTTTGAGGGATCATTGGATATGCTTGGCCAACTTCTTGTCGAGGGAGACAACTATGCAGTCAATGCATAGGCTAATAACGTAGAAGGAGTAGATTTCTATGTGTGCTGAAATGTGTAAAAGCAAGGTGAAAGACAGAGAAGGTTCTAAAGGACACTTGGAAAAACAAGTGCACTAGAGGAACATGTGTTGTCACAGGTCTTTATTATAAACAGCAAATGGAGAATCCCAATCACTATAAACTACTCAATGATGACAAAGGTGTGAGCCACACATATTCTCACCTAGTTAGGTCAATCAAGTTTGACATGCCCCTTGTGGATGATGCCTCTAAGATGTATTATTTGTCCCCTCAACTTCTCATGAGTCCATTTACAATGCCATACCGTATGAGGTTGCTTGAAAGCTTTTCTATGTATACTTTTTATATAGTAACCTTTCTTTGAAACCTTGCAAAAACATTGTTGAGAGAGTCTCATGTGCAATCAAATATGTATGCAGGTTCTCATTTCTTAAACATGATTTGTTAAATCTAATTTGTATGCAAGTCATTTCTTAAATCTGATTTGTGGAGGTTGTCATTGGCAAAACCTTTGCAAAGTCTCAAAAAAGTGAATTCTACAATCAAATGTGTGCAGGTTTTCATTTCTTAAACATTTGCATTGTCTCAACAAAGCAAAGAGCTAATATAGCAGAGAGATGTGCTATATTTCCTAATAGGCATGTGGTATATATTGGCATACCTGCACACATATGATTGCAACATGTACACATATCTAGCAAGCAGAGTGTCTTTGTGCATCATGTCTCATTGTGCTATATAGCACAATACCTGTTCTATATAGCACAACACAGTGCCCCTCTCATTCTCTTACCATGTCTAGTTGTGCTATATAGCACAGTGGCTGTACTATATAGCACAAGACAGTACTATCTAGCAAGTAGAGAATCTTTGTGCACCATGTCTGGTTTTGCTATGTAGAACAATACATGTTCTATATAGCACAACACAATACCCCTCTCACTCTAAGTTCACCATGTCTGGTTATGCTATATAGCACAATTTCTATACTATATAGCACAACACATTTTCCCTCTCGCGCTAAGTTCACCATGTCTAGTTGTGCTATATAGCACAATTCCTATACCATACAGCACAACATAATGCCCCTCTCACTCTAAGTTCACCATGTCTAGTTGTGCTATATAGCACATGTACTATACAGCACAACACAGTGCACAAGACACAGAACCAAGGATTAAGCAAGAAAAAATAGCATAGACAAAACAAGATCCAATTCTAGTTGAGCCATAAGACATATAATAACTTCGCCAATTGTATTATATTCAAGTTAATGGCTGTTACAAAATGACGGTGTATACAAAAAGGATAATGAGGGTGTATACAAAAAGGATAATGGGGGTGTATACAAAAAGCCTCCCAATGCAGGGCTTGGTTGGCGCTTGCATATTTCATTACCTTCGTCGTTACCTACGAGCATACTTAGTATTCGATGACAGTAGAGCAGATACCTTATCCTTAGGATTATACATCATGTTATCCTGTGTATAACACCAAGGATCCTTAGCACACCTCCACTTGACCATCCATGGAAACAAGGTCCTCGTCAAGAATTCTAACTCTTGCGATTCATCCTCTGGTTCAAATGAGGGTGGACATATAAAACATTCCTAGGTGTTCTTCATGCTTTTGTACCGTGTGTCATCAATCAACAAAGTGTCTTGGGCAGAAAATCGTGGGTGCCATAACAAGAAGTAATCCTTAATCACCTTCAAAAATATTGGTTTGTCTGTGGAATCAGAGATGGGGATACCTATCACATCTCTCAAGGTGAATGGTGCAACCTAGCATCTCTCTTGTGGCAAAATATCCACAAAAAAGGATCTTTGTCGTTCGGGAAAACATGCCTTCAACACTGCATATCTCCAATTGCCACATGCCATGGATTTTCCTTTTATAGTCATCATCAATGGAAATGAACAACTTCTTGTGATGGTTGTTCCTATTCTTGAAATATTTGACATGCATGTGCATAAACGAATAATATGTTGCAAGTAATAAAAAACTGAGTAGCAACCAGAGGCTACAAGGAAAACAAAGATGGATCTCCACTGTTGACGATGGTACAAGGAGCCAACCACACAGTGATGCTACTTTCGTGGATGTTTCTAGTGATGAAGGTAGTAAAGAAACATCACAGGTTCTAGTGAATGTCACTGTGGCAGAGGCCAATGCTAGTGTTCAGGAGAATGTCAATTCTAGTGTGGAGGAGGATGTTAAGATGGACACATCTGATTTCTACCATAGTGTTGAGGACAATGCCACTGTGTAGTGCCAATGCTAGTGTGGAGGATAATAGCCATTGTGGTGCCAATGCCAATGTTGAGGACAATGCTACTGTGGAACAAGACAATGCCAGTGTGGAGGAGGCTGTTAACATGGACATAGAACATGACAATGTGAGTTTAAGAAATGACACTATGGAACATGACAATGCCAGTGTGGAGGAGGATGTTAACATGGACACAGAACAGGACAATGGTCTTGCAACAATCCCATGTTAGGCTATATGTACACCCTCGCGTGTGAAGACTCGATGCATATTGCTTGATGTGAATGGTCTGATAGAGTGAAAAGGTATGCAGAATAACATATAATAGGGGAGTCCCTCAAACATGGATTGATGGTAAAGTATCCAGTCTCTATACCACATCATCACCCCCCACCAAAAGGAGGATAGAAAGCCTCAGTTTCAATATGTTATAAGGCCTAATTCTCTCAGATTCCTCTAGCAATTGCGGCACACTTTCATGTTGCCTTATGGACTAATATGGTCAAGGACTACCATGATATATCTAAGAAAACATTCTTATATAAAGCATGGTAATTATGCTATGTAGCAAGCATACCATGTTATATCTAAGAAAAAATTCTTTATAGAAAGCATGTAATTGTGCTATATAGCATTATTGGTGCTACATCAAAATAAAGTTGTTACACAATAGGTAACCAATGCTATATAGTACACTGGAAACATAATGCAAACAAACAAATAAAAAAAAATTATAAGGCACACACCTTTGCATCATTTACTTTCATCTATAGCTTGGCAATTTCATCATATGGTGTGGCCTGAAATTTTGCTATGAGTTCATGAGGCAGTCTTGATCACCTTGATCTATGGAGTGCAAGCTCCCACTCGAATTGACTAACATAGGTGCTATTGTTTTGCTGAGCACCCTCCACCCTATGCAAATCTCTCATTCTATCTTCTAATGTCTGCTTTGATGGTATACACCTCAGCAAAATGGTGTGGCTGAGAGAAAGAATAGAGTCATTTACATAATATGAACGGTACTCAACCAATACATACACGGGTTCTCTATAGTGTAAACCTGACTAAATGAGCTGGCGCTATAACTAGGCCAGTCTCTAAAATGGCTGTCACACAGCCTGTCATCCCACTGGCCGCATATCACCCATGATCTCACCAACCATGCCAGTGGTGTAAGTGTGGGGCCTATCCCCCAGCGGGTCATCAGTGTCCACCACCTCACTAGATGAGCTCGATATCTCAACACTCCCCTTCGAGCTCAACTCCATCTCATGTACACCAAGCGAAGCCCTGAATCTGCGGAGCTTCTCTGTACCCAATGCTTTGGTGAAGATGTCAGCTACCTGATCCTCTATGCTGATATAAACAAGGTCAAGATCTCTTGCCAAGACCTTCTCTCTGACAAAGTGGTAGTGGACCTCTATGTGCTTCATACGAGCATGAAAGGCTGGGTTCCTAGCCAAATGTATACTGCTAATGTTGTCACAAAAAATGACAACTTGTCTATCCACTGATAGACCCAAATCTGCAAGTAGATTTCTCAACCAAGCTACCTCACATGCTGCCATAGCAGCTCCTCTGTACTCGGCCTTTGTACTGGATAGAGCAACTGTAGGCTGCTTCTTGCTGCTCCAAGTCACAGCAGCACTCCCCAAAGAAAACATGAATCCACTGGTAGATCTTCTATTTGAGATACTACCAGACCAATCAGCATTTGTGTACCCATGTACACATATCTCTGTCCCAGTCTCATAGAATAGTCCACAATGCAAAGTAGACTTCACATACCTCAGTATGCGTCTCACTGCATCCAAATGCAGTTTTCGTGGAACCTGCATAAACTGACTCACTAACCCAATAGCATAGCTCAAATCTGGCCTGGTGATCGTCATGTATATCAAGCTTCCTACTATGCGCCTATACATAGTAGGATCCTCGAAGATCTCTCCTGAATCTGCACTCAACTAGCCATTCTGATCCGATGGCACAGAAATAGGCTTACAGCCTGTCATACCATACTTGGACAACATGTCCAAGCCATACTGTCTCTATAGTAATCCAATACCATGTGGTGACCTAATCACCTCAATGCCCAAGAAATATCTGAGTTCTCCCAGATCCTTCATCTCGAACTTCTGTCTAAGCAAGATCTTTACATCAACGATCTGTGCATCATGGTCCCCCGTAATGATCAAGTCATCTACATAGATGACAACAAGCACAAATCCCCATGCAAGAATGCATTCTTTACATCCATCTGATGTAAAGACCATTGCTTTGACGCAGTCACCGCTATCACAACTCTCACTATTGCCATCTTGGCAACTGGGCTGAAAGTTTCCTCATAATCAATGCCATATGTCTGTGCATATCCTTTGGCTACCAATCTAGCCTTGTACCTGTTTATGCTTCCATCACTGTTATGTTTTACTTTGTACACCCACTTGCATCCAATGGCTTTCTTGTCTTCAGGCAATTGCACTAAATCCCAAGTTTCATTTCCATATAGTGCATCCATCTCCTCATCCATAGCTTTCTCCCAATACACATTTCCAACAGCCTCATCAATGCATGTGGGCTCAACAACCTGCACAACCTTTGCCATATATGCATAGTGATGTGCCACATAACCATCATATGTAAATCTCTGCACAGGGTTTTTCACTCTCCCACATCTTTGCAGCTTTTCATTCATGGCTTCCATAGCCTTCTTTACACCAGGTGTTCTCATACCTGGGATCCCAAGCTCCTCATCAAGGCTCATATCTGACCCACTAGACTCTCCATCAACATGAGAATGCCCTGCAGAAATGTCAAGCATACCAAGGGGCTCAACCACTTTCTCTTTTCCTTTACGTGATGTACTAATCACCACATTTGCAGGACTGGTATTATGATGCAGCCTGCCACTCCATGGTCTATCAACAGACCCACTAGATGAGGACTCTCCTGGTCCACTCAAAGACTGTGATTGCTGACCTGCATTCTGTGCAACCACACTTCCACTCACATTATCCCCAACAGCTTGTTTTTCAGCAGCATACCAGCTGCTCATCTCATCAAAGACAACATCCCTGCTTACCCTCAACTCACGTGTAGCAGGATTATAACACCTGTATCCCTTTTGCTCAAGGGAATATCCAATAAACACACATTTTTCAGCTTTCGGATCCATCTTAGTTCTCAGCTCATCTGGCACATGCACATATGCAATGCATCCAAAGACTTTCAGATGAGACAAATCTGGTTTTCTTCCAGTAAACCTCTCCTCTGGAGTTACATCATGTATGGCTGCAGTTGGAGTCCTGTTCATGATGTATACTGCTGTAGAAACAGCCTCAGCCCAATAGCTATGCGACATATTCTTCTCTTCCATAAATGCTCGTGCAATCTTAGCAATGTGCCTGTTTTTCCGCCCAGCAACTCCATTTTGCTGCGGAGTGTATCTGCATGTAAACTGTCTCTCCCCCTCCATCTGACCTTAGGCACTTTACATATTTCCCTGCTTGCTTTTCAACCAAAACTCTGAAATTCTGAAAGTGAGTGAACACCTCACTCTTCTCCTCCATGAAATATACCCACACTTTCCTTGTGTGGTCATCAATGAAAGTTACATAATACCTGTAGCCTCCCATAGATATGGTCTTCGTAGGACCCCATACATCTGAATGCACAACATCTAGTGCATTTCTGCTCACATATCTGTTACGTGGAAACACATGCTTTGTTTGCTTCCCAAATTGGCATGCTTCACATATTTTTTGCATACCTTCCACTTTAAATTTTGGCAGCCCTGTCATAATTCCTTTAGTCTGCATAGACTTCAATCTGCACATTCACATGTCCAATCCTTTTATGCCAAATGTCTGTGTCTGCAACAATTCTTGAACCATTTGCAAACATTGCAGCACTCATTTCAGGCATGTCTACATTCAATGTAAACATTCTGCCCACTCTGTTACCTTTTGCAACCAACCTGCACTTGTCTTTAAAATCTTCAATATAACAACCATCAGGGTTAAACCGAACCTGCAAACCCTGCTCAATCATCTAGCTAACTGAAACTAGATTCTTTGTTATGTTCGAAATGTGAAGTACATCTACAAGGTACTTCACTTTGCCATCCTGCATAGACAATGGCACATCTCCAACATGGGCAATTGGATGAGCAGCGTCATCCCCTGTTTCCACAAAACCTGGTCTTCCCGGGTTTTTCCTCTCCTTAAACCACTCCCCATGACTTGTCATGTGGTTTGAAGCACCTGAATCCACATACCATACATTATCTTTTTGTGCTACATCAACATTTTCAGACATGGCATTCACGACATGCTGCATAACAAACAACCTTTCATTATCCTCATTATTTGTGCTTGAGGATGCATAGTTGTTTTGCTGCACTTTTCCATTTTGCATGTCAGCCTGCTTCTTATAACATTCTGCCTGCATATGTCTAGGCTTACCACAATAATAGCACATTCACGTGCATCATTATATTGCCTTTACCAATTTCCACGGCCTCTTTGACTCCCCCTGCCTCTGAATTTACCTCTTCCACCTGCGTGTTGTTGTTATTGTTGTTGATTCTAGGACTGTTGTTGTTGCTGCTGCTGTCCATAATTTTGATTACCTGTTCGGCCACCTCCTTGACCGTGTCCACGGCCTCCTCTACCTCGTTCTCTTCCTGAACTTGTGTAGAAGGCCTGTTGCTCTGAACTATTTTTGCTTTGTGAAGACTGTTGGTCTTCACCCAAGCTCTTCTCTTCGATAATCAGCATAGACACCAAACCTGTAAAGTTAGGAATGTTTTCCCGAGTCTAAATAGACATCTTGAACGCCTTGTATTGTGGCCCGAGACCACGTAGACAGACCTCCACCTTGTCATCATCATCTACTGACACACCAATAGATGCAAGGGATTCCACAATACCCTTTATCTTCAACGCATAGTCATTCACAGACATGCTCTTTTTCTCCACAGTATGAAATTCATTCTTCAACTGTATCTTACATGCCTTGGTATTTGTTTCATAAAGCTTTACCAAAGTGTCGCACGCCTCCTTGGGGGACTTTGCATCCTGAATGTGCCCAATCATGGTGTCCTGTATACTAATGGAGAGCCAATACATGACTTTCCTGGCTCCTTGGTTCCAGTCTTTAAACTCTTTCACATCTGCAGAGCAGTAGGATTTATGTCCGGTATCTCCGGTGCCTCTTCATGCTCACCTTCTATGTAGTCCCAATAGCCCTTTCCCATCAGGAAATTCATCAACCTGAACCTCCAAGCATGGAAGTTATTCTTATCTAGCTTCTCAGCCACAATTTGGGTTATCCCATCATTTGACATCTTGCCAAACACACAATTTTACCAGAAACAACACTCTAGTTTGTCCTACACAAACTGCTGTATTTCCTGCAGCGGTACTGTAGTACTCTCAAATGTCACAAACAGTGACTTCAATGTGCATACATACACCCAATGGCACTGTTGACCTCTTTGCAGCACCCACAGTGTGTGCACAGTCAATCTATCTTCCTGCAGTGCTTAAAACAGAGTTCTGCAGAGAATCGATGACTTACCTGCAGTGCTCGAAATCGCCTGCTTCTGAAAAACGAAGGTCCAGACGCGCCCGAAACGTGTTTTCGGCCCAAAAAATTTTTGTCCGATAGGAGAGTATAGTTGCCCTATAGCTTTACTCCCGCGAAGAAAGCTCCTCAATCAGAGATCGTTGCCGGTGCCTCCCGTAGAGCTCCCGACAAGGGTGTAGTCACCAACACAAATAGGGAAGAGTAGTTGCAGCTCTTACCCTCGTACCGCTTCCTGTGGTTCTCTTGCTTGCAGCTCAGCCCTTAGCACGAACCAGGCTCTGATACCATGAAAAGATGCAGGGGGGAAGAGAGCTTGAGCTCTCGCAAGCACACACACACTCACAAAACCCTAATAGAGAACACACAAGGTGAGAGGCTGAAATCTTCTTCTTCTCTACTCAACACTCAACACACCATATACAAGATAAGAGTACTCATAATATGAACGGTACTCAACCAATACATACACGGGTTCTCTATAGTGTGAACCCGACTAAATGAGCTGGCGCTATAACTATGCCAATCTCTAGAATGGTTGTCACATAGCCTGTCATCCCACTAGCAGCATATCACCCATGATCTCACCAACCATGCCAGTGGTATAAGTGTGGGGCCTATCCCCCAGGCAGGTCATCAGTGTCCACCGCCTCACTAGATGACCTCCCCATTCCACCCATGGGATAACTTCGCTCCAAGGGATGTCCCAAAGGCAAAA
Organism: Cibotium barometz; assembly: GCF_041138505.1. Classification (NCBI taxonomy): domain Eukaryota; kingdom Viridiplantae; phylum Streptophyta; class Polypodiopsida; order Cyatheales; family Cibotiaceae; genus Cibotium; species Cibotium barometz. The sequence goes on from NC_141074.1 coordinate 20,484,744, forward strand.
CTATAGCATTATATGGTAGTGATGTGTGTGAACACACTTAGGATCTTCGGGGGATGTTTTCCCTCACTAGGAGGTGTTTTCCCCGTGTGTATGTACACCCTCTTATCTACTAATTTTGGGGTGTGTACTTATCTTTTGTATCTAGCACACATTTGTTCATTCTAATCTAGTGAGTTTGTGTGCTCCCAAGCTTCTCTATCTTGTGTGTGTGCACTGCTGCAACCCTAACCCTTATTCCAAAAATTGGTGTAAGATTCCTCCTCAACCTTAATAATGAATAAGCTTTTACCTCAATCCCGTGTAATCATCCCCTATTTCAGAATGCAAGAAAATATTATTTTTCCTTGTTTTTTGGCCTAGAGAGAGAAAATATTGTAGAAAGAGGTAATTCAGAATTGAGATATTTTTAGATATAAAAGTTCTCCTAATATCTAGGATATATTTCCCTAAAATAGAAGTTCAAAAAAAATTCTCCAATGTGCATTAGGAATCAATTAAATCTGTGTATTAAAGGCCTTAGCCTAAGGGTCCACATTTCAGAAATTTTTGGATTATGGTCCAATTAAGTTTCCTACCAGGCCAATAGGCTTAATCGAAGTGTTGGGATGAGATAAATCCAAAGAATAAAAGAAAAATACCCAAAAATGAGTAAGTTCTCACATAAGATGAAGAGTTGACTAAGTACAAGGTTTATTAGTTAAAAATTAAGGTATATTAGTGAAAAAATGAGATATTTAGGAGAAATGATGAATTTTTGACACCTTCGTAAGGAGGGGGAACTCCATCAAGTAGGTGCCTTTTTCTTTATCATTCCTTGGGTTTTTTAATTTAACAAAATGTGATATTTTCTCTCTCCTCTCTCCTGGATCAAACTAGATCAAAAAGGGAGCCAAACTGGTCCAAATCTTATCCAAATTGAGTCAAATTGAAGTTGGAAAGCTCTAGAACCCAGTTGGGATTGGTTAGTGGATTCACTCACCTATAAATAGACCCTCATTCCTTTGTATTCTCATCTTTGAGCTATACCATGCCAGTATTATCTTGAAATAAGCATCTTTTCTATTATCCATAAATTTTCCTCTTCTCTTGGGGAGCTTGGAGCTTCTCTCTAAATCTTGAAGTTTTCTCTTCTCCTCTTGGTGGCCAATTGATTGGTTGGAGGCTCCACTGCTAATTAAAAAATCAAGCTAAACTTAGAGGTAAGATTAATTTTTATGGTTTTTTCAATTATCTCAATGACTTTCTTCTTCTCAATCCCTCTAAATCTTGAGAAACTTTCAAAATGATGGTTTTTATTCAAATCAAGCTTTCCCTAAGATTCTTAACATCTAACTAGAATTAAGTTAATCTTTATGCTTAATTGTAATGCTTTCCTTAAGTAAATCTCTCTCTTAAAAAGAGTAGTTATCTTTATGGCTAAATCTTTAGCAAAAGATTTTTTCTCAACACTGATAATCTCTTATTTCAAAAGTAAACTCTAGGCTTGATGAGCAGAGTTATTTCTTTTTAAATTGTTTATGAGCAGATAAAAATTATTTTAACTCATTCTAAATGAGAAAAGGATTATCCTCCTAACAAATTGTCAAAAGAGGAATGTTTAATTTAGCTTAATCAATGGGAATAATCATAATTATGCTTATAATTATGGTTAAAATTATGATATATATACATAGTTTAATTTTAAGCTTAAAAGAAGAACTTCTATCATATTTTCATTCAAAAAATTGAGAATTATCAGTAATAGTGCGAAGCTATGGTAAATTTTTTTAAAAAATACATATCTTATTTTTATGCATAATACTAAAAGAGGAATTCCTACCATATTCTAAGTTTAGAAATTTTAAGCAAAAAGAAATTTTTTGGATTATGGTCCAATTAAGGTTCCTATGGGCCAATAGCATCAATCCATGTGTAGGGAGGAGATAAATCCAAATTGTAAAAGAAGATACCCAAAAATGAGTAAATGCTCACATAAGATGAAGAGTTGAAAATGTACAAGGTTTATTAGTGAAAATACTATGAGCAATAGAATTTTGACACATATGTAAGGAAGGGGAGTTCTTTAAAGGAGGTGCATATTTCACATGCTTTAATGAGTTTTAAACTCAAAAATAATGTGATATTTTTATCTCTCATATCTCTTGACAAATCGAATCAAAAAGTAACCAAACTAGGTCCAAATCTAGTCTAAATTCAACCAAACTGACTTGGAAAATTCTAGAATCAGTTTGTTTGGTTAGGAGCTCAATTTTTCCTATAAATAGAAGCCTTCCCTTGTTGAAAAAGATATAGTGTCTTTCTTATGCATTGTTACTCTACTCTACCTAAGCCAAGAACTGTGAATTCTTTAATAATTCACTAGTTTTTGATACTTCTCTCTTTCTACAATCCCCATTGGTGGCTCCATCAACATACTAAACCAATTGATTGGTTGGGGGCCTCTACCGTGATCAAAGAATTAAGCAAATTATAAGATAAGTATACTGAACTTTGATCTTTTCTATAATTTCTCAATGATTCTCTCTTCTCAACCCCTCTCAAGCTTGAGAAGCTTAATTGATATGGTTTTTTGAAATACTATTGAAGTTAATTAATTAATGATAGTAAAGAATCACATAAAATTCTACTTATATTTAATTCTAATGGTCTTTCTCTCGCTCACTTAAGAAATGGTCATACTCATTACCCTTTTCAATCCAAATGAAGCTTTTCATAAGGCTTTTCCTTAATCCAAGATTAAGCTATGCTTGAGGCCAAATTAATGGCTTTTTTCTATGCTTTTAGTTTATGTATATCGTTGATTCAATCCATTATGGATTGATGATCAATTAGAGACCATTCTAATTATTTCCTTAATGATAAGCCTTATCCCTTAGAAAAATTTGAGATTTATCAGTCATAGTAGCAGAGCTATGGCAAAATTTTTATAGAAATTACGCATAAAATAATTTCATTCAAAGCATAAAAAGAGGACTTCCTACCATATTCTAGGAACTATCATCCTAGATTAATTAAAATAATTTTATTATGCATGGAGATGTGGATGTATGCATGTAGAAGTAGATGTATAGATGAGGATGTAAATGGAGATATGGATGGATGCATGTAGATGTAGATGTATAGATGTAGATGTGAATGGAGATGTGGATGTATGCATGTAGATGTAGATGTATAGATGTAGATGTGGATGTGGAGGTGGATGGATGCATGTAGATGTAGATGTATAGATGTAGATGTGAATGGAGATGTGGATGTATGCATGTAGATGTAGATGTATAGATGTAGATGTGGATGTGGAGGTGGATGTATGCATGTAGATGTAGATATGGATGTAGATGTGGAGGTGGATGTATGCATGTAAATGTAGATGTATAGATGTGGATGTGAATGTGAAGGTGGATGTATGCATGTAGATGTAGATGTATGGAGGTGAATGTGAATGTGGATGTGGATGTATGCATAGAGATGTGGATGTATGCATGTAGATGTGAATGTACGCATATAGATGTGGATGTATGGATGTGAATGTACATGTAGATGCAGATGTATGGATGTGGATGCATGAATGTGCATGTAGATGTGGATGTGAAAATAGATGTATGGATGTAGATATGGATGTATGGATGTGAATATATGATATGTGATGTGAAGGAATCTGAAGTGATGAGATGGAAAATGATGTGATGGGATGAGTATACATATAAATAGAATATGGAATAAGTAATGTAGATTGATGAGGGGTAATGTGGAAAAATGAAAGTTAAAATAGAAATTGTATTGTAAACTATTTGTAAATGAAATGACTGTTTTATGTCAAGAATGCTGGGGGAGCATTTTGACCGTCTTGTGATTAAGGTCGCGATGATGATAAAGTTGCAACTGCTGACGGAGAGTCAATGAAGGACGTCTCGCGTAGCAAGGTCGGCCGAGGTCTTGACCAGCCTCGGTGCGATTAAAATGGTGAGCTTCCGGTACGGTGGATGAGGGGCCAAGGAAGCGGCCTATGAGTGAAGCGCTAGGTCACGTGCGAAGGATCCTAGAGGGTGCTGACCATACGGTGCTCGGGCTCTGGGTCGCCTAGGATACCCACGCGTGCGTCGAGGAAGATATTGGAACAAGAGTAGGAGTTGTTTTCTGAAATCGGGCATGGATCTGGTTGATTGACCTTGCTGGTCTTCAATGGATGAGTCCATGGCTCTTTATATGGATCTGTTGGTTGATCTTGCTGATCTTCAACGAGAGTCCATCTTGATAAGTGATTATATTGCCGAGTATTATGGGCTAGGGATTAGGAAACGGTGCCTGAGTGGACAGGTGGTGAGCGTCCTAGTTGCCAATGATGCCATAGATACTCTGATGAAGGAATGATGAAAAAATTAAGAATCAACTGGATAAATTGGAAGATGGTGATCAGTGATACTATGGTTTTATTAAAGGATTGTTTTAAACTGGTTGAATCTGTGAAAAGGCAATTTCATATTGGGTGTGTGAGTGGTGTGACTAGTTTTATTTTGCATGAACATCTGGCTAGGGGGCCTTGGAACTCTTTTCCTTGGTACCCGGGACAAAACCTAACCAAATTCTTAATTGGATCCCATCACTACAGTGGTTGGGCGGTTGGCTAACCCATGGGACTGGATGGGGTTAGGCTGGACCGATGGATCTGTAAATCGAGACTCAAACTTTTGTTTTTACGATAGATAAAATAAATCCCGGACAGTAACTGTTCTATGGATAGGAATCAACGGCTGTGCCTCTTGAATGGGAAAAAAAGCGTTGATCCCAATGATCCAAGTGCAAGTTTCTCCCTTGATCTGACCAAGTATCTTATAGATGTAATTGGATCAGCTCGATCAGAAATGATCTTGATTACGTTAGAGTAAAAAGTTATCCTGGTGGAATCGCCCGTGCTTTCCGGTAAAGGAAGTTTTTCCGGGTTCGGTTTTGGAACAACCGACGGATTAGTCTCTTATCCAGATATCCGTGGGTGAGGCCCCGAATATGGGACCCCTGTCCCACGCGAGAAGTGCTACTTCCGCTGCTAGTATCCCAAATCTGTTGCTCGGTGGGAACAGGGATCTTACAAGTCCAACAGAAAGCACTTTGTATGCTAAACGTGTGGATGATGTGCATCTAATCATTGCTCTCTATGTCGATGACATGCTGCTCACCGGACCAAATGAAAGTCATATTGCTGATTTTGAGGCTGATTTGAATGCCTCCTTTGAGATGTCAGATTTGGGGCATTTGCATAATTATTTGGGGATACAATTTAAGCAGTGTGATGGAGGTATTGCTTTGTGTCAGACAAAGTATATTGAGACATTGTGCGGAGATTTGGCCTTGAAGACTGCAAGCCTATTGCTACTCCAATGGAGACAGGTTTGAAGTTGAGTCTTCATGATGCTGGAGATCACTTTGATGTCACACTCTATCAGACAGCTATTGGTTGCCTCATTTATGTATGCATTACGAGGCCAGACATTCAGTTTGCAGTCTCACACGTGAGCAAGTTTATGCATAGCCCAGGGTCTCAGCATTGGAAGGCAGTTAAACGCATCTTTCGCTACTTGAGTGGCACCATACATCTTGGGTTGTTTTATCCCAAGGGGGGATCGTTGCCGCCAGATTTACATGCTTTTTCGGACTCAGATTGGGCTGGTTGCTATGACACAAGAGTGTCCACAAGTGGTTTTTGTTTCATGCTCGGTAGCTCATGCATATCTTGGTTGAGCAAGAAGCAACCTACTGTGGCCACTTCTAGTTGTGAAGCTGAGTACAGGCAGCTTTCACAGCTACGGTTGAGTGTGTGTGGCTCAGACGGCTTATGGCTGACTTGGGTGTTGGACAGGAGTCTGCCATCTCTATCTTCATTGACAGTCAGAGCGCATTGGCAGTTGCAAGAAACCCAGTTTTTCATGCTCGCACAAAGCACATTGAGGTGCATTATCACTATGTCAGGGAGAGACTCTCAGCAGGAGAGATCAGCTTGGCCTATGTGCCAACACAGGACAACCTCGCCGATCTTTTCACAAAGGCGCTTCCTCGTGAGAAGTTCCAAGCTTTTCGCAAAGCTTTGGGCTTGCTCCCCTTTGTGGATTGATCTACTTCAGGCATGGCACTCCCCTATACATGAGTGCCAACTCTCGTTCACACCATCACTCCCAGGGGGGATTTGTTGCCATATATATAGGCAGTGATGTGTGTGAACACACTTAGGACCGTCGGGGCACTTTTTCCCTCTTTAGGAGGTTTTTTCCCCCGGCTTGTATATACGCCCATTCTTCTAGGGCTAACTTATCTTTTGTACATTGACACAATATAATACACTTTGTGTTGTGTGCATTCTTGCTCCTTCTTCTCCAAGCTTTGTGTGCTTGCCTGCAACCCTAACTCCAACAAATCTCTCCTAGTAAATGAAAGAATTTTGTTTCAAGTTCTTTTGTTAGAACATCATATTTAAAGTTGGAAATATAGTTGCATAATTTGATTAAGCATTAGATAGTCAAAAGTCCTCATTTTCTTAGGTACAAAGTCAATGTATACACCCTGTCCTAAATTTGAACTGATTCCATAAAATGCTAATATCTTTTACATATAAACTCATATGAGATTCCCACTTTGTACCTTAGATCTTCACATAATATGGACCTTAACTTGATTTTTTGAGAAAATTTTAAGATATTTGTTTATTTTCTTTAAATATTTCAAGGTCTTTAAAGTGTTATAATATACGCCACTTTTTGTACCCACAATAGCTACCACTTAAAATCCTCAATCTTGTAGATTAAAAGAGTAGGTAGATACTGAGACATTAGTAGAATGTGGCGGTTAGTAAAAATTGCAAATCCAATGGTTGGATTTTTAATGATCTCTTTTTCAAAATTCTTCCAGACTATCGGAAGGCCTGTAAATATTAATAATCTAATTAGTAAAATTACATTTTTATGTGAATCATCTAAAAACTATAGGGACTAGTGTACTTGTAATGGTGTATCTATGGAAAAATAAATTGGATCACTCTAAGTATGGAAAGATCATTTGTTTATCATTTCATCATATTTTTGATTAATTTTGATTAATTAGACTAATTTATATCAATTTAAGTTATATTGTGTTAATTTAAGGGCAAGCATATTTTCTATTATTTGCTTGATCTCATTTTAAGTACCTTGCCCCCCCCAAAAATTTGCTCTCCAAGCATTGTCCCAGTCCAGCATAAACTGGATAAAACTGGACACCCTGATCTTGCAACAACCCAGTAGTAAATTATATGCAAAGGCTAAAAAATGTGTGTTCATTGGTTATTTCCTTGAGCAAAAGGGTTATAGATGTTATAACCTTGTCACACATGAGATGAGGGTGAGCAAGAATTTTGTCTTTAATGAGATGAGTAGTTGGTATGTTTTTTTTCTATAAAAAACTCTATTGGGATTGATGCTCAAGAGAAAGTGGTTACACAAAATACAAGTCAACAAAATAGTCATTAAAAGGATCGAGAGAGTCCTCTAGTAGTGGTTCTATTGATAGACCAAGGAGTTGTAGGCTATGTTGAAAAGTTAGTCCTACAGGTTTAGCAAGTGTATCACATAAAGATAAAGAGAAGGTCGATGAGTCTCTTGGTATGTCTAACATATCAGTAGGACATTGATATGTTGATTAGAGAGTCTAGTGGCTGAGAGCAAATCCTTGATGAAAAGTTTTGGATTCTATAGCTATCAAGACACCTGGTATTCTAAGGAAGGATAGACACCAAGAACAGGTTAAGGACTACACAAGTCAACTAGGATCAAAAGCCATGCTCAAAGATCGATGTATGATGGTTATGTAGCTCACCATTATACATGGAAAAGGTTGTGTAGAAGGTATCACCCACATGTTTTGAGGATACTATTGGGTATGTACATTGGGAGAAAGCCATGGATGAAGATATGGCTACATTGGATGCAAACAAGACATGAAAATTGGTACCTTTTTATGAGGGTAAAAAGACTATTAGATATAAGTGGGTCTACAAAGTGAAGCACAACTTAGATGGAAGCATTAGGTACAAGGTGAGATTGGTTGCCAAAGGTTATGCTCAAACCTATGACATTAATTATGAGGAGATATTCAGCCTCATTGCTAAGATGGTAATTGTGAAGATGTTATTGTTATAGTGGCTACATCAAAAGGTTGGGTTTTGCATTAGATGGATGTAAAGAATGTGTTTTTACATGGTGAGTTGCGAGAAGAAGTATATTTGGAACAACCACTTGGTTATGAGGATAAGAGACCCAAATTATGTGTGCAAGCTACATAAATACTTGTAGAGCTTGAATTAGGCACTAAGAGCATGGAATGAAAAATTACATAGTATCTTATCACCATTGGCCTTCATATGGCAGATGTTGTGTCCATGGGACCCTTTTGTACTTCTTGAAGAATTAATTAAAACTCTCACAAATTACATCATAATTTGAATAAAATACTTGAATTGGAATTGATAATTAAATAACTTAACACAACACAAGGGAAAAGAATTAGAATAACATCACCATTAAAAGTAAAGGATAGAGAATACCACACAGTAAACTAGATTGGGTGCAATCTCGCCCCCTCAAGCATGTAGCTCGACTTCCACGACTTGAGTAATTAGAGAATTTTATTCATAAAAATAGCCCAAGGAGCTAAGAATAGAGGAGTGTACAAATTGGGCTTGATTTTTCCACTTTTGGGGTATTGCTTTACATATTTTTAATCATACCAAAATCCCTAAGGTTTGTACATATAAAAACGTTTGCCCAAATATAATTGCTTGGGCCTTGATACATACAATGACTTTGTGCACATTTGCATATATATTAATCTTGTGCTCACTTGCATATTCCATAAAGCTGAATCCTGCACAAATTAAATTAAACATATTTTTGTACGATTATTAATACATCAAAAATATGATAAAATATATACGTGTAACATGATCATTCACTCTATGTGAAAGAGTGATTGTTGGAATTAGGGTTGCAGGAAAGCACACAAAGCTTGGAGAAGAAGAAGCAAGAATGCACACAACACAAAGTGTATTAGATTGTGTCAATGTACAAAGATAAGTTAGCCCTAGAGTGATGGGCGTATATACAAGCCGGGGGAAAAAACCTCCTAAAGAGGGAAAAAGTGCCCCGGCGATCCTAAGTGTGTTCACACACATCACTGCCTATATATATGGCAACAAATCCCCCCTGGGAGTGATGGTGTGAACGAGAGCTGGCACTCATGTATAGGGGAGTGCCATGCCCGAAGTAGATCAATCCACAAAGGGGAGCAAGCCCAAAGCTTTGCGGAAAGCTTCGAACTTCTCACGAGGAAGCGCCTTTGTGAAAAGATCGGTGAGGTTGTCCTGTGTTGGCACATAGGCCAAGCTGATCTCTCCTGCTGAGAGTCTCTCCCTGACATAGTGATAATGCACCTCAATGTGCTTTGTGCGAGCATGAAAAACTGGGTTTTTCGCAACTGCCAATGCACTCTGACTGTCAGTGAAGATAGAGGTGGCAGACTCCTGTCCAACACCCAAGTCAGCCATAAGCCGTCTGAGCCACACACACTCAACCGTAGCTGTGAAAGCTGCCCTGTATTCAGCTTCACAACTAGAAGTGGCCACAGTAGGTTGCTTCTTGCTCAACCAAGATATGCATGAGCTACCTAGCATGAAATAAAAACCACTTGTGGACACTCTTGTGTCATAGCAACCAGCCCAATCTGAGTCCGAAAAAGCATGTAAATCTGGCGGCAACGATCCCCCCTTGGGATAAAACAACCCAAGATGTATGGTGCCACTCAAGTAGCGAAAGATGCGTTTAACTGCCTTCCAATGCTGAGATTCTGGGCTATGCATAAACCTGCTCACCTGTGAGACTGCAAACTGAATGTCTGGCCTCGTAATGCATACATAAATGAGGCAACCAACAGCTGTCTGATAGAGTGTGACATCAAAGTGATCTCCAGCATCATGAAGACTCAACTTCAAACCTGTCTCCATTGGAGTAGCAATAGGCTTGCAGTCTTCAAGGCCAAATCTCCGCAACAATGTCTCAATATACTTTGTTTGACACAAAGCAATACCTCCATCACACTGCTTAAATTGTATCCCCAAATAATGATGCAAAAGCCCCAAATCTGACATCTCAAAAGAGGCATTCAAATCAGCCTTAAAATCAGCAATATGACTTTCATTTGGTCCTGTGAGCAGCATGTCATCGACATAGAGAGCAATGATTAGATGTACACCATCCACACGTTTAACATACAAAGTGCTTTCTGTTGGACTATTCTGAAACCCATGTGCAGTCAAATATGCATGTATCTTTTGATACCAAGCTCGTGGAGCTTGCTTTAAACCATATAAAGCCTTTTTCAACCTGCACACTTTGTTTTCCTGCCCTCTTTGAACAAAACCACGAGGCTGCGATACATACACCTCCTCATGCAAATCTCCATTCAAGAATGCAGTCTTTATGTCCAACTGATGTACATTCCAACCATTATGAGCTGCCAATGCACAAATGCTACGAATGGTAGTCATACGACAAGTGGGAGCAAAGGTCTCATCAAAATCAATGCCCTTTTCTTGAGCATAACCCTTTGCAACAAGTCTAGCCTTATAGCGATCAACACTGCCTTTTGGCTTTCGTTTCAATTTAAAAACCCACTTACATCCAATGGCCTTTTTACCAATAGATAAATCACACAAAGACCATGTACCATTCTTCATTATAGCATCATATTCACTTTGCATTGCAGCCAACCAATTTTCTGAATTTTGTGCCTCATCAAATGAAAGAGGTTCTTCCTCTTCACACATACTAGACACAGCCAAAGCATAACAATCTGATGCATAAGAGGCATGCTGAAAACCTGAATGAGTACGACTAGTAATAGGTGCATCAATCTTACTATCACGCAAGGTTTGCACCAGCCATTTAGGCATACCTCTAGCCTGCTCATTTTCAGCCCTATCCTCATGAATTACATCCTGTAAATATGCATCAGAAATAGGCTGATCTATGATGTCGTTTAAAATCTGCATAGGCTGAATATTTGCCTCATTAGGACTTACATTTGAATTCCCACCTGTAAAGAGAGGCAACAACGTATCAAATACATCCCGTGAGCTCACACCTGTCTCTTTGGTACATGATAACAAGGGCTGCACAGCATCTTCCACAAAAACAACATCTCGACTAATCAAGATACGCTTTGACTGCGGATGATACAATCTGTAACCCTTGCTCTCAGCACTGTAACCAACAAAAATGCATTTGACAGCCTTATCATCCAATTTTCTGTGTTGTTGCACAGGCACTAAAGCATAGGCCAAGCAACCAAAGACACGCAAGTGACCAATAGAAGGCTTCCTGCCATGCCAAGCTTCGTATGGAGTAATAGACTGCAAGGCCTTAGTGGGACACCTGTTGAGTACATATGCAGTACACATGACAGCCTTAAGCCAAAACGCATGTGGCAAAGCTTGGCTCTTGACCATACATCGTGCCATCTCCATAAGTGACCTGTTCTTCCTCTCAGCAACACCATTTTGCTGAGGGGTATACGGCACTGTACATTGGTGTTTTATCCCACGACTAGCCAGAAATGCATCAAACTCTTTAGACATGTACTCCCCCCCTCGATCAGTACGGAGGGTGCCCACAGTACAATTGGATACATTTTCAACCATAAGAAAAAACTGTTTGAAGCACAAAAACACTTCGGACTTTGCCTTCAGTGGATATACCCATGCATGCCTTGAGTAATCATCAATGAAAGTCACAAAGTACAAGTGTTTACCAAATGACGGAGTTTGCATAGGCCCATATACATCACTATGTACAAGCTGCAATTTGCGAGTGGCCCGCACAGAACCATCCTTTGGAAACGTAGAACATTGCATTTTGCCCAAAATACAGCCTTCACAAACATGTTTCAATGGTGCCTCAAGAGGGGGCAATGAAGCAACCATATCAAATTTCTGCAAACGCAGCAAACTAGCAAAGTTCAGATGACCAAAACGAGCATGCCATAGTTTTGCATCTGAAACTGCCTTTTCATCAGAAACTGCATTTGCTGAATCTTCCACACACTTGTCATAAGAATTGAGCCTATACAGCCCACGAAACAAGGTGCCAGATACAATAATCGTATCACCAGAAGTCAAATCATGAACAGTACATCTATCATCCACAAATTTGACTACAAGTCCAAGTCTAGCAAGCGCAGAGACAGACAATAGATTCTTCTTTATCCCTGGCACATACAAAGCATCTGAAAGTGTGAAAGCGCTGCCATTTGCAGCAGTAAGCATAATTTTACCAATGCCCTTCACTGGGTAAGAAGCATTATTGGCACATGTGACAGTATTCCCATTAGGGACAGCCTCAAGAGAAGTGAACATATCACGATGCGAGGTAATGTGCTTTGTAGCACCACTGTCAAAATACCATACATGAGAGTCAACAGAAACTGCCAAACATGCATCATGTACAGATGGGTCATACTGGCAATACACGCTAAACGCCCATTCTTTATCCTGCACAACATTTGCAGAATCTGCATTTGTAGAAGCATCCGCTATTGTGGCTGCATTTGACTCTTTCTTCTTTGCCTCTTTAGCCTTTAGCTTAGGGCAATTCTTAATGACATGATCATTTGCCTTACAATAGTTGCACCTGGTCTTTTTCTTGCCTTTATCAAGAGCCTTCTCAGACTAATTGTTGCTACCTGTGGAAGGAGAAGAAGTTGCAGACCTACTAATAGGAGAAGAAACAGTGGAAGGGGCTACCTTACCACTTCTTCTCTGCTGCTGGGCAGCAATAAATGCTTGATCAACTGCACGCTGCCTGGCCCTGTTTTGCCTAGACTGCGCTTCTTGCAAGAGCTTGTTGACTAAAGTATCATACTTGACAGCATTAGGTCTGTCCTCATTAAGAAGTCTCCACGTGGAAGCAAAAGTCTGATATGTCTCAGGTAAAGCATCAAGAATAGTCTGCACAAGAGAATGATCATGAATAATCTCACCTGCAGAAATCAACTGTTCTTTGAGATCTTTAATCTCAGCAAGAAAAACATTCATGTCATCATCTTCTTGCATAATCTTCAATTCTAGCTCTTTACGCAGGTAAGCGATTTTTGCCTCGTTACGACCTGCATACAAACCAGCCAGAATATCCCAAGCCTGTTTTGCTGTTTTAGCTGAACGAATATGTGGGGTGATGTTACGTTTGACAGAAAGTGCAATCAAGGCATGAGCCTGCGCATCTTTACCATCCCAACGAGCTTGTTCAGTAGTGGGTAAAACAACAGCAACAGTAGAGCTGCTAGAACCTGTAACATCCTCAACAGATCCTACATCCACAGAACCTGGACGTACATCCGTACCCTGCACAATGTTCCACACTCCTTTTGCAACCAAAACATGCTGCATCATGTATGCCCAAAGTGGATAGTTGCTGTCTCCATCCAGTTTGTCTTCAGCAGACAACATGCAAAATACATCATTGCTATTATCAGCCATGGCCACATAGAACACGTATGCCTGTTTTGCAGAAAACTGCACTGTCAAAATTTCTGCAGAAAATGACGAAAACACCTGTGCAGAACTTGAAATGCAAAAACGGAGCTCGAAACGACCTCAGATGCAAATTCTGAGAACGAGAAGCCCTACGAGCATATTTGCAGAGTATAGGGACCTGCAAGCGCTCGTGAAAACTCACCTCAATCGGAGAACGTGAGTCGGAGGGTACAGGCGGCGTAGCCCTGGGAGCCGATGCCTGCTCTGATACCAATTGTTGGAATTAGGGTTGCAGGAAAGCACACAAAGCTTGGAGAAGAAGAAGCAAGAATGCACACAACACAAAGTGTATTAGATTGTGTCAATGTACAAAGATAAGTTAGCCCTAGAGTGATGGGCGTATATACAAGCCGGGGGAAAAAACCCCCTAAAGAGGGAAAAAGTGCCCCGGCGATCCTAAGTGTGTTCACACACATCACTGCCTATATATATGGCAACAGTGATAAGGGGATTACATAGTATCTTATTACCACTCGCCTTCATATGGTAGATGTTGATCATTAACTCTATCTAAAAGAGTGATAAGGGGATTACATAGTATCTTATTACCACTCGCCTTCATATGGTAGATGTTGATCATTCACTCTATGTGTTAAAGAGTGATAAGGGGATTATGGTCATCACCATCTATGTGATGACTTGTACGATTATTAATACATCAAAAATATGATAAAATATATACGTGTAACATGTTGATCATTCACTATATGTGAAAGAGTGATAAGGGGATTACATAGTATCTTATTACCACTCACCTTCATATGGTAGATGTTGATCATTCACTCTATGTGAAAGAGTGATAAGGGGATTACACAGTATCTTACTTTACCACTTGCCTTCATATGGTAGATGTTGATCATTCACTCTATGTGTTAAAGAGTGATAAGGGGATTATGGTCATCACCATCTATGTGATGACTTGTACGATTATTAATATATCAAAAATATGATAAAATATATACGTGTAACATGTTGATCTTCACTCTATGTGAAAGAGTGATAAGGGGATTACATAGTATCTTATTACCACTCGCCTTCATATGGTAGTAGATGTTGATCATTCACTCTATGTGTTAAAGAGTGATAAGGGGATTATGGTTCATCACCATCTATGTGATGACTTGATTGTTAGGGGTGACAATGAAGAGGAAGCTGAGAATTTACAGGGTCTCCTCAAGAAGAAGTTTGACATGAAGGATTCGGGTGAGTTGAGATACTTTCTTAGCATTGAGGTCATGAAGATGACTTGCTATCACATAGATAGTGTGGATTGGACATGTTGTGTCCAAATATGGTATGGCTCATTGTAAGCCCATTTCTATATCGTTGGATTAGAATGGCAAGATGAGTGCAAAGGTAGGTGAGATTTTGGAGAATGCCATTATGTATCTACATGACAATCACCAGGCCACACATGAACTACATAGTTGGGTTAGAGAGCTAATTTATGCATGGTGTTAATCAAACGGTCATCACCATACACATCATAAATGTTAACTCATGTTGAGCTTAACATCTTAGCACTCCCCCTCAAGCTCATCTCTATCTCCAAGACTGGAAGCATAGTACAAAATTTGTAAAATGTCTCTGCTCCTCCCAAGGCCTTGGTAAAACTTTCAGATACCTACTCCTCTGTGATGACGTGTACAAGGACAACCTCTCTTACCAAGACCTTCTCTCTGATGAAGTGATAATGGACCTCTATGTGTTTGGTCTGCACATAAAATACTAGATTCTTGGCTAGCTATATGCTACTAAGGTTGTTGCAATAGATTGCAACCTTCATGTCCACATACAGTCCTGAATCACTAAGTATCTTATGTAACCAAGCTCCCTCACACATTTCAATTGTAGCACCCATGTACTCTGCCTCTATACTTAACAGGGAAACTATCGACATTGGACTCCTTGCTACTCTATGTAACAGCACCACTTTCAAAAGGAAAACATAAACTCGTCTTATTCTATCCAAGATGCTACCAACCTAATCTACATCAATGTATCTATACACCTACAATTGCATACCAATCTCATAGAAGAGCCATAATCCACTGTGGACCTCACGTAGCATAGTGTGCACCTCACACTCTAAATGCAGCTTGCAAGGAACCTTGGCACATTTGGTAAAGCTTGAGGGGGAGTGCTGAGATCTCAAGCTCAACACGAGCTAACACTCATGATGTTCCTAGTGATGTTGATTCTACCTTTACACCATTGATGCATTTGGTATAGCTGACATGCTGGATCTTTGCTAGTGATTCTATAGCTAGACTATACATACCTAGTCCAACCAAGTTATGGCATACTTATCTTGCCAGCTCATCTACTTAGCATGTTCATTTTATGGACCACTTGTGCATGGTACTCTCGTACTTATGCTGGTTTTCATTTATCTTTTGTAGACCTCTTTTGAGAGAAACAAGGAGAAGAAGATTTCAACCTTCCATCTTTGTGTGTGTATTATCCATTGTTGTGTGAGTGTATGTGTGCTTTGTAAGACCTCAAGCTCTCTCTTATCCCCCAATATTTTAAAATAACTTAACAACGAGAGAACACTGTGCAAATTGGTTGAGGACTAAGGAAAGGATTGGTAGTAAATGGAAATGTAGAGAAAAGTCTAATGATGGTAGTCTTTAATAAATCCAAAACTTTGCTGATGCACTGCTTGAAGAACAAATTAATGATGCTAATGTTAGTAGTCGAGTTAAATTATGAGAATATTACTTTATTTTTTATTAATATATATATGTGTGTGTATGTCTATGTATATATGTATGTATACATATATGTATGTATGTATACATATATGTGCGTGTGTGTGTGTGTATACATACAAACACATATACATATATACATATATACATATATACATATATATATATATATATATATATATGTATATGTATATATGTATATATATATATATATATATATATGTATATATATATATATACATATTTACATATATATAGACATATATACATATATACATATATACATACATATATACATACATATATATACATATATACATATATATATATATATATATATATATATATATATATATACATATACATACATATATATATATATGTATGTATGTATGTATGTATATATATATATATACTATATATATATATGTGTGTGTGTGTATATATATACACACACGCACACACACACACACACACACATATATATATATATATGCATATATGTATGTATTTATGTTTATATTCATATATATAATCCTCTTATCTCTTATCAAACTTGTGAATATAAAGTGTGAAAGATAAAGTCATGTCTCTTTGATTGTGAGCCCCAGGATAGTATGGCATGCTCAAATAAGTCTACTTATAAAAACCCAATTAAAGTACGACCACAACCGCCTCCTTTGATTAGGTTGTGCCCCTTGTGGTCCCATGTGGTACCCTGGGTATGCCCCCTAGTATGACGTTTCCGATCCTTCAGAAGATGGACCAAGCCCTTGGTTTTGTATGGGTCTTTGGGCCCTGTATATGAATCAACCACTCCTAAGACAGGCATGGCTCTCCAGACCGGTGGTTGGGTCTGGGTGTGATGGGTTTCGCTCTGTCCTATTTCCACTCTAGGATCTAGAGATGGCGTGGGCTCATTTTCTTGTTACTGTTCCATACCTCTCACTCTAGGCTGTGGCTCTTCTGACTGTGTTTCTAAGGATAAAGTTACGGAGCCTCAAAGCAAGGCTTCTCTGTAAATGTGTGGGAGATATAGGATCTTGCTCTTGGAGAGGTGGTCTATCCATAAATTGAGGTTTGGGTTCTCATGCCTTGAGGTCAGGAGTTTCTCGTCTCGTGTGTTGGGATGGACTTCGCTCTGACAAGCACCATTTAGCTCCATGTAGTATTGACCAATGGGTTTGACATTATGAGAAAGGGAGATTTGGGAGAGTTTACGTGGTCACAAAGAGGGTTGTTTTGCACCAATTTACCCAAACGTAGGTGCATGGAAGTGTGGAACTATTGTGCAAAACCCCCTGTGAGTGAATAATCAATTTGTTTTTTTTTGGGAAATGGTACATCCGTAGGCTTTGGGATGGTACGGGCGTATGCTTCAGAAGGGAATGGGCATACACTTCTCAGCAGATGGCACGTGGGCATACACTTCCTGAAGGACATGAGCATGGCTTCAAGAAGGAATGGGTGTGCACTTTTGGATGGAGAAGGTACGGGCATGGCAGGTGAATGGTATGGGTGTGGCAAGTTTGACATAGGCGTATGCTTTTAAACAGGACAACTAGTACGGGCATGCACAAGTAGAATGGCCATACGCTTTTTGGAGCTAGGGAAAAAGGGAATGACACGGGCGGCATGGCAAATGAGATGAACACTTTGGAACGGGCATACCCTATGGGAAGGAACGGCCATGGCATTATCAAATTTCAGAGATTTTTTGGAGAATTTAAGGCTGCAGGTTTGAATGCCACCTACTATATTCCTTGACATTGCAGCTTTACCCACTTGGTCAACTACAATTAGATGCACTTTGCCACTTAATGCAAATATTCTATTTTTCATGCTAACTGCTACATTCAAGGCTAGAGATTTCTTAATATTTGACCAAAGAGAATGGTACGGGCATGGCACATTTGCCACGGGGCCATGGCCTATGAAAGGAACTCTCATTTGCTTCGAAAAGCCTGCAGAATGTGATTTTTGTCTTATTTCCCCCTTAGATTCTTGCAATTTCAGGTATCTTCTCAATAAATTTTTGGATTTTTTATTTAATAGAGAGCTAAATCTAGTCTTATGCTATCTATTGATGCCTCCAATGCTTAAAGAATCCTAACTAATTAATATTAATTTCTTAATTAAGCTATGGTGAAAACTTAATAAAAGAAGAACAAAAAATCAAAAATTTGCATCATGAATGTCAAGAGCAAAGATCGAGCACTTACTTGCTTCTCCTGCTTGGTGAGGACCTCAATGCTCCAATGCTCTGGTTGACCTCCATATCTCCATGGACGCATTAAACAAGCAAAAACAAGCTTAAATACAAGCAAACAACTGTTGGATTTTCACTCCAATTGGGCTAAATGAAAACTCTAGAAAATGAACTAAGTGGAGGACCCTAAGCTAAATGCAGTCCCCAGCAGTGGTGCAAAAGATGTTTATCCTAATATACTACCTTGCACATAAGAGAGACAGAGAGAATAAGAGAAAAAACTTTTAAGGGTTGAGTTAAGAGATGTGCACTTAGCCATTCCTAATGAGGGTTAACTCCTTGATGTGAAGCCGCTAGGGGCTCACTCCACTTCTACTTGTGTCACCGAAGTAGATATTCAAGAGCTGGGTAGAGAGCAAGAAGGAGGGAGCTATGGAAAGCTTAACCTTCACTCCATGCCACATGCATACATGATGGACTTTGGTAGAGAGCAAAGAGAGGGGAGAGAAGGAGAGAAGCTAGAGCATCACCATCCCTATAAGCACACACCAACAATCAAGCATGTAAGCAACAACAAAGAAATCATGCATCCGCAAGCTCATGAGAGAGAGAGAGAGAGAGAGAGAGAGAGAGAGAGAGAGGAAAAACTCAAATGAGACTAATAGGATTGTCCCTTTTTATATTTCATAAAATGTCTTATATACAAGAGCTCTTAGTTTAAATGGTATGTTGCCCATTTACAATTGGGGGCCCAAAACTAGTCTTCCTAGCTTTATGTACAACTCTTTCCTATGACTAGCATTACAAAAGCCATAAGCTTGGTCATCCCATGTCTCTTTTATCATTAAGCACTTTGTGCGGCTACAAAAGATAAGTTACAATGAGCATAGCCACGCTTGAAAAGTAATGTTAACCAGAGTGGTTAACACAAACATGCATTAAACCTCATCTTCCTCTCCTTCTTGTAAGAGTCTCAAGAGCTTCTTTTAAGCTCTTAGGTCTCTTATATTCCAACTTCTCTCCCAAGACATGGTTCAACTGCCTGATCAATGTCTGCATCTTGAGCATCCTCATATAAGAACTATACAACTCAGGTAAAGATGCCTCTTTAGAACGCACAATTGCTCTCTCTCATGTATGCCATGACTTTTCAATTATCTACTAGAAATTAGCCACACTTTCATCATCATGCATACACACAACCACCTTCCTCCAAGCTTCATTTGGAGTCAATTTTCTTGAAAACCTTTTGAGAAACCTTGCTTCCAACAATGCCCAACCATCTCTCATGTCATCTTGCAAATCTTCGTACCACTTGCAAATCTTCATACCACTTGCATGCATGATTCTCAAGAAACAAAGGAAAAGCCTTCATCCATTCCAGTTCACAATCCCTATTCCTCACAAGACAGAACAGTTGCTCCTATCTCAAAAACCTAGATAGATTCTCTCCATCAACTCCCCTAAACCTTGGACAGTCCATGTTTACATCAAAAGGCTTGAGGTGATTCCCAAGTGGTCTCCAACTTGGCAAACAAGACCCTAAAGAACCTTCTAATTCTCAATGGGGGAACCAAAGCATCTGTGTGGTGACTTAGTGATGGCCTCTACTACACCACCTACTATAGACACACAAGAAGAATACACAATGGGATCAAAACTCGGGGACACTGAAATGCTAGCTCCAAGGGCACCAATCAGAACTACAACTATCCTTAGCTCCCCATCTGCTGACTCATGGGGACACTTCAACACCCTCCCAACCTCCCTATCTGGTCTAGATGCCTCCTCTAGCTATCCTCATGGGTTAGAACTAACTTCCAACACCTCCTATATTCCACCTATAAGCCTCTCCTGACCTCAACCAACTGACCAAAACAACTCCCAAATTGTGTGATTCAACCTCCAAAATCCTACACTTGTCCCTAGGCAAGAAAATTGTCCTCCAGGTTCTTAGAATTTCCTCCAACATGTCAAATCGCATCAAAACCTCTCTGAAGCAACTAGCTTCTCTATGTTGACACCTCTAAACTAAATCTGGCCTAGCCGATAGCTAAATCAGAACTAACTCAGAAATCTTCCTCCAGTGTCCTTTGACACCTTTACACTTTTAAAACACTCAAACCCAACCAGGATTCATCACAACATATCCTCAATTGATAGCTAGTTGACTGCCTACTAACATTGATGCCTTCAACCCACTAGTATTTATGTCTACTAAAACTGCTGACAGTCTAGACTATCATATCAAACTTCAAATGGGTTCCTCTAAACCCAAATAGACTAGTTCTCAACCTCTACACACACACAGGTGACAAGGTTTGATGCTTAACTAACTGAGTTTGACTCTAGCCTCTCCCAAATGGTTCTAAGTGACTCAATTCAAACACAGTAGATGATAGGTTTGCACTCATAGTAGGGATTCCTCTTCCATCATCTCAATCCAAACAACACAGATAAATCACCATGGCACAAAGTATTATCAAATCACAAAAATGTCAGTCGGCCACGCACTCTATCTGTTCAGGACCAGTAAGGACAATCAACCAGATCTATGCCCAAGTTCAGAAAACAACTCTAACACCTTGTTCCATTTTTCTTCATCGATGCACGCGTGGGTATCTTCAGCGACCCAGAGCCCGAGCACCGTATGGTCAGCACCCTCTAGGATCCTTCGGAGTGTTGAGATATCGAGCTCTAGTGAGGCGGTTTACACTGATGACCCGCCTGGGGATAGGCCCCGCACTTACACCACTGGCATGGTTGGTGAGATCTTGGGTGATATGCGGCCAGTGGGATGACAGGCTGTGTGACAGCCACTCTAGAGACTGGCATAGTTATAGCGCCAGCTCATTTAGTCGGGTTCACACTATAGAGAACCCGTGTATGTATTTGGTTGAGTACCTTTCATATTGTGTGTACTCTTATTCTTGTATATGGTGTGTTGAGTGTTGAGTAGAGAAGAAGAAGATTTTCAGCCTCTCACCTTGTGTGTTCTCTATTAGGGTTTTGTGAGTGTGTGTGTGTGCTTGCAAGAGCTCAAGCTCTCCTCCCCCCTGCATCTTTTCATGGTATCAGAGCCTGGTTCGTGCTAAGGGCTGAGCTGCAAGCAAGAGAACCACAAGAAGCGGTACGAGGGTAAGAGCTTCAACTACTCTTCCCTATTGTGTTGGTGACTACACCCTTGTCGGGAGCTCTACGGGAGGCACCGGCAAACGATCTCCGATTGAGGAGCTTTCTTCGCGGGAGTGAAGCTATAGGGCAACTATACAGTCCTACGGACTGACTGATTACGGACTGAATTTTTCAGGCCGAAAACGCGTTTCGGGCGCGTCTGGACCTCCATTTTTCAGAAAGCAGGCGATTTCGAGCACTGCGGGTAAGTCATCGATTCTCTGCAGAACTCTGTTTTAAGAACTGCAGGAAGACAGATTGACTGTGCAGACACTGTGGGTACTGCAAAGAGGTCTACAGTTGCCATTGGGTGTATGTATGTGCATTGAAGTCACTGGTTGTGACATTTGAGTGGACTGCAGTACCGCTGTGCAGAAAATACAGCAGTTGTGCAGAAAAACCAGAGTGCAGTTTCTGGTAAAATTGTGTGTTTGGCAAGATGTCTAATGATGTCATAACACAGATTGTGGCTGAGAAGCTGGACAAGAATAACTTCCATGCTTGGAGGTTCAGGTTGACGAATTTCCTGATGGGAAAAGGCTATTGGGACTACATAGAAGGTGAGCATGAAGAGGCACCGGAGATACCGGATATAAATCCGACTGCTGCAGATGTGAAAGAGTTTAAAGACTGGAATCAAGGAGCCAGGAAAGTAATGTATTGGCTTTCCATTAGTATACAGGACACCATGATTGGGCACATTCAGGATGCCAAGTCCCCTAAGGAGGCGGGGACACCTTTGTAAAGCTCTATGAAACAAATACCAAGGCACGTAAGATACAGTTGAAGAATGAACTTCATACTGTGGAGAAAAAGAGCATGTCTGTGAATGACTATGCGCTGAAGATAAAGGGTATTGTGGAATCCCTTGCATCTATTGGTGTGTCAGTAGATGATGATGACAAGGTGGAAGTCTGTCTACGTGGTCTCGGGCCACAATACAAGGCGTTTAAGACGTCTATTCAGACTCGGGAAAACATTCCCAACTTTACAGATTTGGTGTCTATGCTGATTATCGAAGAGAAGAACTTGGGTGAAGACCAACAGTCTTCACAAAGCAAAAACAGTTCAGAGCAACAGGCTTTCTACACGAGTTCAGGAAGAGGACGAGGTAGAGGAGGCCGTGGACGCGGTCAAGGAGGTGGCCGAACAGGTAATCAGAATTATGGCCAGCAGCAGCAACAACAACAACAGTCCCAGAATCAACAACAACAACAACACGCAGGTGGAAGAGGCAGATTCAGAGGCAGGGGGAGTCAAAGAGGCCGTGGAAATTGGCAAAGGCAATATAATGATGCACGTGAATGCTACTATTGTGGTAAGCCAGGACATGTGCAGTTAGAATGTTATAAGAAGCAGGCTGACATGCAAAATGGGAAAGTGCAGCAAAACAACTATGCATCCTCAAGCAGAAATAATGAGGACAATGAAAGGTTGTTTGTTATGCAGCATGTTGTGAATGCCATGTCTGAAAATGCTGATGCAGCACAAAAAGATAATGTATGGTATGTGGATTCAGGCGCTTCGAACCACATGACGAGTCATGGGGAGTGGTTCAAGGAGATGAAGAGCCCGGAAAGACCAGGTTTTGTGGAAACAGGGGATGACACTGCTCATCCAATTGCCCACGTTGGAGATGTGCCATTATCTATGCAGGATGGCAAAGTGAAGTACCTTGCAGATGTACTTCATGTACCGAACATAACAAAGAATCTGGTTTCAGTTGGCCAGATGATTGAGCAGGGTTTGCAGGTTCGGTTTAACCCTGATGGGTGTTATGTTGAAGATTTTAAAGACAAGTGCAGGTTGGTTGCAAAAGGCAACAGAGTGGGCAGAATGTTTACGTTGAATGTAGACATGCCTGAAATGAGTGCTGCAATGTTTGCAAATGGTTCAGGAGTTGTTGCAGACACAGACATATGGCATAAAAGGATTGGTCATGTGAATGTGCAGAGATTGAAGTCTATGCAGACAAAAGGAATTGTGACAGGGCTGCCAAAATTTAAAGTGGAAGGTATGCAGAAAATCTGTGAAGCATGCCAATTTGGGAAGCAAACAAAGCATGTGTTTCCACGTAACAGATATGTGAGCAGAAATGCACTAGATGTTGTGCATTCAGATGTACGGGTCCTACGAAGACCGTGTCTATGGGAGGCTGCAGGTACTATGTCACTTTCATTGATGACCACACAAGGAAAGTGTGGGTATATTTCATGAAGGAGAAGAGTGAGGTGTTCACTCACTTTCAGAATTTCAGAGTTTTGGTTGAAAAGCAAACAGGGAAATATGTAAAGTGCCTAAGGTCAGATGGAGGGGGAGAGTACTTCTCCAATGAGTTCTCTGAATTTTTGAAGAAGAATGGAATTCGGAGACAGTATACATGCAGATACACTCCGCAGCAAAATGGAGTTGCTGAGCGGAAAAACAGGCACATTGCTGAGATTGCGCGAGCATTGATGGAAGAGAAGAATATGCCGCATTGCTATTGGGCTGAGGCTGTTTCTACAGCAGTATACATCATGAACAGGACTCCAACTGCAGCCATACATGATGTAACTCCAGAGGAGAGGTTTACTGGCAGAAAACCAGATTTGTCTCATCTGAAAGTCTTTGGATGCATTGCATATGTGCATGTGCCAGATGAGCTGAGAACTAAGCTGGATCCAAAAGCTGAAAAATGTGTGTTTATTGGATACTCCCTTGAGCAAAAGGGATACAGGTGTTATAACCCTGCTACACGTGAGTTGAGGGTAAGCAGGGATGTTGTCTTTGATGAGATGAGCAGCTGGTATGCTGCTGAAAAAGAAGCTGTTGGGGCTGATTTGAGTGGAAGTGTGGTTGCACAGAATGCAGGTCCAGCAATCACAGTCTTTGAGTGGACCAGGAGAGTCCTCATCTAGTGGGTCTGTTGATAGACCATGGAGTGGCAGGCTGCGTCATAATACCAGTCCTGCAAATGTGATTAGTACATCACGTAAAGGAAAAGAGAAAGTGGTTGAGCCCCTTGGTATGCCTGACATTTCTGCAGGGCATTCTCATGTTGATGGAGAGTCTAGTGGCTCAGATATGAGCCTTGATGAGGAGCTTGGGATCCCAGCTATGAGAACACCAGGTGTAAAGAAGGCTATGGAGGCCATGAATGAAAAGTTGCGAAGATCTGGGAGAGTGAAGAACCCTGTGCAGAGGTTTACTTATGATGGTTATGTGGCACATCACTATGCATATATGGCAAAGGTTGTGCAGGTTGTTGAGCCCACATGCATTGATGAGGCTGTTGGAAATGTGTGTTGGGAGAAAGCTATGGATGAGGAGATGGATGCACTATATGGAAATGAAACTTGGGATTTAGTGCAATTGCCTGAAGGCAAGAAAGCCATTGGATGCAAGTGGGTGTACAAAGTTAAACATAACAGTGATGGGAGCATAAACAGGTACAAGGCTAGATTGGTAGCCAAAGGATATGCGTAGACATATGGGATTGATTATGAGGAAACTTTCAGCCCAGTTGCCAAAATGGCAACAGTGAGAGTTGTGATAGCAGTGGCTGCGTCAAAGCAATGGTCTTTACATCAGATGGATGTAAAGAATGCATTCTTGCATGGGGATTTGCAAGAAGAGGTGTATATGTTGCAGCCACCTGGTTATGAGGATGTGGGTTACCCCGAGCATGTTTGCAGGTTGAAGAAAGCCTTGTATGGCTTAAAGCAAGCACCAAGAGCATGGTCTGACAAGATCTCTGAATATCTTGTCACTATTGGCTTTCATGCAGCCAATGCAGATTTCTCATTGTATGTGAGACATGGTGATAGAGGGGTTGTGCTTGTTGTCATCTATGTAGATGACCTGATCATTACGGAGGACCATGATGCAGAGATCTTTGATGTAAAGATCTTGCTTAGATAGAAGTTCGAGATGAAGGATCTGGGAGAGCTCAGATATTTCTTGGGCATTGAGGTGATTAGGTCACCACATGGTATTGGATTACTGCAGAGACAGTATGGCTTGGACATGTTGTCCAAGTATGGTATGACAGGCTGTAAGCCTATTTCTGTGCCATTGGATCAGAATGGCAAGTTGAGTGCAGATTCAGGAGAGATCTTGGAGGATCCTACTATGTACAGGAGCATAGTAGGAAGTTTGATCTACATGACGATCACCAGACCAGATTTGAGCTATGCTGTTGGGTTGGTGAGTCAGTGTATGCAGGTTCCACGGAAACCGCATTTGGATGCTGTGAGACGCATACTGAGGTATGTGAGGTCTACTTTGCATTGTGGACTATTCTATGAGACTGGGACAGAGATATGTGTACATGGGTACACAGATGCTGATTGGGCTGGTAGTATCTCAGACAGAAGATCTACCAGTGGATTCATGTTTTCTTTGGGGAGTGCTGCTGTGACTTGGAGCAGTAAGAAGCAGCCTACGGTTGCTCTATCGAGTACAGAGGCCGAGTACAGAGGAGCTGCTATGGCAGCATGTGAGGTAGCTTGGTTGAGAAAGCTACTTGCAGATTTGGGTCTATCAGTGGATAGACAAGTTGTCATTTTCTGTGACAACATTAGCAGTATACAGTTGGCCAGGAACCCAGTCTTTCATGCTCGTACGAAGCACATAGAGGTCCACTACCATTTTGTCAGAGAGAAGGTCTTGGCAAGAGACCTTGACCTTGTTTATGTCAGCACAGAGGATCAGGTAGCTGACATCTTCACCAAAGCATTGGGTACAGAGAAGCTCCGCAGATTCAGGGCTTCGCTTGGTGTACATGAGATGGAGTTGAGCTCGAGGGGGAGTGTTGAGATATCGAGCTCTAGTGAGGTGGTTTACACTGATGACCCGCCTGGGGATAGGCCCCACACTTACACCACTGGCATGGTTGGTGAGATCTTGGGTGATATGCGGCCAGTGGGATGACAGGCTGTGTGATAGCCACTCTAGAGACTGGCATAGTTATAGCGCCAGCTCATTTAGTCGGGTTCACACTATAGAGAACCCGTGTATGTATTTGGTTGAGTACCTTTCATATTGTGTGTACTCTTATTCTTGTATATGGTGTGTTGAGTGTTGAGTAGAGAAGAAGAAGATTTTCAGCCTCTCACCTTGTGTGTTCTCTATTAGGGTTTTGTGAGTGTGTGTGTGTGCTTGCAAGAGCTCAAGCTCTCCTCCCCCCTGCATCTTTTCACGGAGGTCACCTAGTGCTTCGCTCATAGGCCGCTTCCTTGGTCCCTCATCCACCGTACCGAAAGGTCACCATTTAAATCAAACCGAGGCTGGTCAAGTCCTCGATTAAGACCTTGCTACGTGAGACATCCTCCATTGACTCTCCTCTCCGTCTTGTTGCAACTTTCTCACTTAGGTCTCCACGACCTCATTCTTCACAAGATGGTCAAAATGCTTCCCCAACATTCTTGACATAAAACAGTCAATTAAAAACAGGTCATAAATACAGTTTCTAACAAACTCTTGTCTTTCGACATCATTTCTCGTTATTCCACATTCTTCTATATCAATTCACATTACTTATTCCACATCTATTATAATGTATTCCCATCGTCTTCATGACATCCTCCAAGTTGAATGCTATCAAAACAACTTTGTCAAATAAATATGAACCCAACTCTGCCAAATAGTCAACTTGATCACCAACTTTCTTCACAAACAATGAAAACATCTTGAAAGCTAGATTGAACATTTCTCATCAACATAAGAGATTCAGATGCTTCAAAACCAAAACTTTGACCCTTGACAACTTTTGCAACTTCCCTCATAAGAGTTTGACATTCCGTTTGAATCCTCCAGCGATCAAAATCAGTCTCAATCAACTTGTGTAGGTTTAATTGGCAATCTGCTATGAAAATGTGACACCAATATGCAAGAAACCCGTGTTGATACACACAGACCAACTTTGCTCTGAAATCTAAAAATTCCACCAAAATCAAGCAAATAATCTGCTAGAATCTGCTGAACCTGTTTAGATGCAACCTGATCTACAAACCATAGAAATTGATCATTATGCACCCTGTAATGCAATCTTCTTTGACCAATTTGCAACTCCAAAATCTGCAACACATGAATATCCAAATTTTGACAATCTGCCATCATCTGTATTTTAGAATTTGTCATCCACATCTGACAATCCATTTTGCACAAATTCAACTCGATTCTGTCATCAACTTGAAAGCACACATCATTCAACAAAAATATATTTGAATTGAGAACAACTTTTCCCACATCCATTTTAGAATGCACATCCATCAAACTTAAGCTTAAAATTTCATCAGCCCACATTTCAGGCATCATATGCTAATCCCCCAAATGTGTCAAACCTACTTTGTACTCTTTAACAACTTGCTCTTGACAACTGAAACATCTCCTTGGTGAATATCAACCGGTGACATCAAAATATGTCCTTCAAAACATTCAAAATCAAAATCTGATTTCCGTGATCATCGGCAATATCAGACACAATGGTCTGACTTTTTGCTTGAATTCGCAAACCATCACAATCAGCATGTGTAAACTCCTATAAGGTTTGTTCAGCGCATTGGGTTTCTAAGTTCAAAATCTGTTTATAGGATTCATGTATCGATCCCGCAACATCTTCTAACTGCAAATTCTCTTGTGTAGATATGTTTGACAGAAATTCTAGTCACACTGCATGAGCATACTCTAGTGGTAGATTAAGGGTATCTAAGGGCTCTTTGAGGCTCTCTTGGCTAAGCTCCTTTTGCACCTCCTTCTCCACCATCTTTGGTACTCCCACTTGATGACTTTCAAACTCCATGCCAATCCAAATGTCATCATCATCACTTGACTCCCCATTGAACTCATCCTCATGTGCATCCCTCAACTTCTCACATGCTCTTTGTAGCTCTTTGTAACTTCCCAATGCTTTTCCTACTTGAACATGACTTTCACATGTCTCCTTTGTGATCAGCTAACCATTCATATGCATTCTCTAAGTCATCCTCAAAATCCACCAACCTTTCAAATGCAGTCTCCATTTCCTCCCAAGATGATGCTTTATGCACTTTATGGATGATTTTATGAAACTTTGTGTATAGGTCAACCATACACCATTTCCTACATGCATCTTTATTTGAGCACTCATCAATTGCACATGGACAATCATCCACCTCATGCTTCCTACTCATGCAAATCTTGCACTTCTTCTTCTTCTTCTTTTTACCTCCCATTATGATCACGTCATTAAAATACAACAATCATATTCAGCCCTCAAGAAAGATGCACCACACCAATCCGAGATCCATTAAATTTGCTAAACGGAGAGCCACGGATGCTATACCGAGATCCGCAAAGTTCATTTAATTGGTTGCTTAAACTGATTGAAATATTTTAAGTTGATGATACTTTAATCATTCTTGAAAGATTTGCCATAAAATGTTACCCCCTTCAACTTTGTGCATGTTGAATAATAGTCATAATCTACACTTCTTGTTGCTGCTATGGTGACTTCTGCCCTGTCAATTTCTCCAAATCAGGTTGTTGCTGACAATTTCTCTGCTGTTTGCCAATCAATTTCTCCACAAATCAGACTGTCTGCATATCAAATTTTGTCCGTAACTCAGATTTCATCTATAACTCAGATTTGTCTGCAAATCAAAAAAACTATCAAACTGTGTTGTCAAACTATCAACTGCCAAAATCTGCCATGATCCTCCTTGCTATGAACCTTGCCGCCTTACTACTGATCTTACAAAATAAGAATATGAAGGCTATTGCGAATTCTCCAGAATGTATTACCAGCATCTCACTTCCAAGAAATCATAAACTGCAAGTGTAACTGCCATCGTAACTGCTGCTCGGCATCTTCTTGGCACTCATCCTTCTCACAAAAGAGAGCAAACTCGACCATGACATTGCATCACAACATCGTGAATGCTCACAAATTTGACTGCTGCTGAAATTTGCATTGACAAATTAGAATCCATCTTCAAATCAAAATCTACCTTCAAATCAGAATGTTTTTAGCACTCGCCATCAAAAGAAGAAAATTAATTCGACCATGACGACTTGCCACAATCACCGTGATCGCTAGTGTATACTTTGCTCATAGCCAAACAATTTTTGCACAGGAAATCGCCACACAAGAATTGTTATTTTAGATGACTCCTACTCTTGTCAGACCAAGAAAATCCTCACACACACAGAACTTCAGTTTCAAAACACACACATTCCTCTCAGATCACTACTACATTGTATCTACACTCAAGACACTGAATATGCAAAACTGAATATGCAAAGTATAAGAAATAGGAATAAGACAGATAGACTGACAAACTGCATCTTGCATTTAGAAATCCACCATAGCTACACAGAAAATCTGCCTAGTATCAAGAATGTCCATAACTAAAAAGCCTTCTCCCTTTTCAAGAGCCAAACGACTAAACTTCTTAGACATGAAAAGTCCCCAAAATAGACTAAGGATTCATACATATGCTTAAGATAAATCCGCCCAAGGTTATTAGCCCTTATACACCCTGGTTCTCCACAGTAATAGCACTCTATTCTATTTGCATTCTAATTTCTTTGCCAACTACCTCGGCCTATTTGGCTCCCCTGCCTCTAGACTGCTGGCCTCTTCCACCTATGTATGATTGCTGCTGTGAATCATTGGACTATTGTCCAGAATTTTGATTTCTTTGTCGGCCACCACCTTGACCTTGATCTTGACCACAACCTCTACCTCTACCTGAATTGGAGTAGAAGGCCTATTCTGACATGTTCTTGCTTTGTAAAGAAGAGTCCTCACCTAAAGTCTTTTCTTGTATGATTAGCATAGACACCAAGTCTCGAAAGTTGGGAGAATAGGGAATATTCTCCCTAACTATAATGGAGATCTTGAATGGCTTGTACTCTTTGCCAAGCCCATTCAAATAGATAGTCACCAAATCATCAGCTTCCACCGATACATTGATGGACCCAAGGAATTCAACAATGTCGATCTTTATTGATAGACATGCTTTTATTTTCCATAGTATGTAACTCTTGTCTTAGCTTCAATTTCCTTGCCTTTGTGCTGGTGTGGAACATCTGTAGCACTAGGTTCTACCATGCAACTATTAGAGTGTTGTCATCCTGTATGTGTCTTATCATCCTATCTGTGACACGAATTGAAAGCCCCAATACATGACTTTCCTTGCACCCTTGTTTTAATCCTTGAATACCTTTATGTTTGCTAGAGTGGCATTCTCTTCAGATAACTCAGGAGGCTCCTTATTGTCTCCTTCAACATAATCCCAAAATCCTTTACCCATAAGGAAATTGGTCATTCTAAACTTCCAAGCGGCATGGAAGTTGTTCTTGTCCAGCTTCTCACTAACAATCAGATTAATTCCATCTCACCAGACATGCAATCAAAAACTCTGCAAAATAGATAACTTTTGTATGCAACCTGTAACACATCAGTATCTTCTACTATGACTACTACAGTAGTACTTCAACATAACCTGTAGGTCACCAGAATTGACCAAAGTACATGTACATACACCCAATGTCAATAATACATGTGCAAACACTGTCTGCACTCCCAAAATGTAGTGCTGCATTACAATAACTATTAGAATTTCATGGTGCTCATGTTAGATCATTATGTGGAGGAGAGAGACTCACAAAATACAAGAAAATATCTTGCTTATTAAGTTACTCAAAATACAACTAGGCTTCTTGCTCCATACAAAAATGCCTTCTAGCTCCACCTTTAAATAGGTGAGCTAGTGGACCATAAGTCCATTCACACACACACCCTTCTTCTCCCCTTTTACTAAACCTTAGTCTCTTCTTACCCCCCCTCAATACCAACTATGAGAGAAAATTGGCATAGGTGGTATTTGACATAGGTTGCCTTTATAACATTAGGCGTACAAGGTTAGGAATATAAGTGTGGTTACATTGAGATTTAAAACAATTTCTCAGTGAGTTAGAGGAGGCTAATATAAAATTAGCCTCTGACTCTTTGTTAGGACATTTAGAAGTGATATGTCCTGTTTGTTTACACTTTTTACATTTCATTTTGTTGGGATATTTGATCCAACAATTATTTGCCAAATGACCCACCTTTTTGCAATGGACACATCTTACTTTGATCACTTGATGTGACAACGTTTGTTCGATATTCAATGAAGTTGTTGCATTTGAAGATTCAGCTCCTCCCTTTGGCCTCTTTTCTTCATCAAGACAAGATTGAATTACTCCTTCAAGGGTGGAATTAGGTATGTTCTTTAGGGTGGTGACTAAGGTGGGGAAGGTGGGGTGGTACACCTTCTTGACTACTTTTACCAAAACAGCCAGTGCATCATCTTCATCCATTCTCGCATTCACTGATGCAAGTTGAGCCATAAGTCCCTTCTTCAAGTGAGATATGAAGGCTCCAATGCCGTCTCCCTCTTTGAGTTCCAAGTTGAAAATTTCAATTTTAAGTGAGATCTTGGAATTCTTACCACGAGCTCCATAGAGCTTATCAAGCTCATCCCATTTCTCCTTTGCAATCGAAAGCTAGTCCACAAGGTGAATGAGAGCCTCATCAAGATGAAGCATGATGATGGCTTGTGCCCTCTCATCATCTTCAATATCTTCAGCCTTAGTTCGATCAATAACCTTAGTGCAGGAGATGAATGGCCAAAAACCTTTGGACATAACCTTGTACTTGATAAGGACTTACCAAGTGTGGAAGTCCTCTCCTGAGAACTTCTTAATTTGGGTGTTGTCCTTTGACATTGGGTATTGAAGGAGATTACTAGAGAGTAATGGGCTGATTTATGAAGAGGAAAAAACCAGAAATTTTGATATTTTGGCTTCAGTAGAAAGAGAGAGGCTTATGAGAGTGCAACAACCCTTGATCAAGCCAAGGATGTTGCATAAAAAGGAGATTAAGATGGTAAATTTTATGGTTTAGCACTTAGGGTTTGTGCCCAACCACTAATTTTGATGGCGATTAGCTTCATTAGTGTCAATGAACACTTTGTTTGGTGATTAAGATCACCATTAGTGTTTAAAAACATGATTAGTGCTTAAGAGCACATTTCTAACGTCTAATGACACTTGCATTGGTGATTAGATTCACCATTAGTGTTTAAGAACACTCTTAGTGTTTAGAAAAACTTAAGAATGACTCCCTTTTGTTGGATTAAAAGCCTCATTAGTGTTAATCAACAATATTAGTGCCTATAAGCACACTTTGAAAAAGCTTTGTGCACTTGTAGATGTTGTTGATGGAGCTTGATGAGAATGAGGCTCACGAATACCTCATGGTGTATGCCAACCACTTCAAACTAAAAAATGGGATTTGCAACAAGCCCTCACAAGAGCACTTAAGTGATTAGAGCAAAGAGGAGAGGATTAGAGCAAAAAGAAGCTTGATTTTGAAGCTTTAATGGAAGCTTCAATGGCTTGATAGGAGAGCAGCCTGGTTTTTCTCTTATTGTTGCGAGCGCTTGGAGTAACCATTAGGGCTAATATTTGAACTGTAGAATCTTGAGGCTATGGGCTTCAAAAGCCCTAAGCCCACATAGCCAGCAATCGCCTACACACGATGTATTACTGAACGACACCCAGTAGTGCAAAAAATGGTGCTGGCCTGCTCAGACGGCAATGCCATGGTAGAGAAAGGTTAATTCGTCTGATGAGCAGTACAACCCTGAGCGCCCAGATGTCCTCTTCAAGTTCTTAGTTGAGAGCTCTCCGAGTTGCTGCCTCCACAAGTTGCTGGAGCTGCTCCACTGGCAGGAGGTTCAACTCCTCCACAAAGATAAAAATAATAGTGTTGACCTATTCTACACCACAAAAGTGACCTAAGCAACCAAGGCTCTAGATACCATGTTAGAATTTCATGGTGCTCATGCTAGATCTTTATGTGCAGGAGAGAGACTCACAAAATACAAGAAAATATCTTGCTTATTAAGTTGCTCAAAATACAACTAGGCTTCTTGCTCCATACAAAAATGCCTTCTAGCTCCACCTTTAAATAGGTGAGCTAGTGGACCATAAGTCCATTCACACACACACCCTTCTCCTCCCCTTTTACTAAACCTTAGTCTCTTAATAATAACTAGATTTTGACTAGAGAGAATTCTCAACCAAAACTTTTTGAAATTGTCGAAAATACCTTGCAGTGACAAAACGGAGACCGAGACGTGCCTGAAACGCATTTTTGGCGTAAAACTTTAGTATAAAGTTCTATGTACCACACAGGCACCTCTAAGACTAAGAATATAGTTCCTTAATTGGAGATGTGTAGCTCCTAGAGGAGCTACCAAGGGGTATTGTACCTAAACCAAGAAGGAAAAGAGATGGTCATGCTCTTACCCATGTACCTCTTCCTTGTTTCCTTGTTCTTGCCTCTTGCTTGCCTCCTTAGCTCTCACACAAACCGGAGCTCTGATGCCATAAATAGAATGTGGGGGAGAGAGAGCTTGAGTTCCCTTGCATAAAAACACACACACACACACACACACACACACACACACAAGAGAGTGCAAGACACAAGAGACATGGATGGTTGAAATTTCTTCTATCTTCTTTTCTTCTCTACAACCATATAACTAAAAGATAAGAATACATAAATAAAGGGAAAGTACTCTCCTACCATAACATACAAATTAGTTGGTCTATAGTATGAACCCAACTATATGAGCTGGTGCTATAACTATGCCATAAATCTAGTACTCCAAAGTTGCTATCACACAGATTGTCATCCAATGGCTCCATCATAGCACTAGTTGAGCTCGATATCTCAACAAGTCTCTCCCAGCCACCAACGCTAGCCATACAAAAGCCTCACTCTCACTTCCCCTTGATAGCCCTATGGCTAAGGACTCTCTCTGAAATCCCCCCATGTGAAGAGACTTAAAGGTGAGCTTAGGCTTTGTTCTCATTACGATTTTAGGCAAGCCCAAATGGTTTTTGTTTCCAAATCCGTTTGATCCACTAAAATCCTTTCCCTCTCCTAGTGATCCTTAAGATTTCATAGCCACCACTCTCTCTTTATATTCTCCTCAAATGAAGGCATTACTATGGCACCAAAATGCTATCAAATTGAGAAATCACATGACATTCAAGGTGGAAATGAGGACTTGCACATATCCATACAAACAACTTTGCTCCTCCTAAGATGAATCGTCATGCAAACGATAACCAAGTTGGCCATATTTTAATTCATTTAAAGAAACTTCTTCCTTTTGAGTCATAAAGTTAAGATTCTTAGTCTTAGCTAATGAAATAAACTTATAAACGATTATGACTAGCATTGTAGAAGCATCACACCTCTCTTTTAATTTTAGCCTAAAAGATTAAGGCTCCAATAATATGGATAATTGCCACTTTCATCCCTGTATATGCCCTTAAGTATCCTAAATCAAGGCTAGTAAGAAAAATTGTGAGTGAGTAATCTTACTGCAAAATACCTTACGATTCTTTTTAATCTTGTTGACAAGGATTGTAGCTAAGAAGATCATCATTTTCCAATGTTGTTTTCTTATTGTTCAATGAAATATTGAAGAGAAGAGAATGTTTTGTTGGTTTCAATGTGGACATGTTTGTTGGTTTCATTACTAATCTACAAGGTACATCTTCTCCCCTACTTAGCTAACTTTGCTCTTGCTTGCATAGTCAACGGGTGGAGGGAGTAGCAAGTCCGAGAGTCAGCCGAGGGTAATCCCCCCTATGCCAGTGGGAATAGGTGGATTTCCACCCTGTGTGAGGGTGGAAATGTGATTATGATGTTGCCTAGTTTTGCAAGACTAGGCTAGTGCAGTGAATTAGTCCACCTCTTACGTAGATGTCCCTTCTGAGGAGTGAAAGGTTTGGTACAAGTGGCAATGCCTGAGGGGCCGATACAGTTGGCCTCGAGATGAGGGAGAATGGTCTGTGGGGTATGCCCAGTTGGTTGAGGCTAGAAGATTGAATTCTAGATCATTGATGGTTTAGTTTGGTTTGGTTTTGGTTTGGATATATCTATGGACATAGATATGAAAGCCTGGATTTGGTTGTTGGCCTGGTTTCAAGGTATTTTTTAAATATTTTTGTTGTAGTACTGTTTTGATGTAAATATTATTGCTTCAAATTTTGTGCACTAAGGGTTACTTAAAGAACATATTCTAGCATTTGATCCACCATAGCCCGCTCTTGCTTGCATTTTAACATGGTATCAGAGCCATAGTTTAGGATCCATCTAGCCTTTAAGCAATAAATTACTTTGCTAATCAGGATTAAGAGATAATCACATTTTTTTAACTCTTTTTCAACAAGCTTTGTGCACCCCCCAGCTGGTGGAGGGGCTTGATCTCCAAGGTGATTAGTAAATAATTAAGATGTAATTAGAGGATAATTAGTAAATAGATTAATGTAGGCATGGATACTCAAAAACCAGCAAATTCTCATTAGGGCTATGCCTCAATTTATAGAGTTTACATCAAGCATCAAATCCCACTGATTTCTCCATGATTCACTCCACCTCTTTTCCCTGATTCTCTCCACCTCTTCACTTTTCCTAGAATATCTCCACACTTCCCAGAATATCTCTGCACTTCCTAAATCTTCTCATGCTACCCTTTATTCTCTCCCAGTAGATTCTTCTCACCTTTTCACAGGTTCTTTCACATTTACTCATTCTCTTTTACAGCCTCTAACCAAGGGCTTGTTCCCGCACACACCCTATTCACTTGTATTTTCAACACCTCCCCTCAAGTGAATACTCTCTAGTACACCTAGACCCTAAACCAAGTTTGCCTCCCCTTACTTGATAGTCCGCGACCAGTGTCTACTCCTCCCCTCAAGTTAACTTAGCACACTTGGAACCTGTATCAAGTTTCTTTCTTACTTCACAATCCGCGACCAGTGCCTCAAGTCCCTAAACTCCATAGTCCTTGACACACTCTCTCTCTTTATGTCCAAGGCTACTATAAGTGCCCACGACCTTGACTAAAGTGCTCACATATACATCTACCACGTGGCCTACATCATCGGTGGCTCAGAGGTGGTTTTCCTTTGTTGGGGCAGGTTACATTGGGTTGTGGGGTCTCTCTCTCTCTCTCTCTCTCTTAGAAAAGATGATCCGACTCCACTTCCTTTGGAGCATCCATGAAGTTTGCCGATGTCGTTCCTTCTCCACTGGGTTTGCTGTAGCAGTCTCTCGCCATGTGTCCTGGCTTTCCACATTTGTGGCAAGTGGAGGTCCTTCCTCCTACACTGCCTCCTCGTCCTCGTCCTTGAGAGAATCCTCCTTGGGTGAAGAATGCTTTTTCTTCTCCTGCTGTTGAGTCGAGCCATTTCTTCTCTTTGCCTCTGCTCTCTTACTCTAGTAGAGCTGCTTCTATCTCGTGTAGCTTCAATTCAGGTACATTCTTTAGTATTGCTACAATATTTTCATATTCACCTTTGTCCACACTCTTTAGAAGTACAGCTAGTGCTTCATCATCTTCTACCTTTTTGCCAATAGCTGCCAGCTGTTGCTTAATGCTTTTATATTTGTTCAAGTGTGTGATTAAAACTTTCCTTTATGTCCAATTTGTAGAATTGCATTAATAGATTTATCTTTGAATTTTTTGCTTGTGTGCCAAATAATTTATTGAGCTCATCCCATGCATCTTTTGCCCATTATATCCCTGTGATGTGATGAATGATTTCATCATTTAAACTGAGTGCAATAAGTCCCAATGCTTTTTCATTCCTGTAGTCCAAATCTTGTCTAAATTGAGTCAAACTTAACCTGGAAAATCCTAGAACCCAATTGGACTTGGTTAGTGGCCTCCCTCACCTATAAATAGACCCGCAGTCATTTGTAATAACATATGGGAGATATACCATGCCAGTATTATATTAAAATAATCATATTTTCTATTATCCCTTAAATTTTCCTCTCTCTTGGGAGCTTGGAGCTCTCTCTCTCTACAACAACTCTTGGAGTTGCTCTTCTCCTCTTGGTGGACCAACTGATTGGCCGGGGGCTTCACTGCTAAGATAATCAAGCCAAACTTGGAGGTAAAATTATTTTTTATGGGTTTTTTCAATTTATCTCAATTATTTTCTTCTTCTCAACCCCTCTCAAGCTTGAGAAGCTTTCAAAATAATTATTTTGATTCAAATCAAGCTTTCCCTTAAACTCTTAATGCTTAATTAATAGAAAGTTAATCTTTATGCTTATTTGTAATGCTTTCTTTAAGTAAATCTCTCTCTCTAAAAGAATAGCCATCTTTATGGCTGAATCCCTTGAAAAAGGACACTTCTCAAAATAGTCTCTTAATTCAAAGCTAAACTCTAGGCTTGTTAAGCTAGAGATTAAGAAAATGGTATTTTTATGATTTTGTGTTAACAAAATAATTGTTATTTCTTATAGATTTTTTATAAGTAGTTAAAAACTTCTTTGATTGATTCTAAATGAGAAATAGATTATTCTATCAATTTGGGGAAAGAGAAATAATGGAATGAGCTTAATCTAGTGGGATAATCATAATTAAGTTTATGATTATGGTTAAAATTATGATGTAAATTCATAGTTTGATTTCAAGCATAAAAGAGGGACTACTATCATATTTTCATTACAAGCTTTTACTCTTTTAAGGAAAAAAATTAAGACTTATCAGTAATAGCAGCGAAGTTATAGCAAAATTTTTAGAAAATAATACATATCTTATTTTTATGCATAATGCTAAAAAAGGACTTCCTACCATATTCTAGTATTGGACATCCTGTGCAAAAAGAATGATTTTCATCATATTGATGAGAAATAAATATTTTGTAATTATGCATAATTAATTGATTATGAGAAAAGAGTAAATTTTGGTGAATTTATTTTTATGCAAAAAGAGGAATTCCCATGATATTTGGGATCCAAGTAATTAAATGGTAAAAGAGGAATTTTTGGCATAATTAAAATTATGAATATTTATCAAAAGTGAAATTTTGAACATTATTAATTTTATTGGGAAATATGGGTAGAATTGATTTTTGTAGATCCCATGAATATTTTACTCAAAAGAATAATATTGAATATATTTTACTTGAGAAATTTGAGAAAGAATATGAAAATATCCATCGAGAAAAAGTACCTTTAACTAGGCCAAGGAATTGGCAAAAACTTAGAAAAATCCCATCGGTATCGAAAGTAAAAAACAGTACTAAAAGTGAATGTCATAAGATGTGATGTAGAGCCGAATGAATGTAAATGAGTGTGACGGGATGTAAATGGATGTGGATGTGGATGTGAATGCGATGTGATAAGATATGAATGTGATGTGATAAGATGTGAATGTGAATGTGATAAGATGTGAATGTGATGTGATAAGATGTGAATGCGAATGTGATAAGATATGAATGTGATGTGATAAGATGTGAAAAAAATGTGAATGCGATGTGATAAGATGTGAATGCGACGTGATAAGATGTGAGTGGATGTGATGAGATGTGGATGAGATGTGATGTGATGTAAATGGATGTGGATGTGGATGTGATGAGATGTAAATGGATGTGAATGTGGATGTGATGAGATGTGGATGAGATGTGATGTGATGTAAATGGATGTGAATGTGGATGTGATGAGATGTGGATGAGATGTGATGTGATGTAAATGGATGTGGATGTGGATGTGATGAGATGTGATGTGATTTAAATGGATGTGGTTATGGATGTGATGAGATGTGGATGAGATGTGGATGAGATGTGATGTGATGTAAATGGATGTGGATGTGGATGTGATTAGATGTGGATGAGATGTGATGTGATGTAAATGGATGTGGATGTGGATGTGATGAGATGTGGATGATATGTGAATGGGTGTGATGTGACATAAATGGGTGAGAATGAGATGTGAAGTGATAGATTTGCATGTGAATGAATGGATGGATATGGATAGATGTGAATGTGAATGTGAATGAATGGATGGATGTGGATGAATATGATGAGATGTGAATGGATGTGATGAGATATGGATAGATGTGGATGTGATGTGATATGAATGGAATGAATGTGATGTGATAAGGATAGATGTGGATGGAATGTATGTGATGTGATGTGGATGCAATGAACGTGATGGATGTGAATGGGTGTGATAGATGTGAATGACTGTGATGGATGTGAATGGGTGTGATGAGATGTGAATGGGTGTGATGAGATGTGAAAGGATAAGATGTAATGTGGATGAATGTGATGTGATGAGATGTGGATCTGAATGAATATAAATGGATGTGATGTAATGTGAATGGATGGATAAGATGTAAGGTGGATGAATGTGATGTGATGTGATGTGGATCTAGGTGGATGTGAATGGAGGTGATGTGGATTGGGGTAGATGTGATGTGAATGAATGAGATGTGACGTGAATGGATGAGATGTGATGTGACTGGAGGTGATGTGGATTGGGGTAGATGTGAATGGATGAGATGTGATGTGATGTGATGTGATGTGGATATGGGTAGATATGAATGGATGAGATGTGGATATGGGTAGATGTGATGTGATGTGGATATGGGTAGATGTGAATGGATGAGATGTGATGAGGATGGATGTGACATGATGTGATGAGGATAGATGTGGATATATGTGATGAGATGTAACATGATGTGATTGGATGAGAATGGATGAAGACGATAGGAATACATATGACTGGATGTGGAATAAGCAATGTGAATTGATGTAGAAGAATGTGGAATAACGAGAAATGATGTGGAAAGATGAGAGTTTGTTAGACACTGTATTTATGACCTGTTTTTAAATGATTGTTTTATGTCAAGAATGCTGGGGAAGCATTTTGACCATCTTGTGGATGAGGTCGTGGAGACCTAAGTGATAAAGTTACAACAGCTCAACAGAGGACATCTTGAGTAGCAAGGTCATCGGCCGAGGTCTTGACCAGCCTCGGTTCGATTTAAATGTTGAGCTTCCAGTACGGTGGATGAGGGACCAAGGAAGCGGTCTATGAGTGAAGCACTAGGTGACTCCTACGAAGGAGCCTAGAGGGTGCTGACCATATGGTGCTCGGGCTTTGGGTCACCGAAGATACCCACGCGTGCGTCAAGGAAGAAAATGGAACAAGGAGTTAGAGTTGTTTTCTAAACTCGAGCATGGATCTGGTTGATTGGCCTTGCTCGTCTTCAACGGGTGAATCCATGGCTCTTTTATATGGATCTTCTGGTTGATCTTGCTCATCTTCAACGGAGAGTCCATTTGGATCTTTCTTATGTGATTATATTTCCAGGTAGTACTATGAGCTAGGAACTATCAAAAAGGCCCAGGAGTGAGCAGGTGGTGAGCGTTCTGGTTGTGCCAATGATGCCATAGGTACGCTGAGGAAGAAATGAATGTAATACTTGATTATATTGCCGGCGGGTAGTATGAGCTAGGAACTATTGAAAAGGCCCCTGTGTGAGCAGGTGGTGAGCGTTCTGGTGCCAATGATGCCATAGGTACACCGATGAAGGAATGATTGGAAATTAGAATTCAAGCTATATATTTTGGAGGATTATGATTAGTGATACTATGGTTTCATTAAAAGATTGTTTTAAAGACAGTTGAATCTGTGAAAAAGGCGATTTCATATTGGGTGTGTAAGTGGTGTGACTATCATGAACTTTGCTTGAAGCACCGACTAGGGGGCCTGGGAACTCTTTTCCCTGGTACCCGGGACAAAACATAACCAAATTCTTAAATGGATCCTATCACTATAGTGGTTGGGTGGTTGGCTAACCCATGGGATTGGATACGGTTAGACTGGACTGATGGATCCCTAAAATGATACTCAATTCTATTAAGTTACGATAGTTGAAGTAAATCTCGAATAACCCTTGTTCTATGGAAAAGAATTAACGGCTGTGCCTCTTGATGATGAGGAAAAAAGAGTTGGACTCTATGGTCCAAGTGCAAGTCTCTTCCTTGATCCTGACCATGAGACTTACGGGTTCGGTTGGACCGGTTTGGTTAGTTAAGGCTCTTGACTACGTTTGTATAGATTTTCCTGGAGGAATCGCCCATGCTTTTTGGGTGAGGGAAGTTTTTCCAGGTTCGATTTTGGAAGAACCGAGGGATTAGTCTCTTGTCCGGATATCCATGGACGAGGCCCCAAGTGAGAGGCTCTACCCTATGAAAGAAGTGCTACTTCCGCTGCTAGCACCCCCGAATTCATTGCGCAGAGGGGGCCGGGATCTTTCAGTGTGTCTTTGTGTCGAAGCGGTCCCTGAGTGAAGTGCTAGGACACCTAAGGAGGATCCTAGAGGGTTCTGACCAGGCGATGCATGGGCTCGCGGTTGCTAAGATACCCTTGCGTACGTCAAGAAAGATTTTGGATGGACTAAAAGGAAAGATTTTTGGGAACTAAATTTTGATACTGGATCTCGTTGGTTGGCGAGTTGGTCTTCAATGGAGAGTATATAGAGGATATTATTGTAATACAATGGACTTGGAATTTTGGAAAATGATGATCAGAAATATTATGATTTTTATTGAAGGATTGTTTTAAAGCCAATCGAGTCTGTTATAAATGGTAATTTCATATTGGGTGTGTACATGGGTGGGATCGAGAGATGGACAAGTAGGGATACTGTCCATCCCTCTCGTAGTCTAACCAAACTCATTCAGTTTAGTTCTATAAGGATTCCCTTCAGATAA
Source organism: Cibotium barometz (assembly GCF_041138505.1). Lineage (NCBI taxonomy): Eukaryota > Viridiplantae > Streptophyta > Polypodiopsida > Cyatheales > Cibotiaceae > Cibotium > Cibotium barometz. The sequence goes on from NC_141074.1 coordinate 20,527,057, forward strand.
ACATCTAGTTTTGAGTAAATATCCATTTAGTGATTTTACCAATTAAAATATCCAAAGATATTCCTTCTATCACATAATTTCTCAACCTTAATTCATTAGGTAGAATTATGGTGGAAATTCATCTTTTGACACTAAAATTTAATTCAAATCCATCTTTTCTTAATTATCATAAAAATTCTTCTTTTTAACTAAATATCATACCTATTTTTTTATGAATAAACTTGAAATCCCTCTTTTTCTCATTTTAATGAGTGCAATTCAATTATCATGGGAATTCCTCTTTTACCATAAATTAAATCTATTTTAAATTCTTCTTAAAAATTACATGAAAATATCCATTAATTCCATTAAACTAAAAATTCCACTTTTCTCATTTAAATATTTGAATTCCAATATGGTGGGAATCCCTCTTTCATCATTTAAACTTATCTATGCAAAAAGATAAATTTAACTAAATTTTCTCTTAAAATTTAAATAAAAATCTCCATTAATTCCTTTACACTAGGAATTACACTTTCCTCATTTAAATATTTGAATTCCAATATGGTGGGAATCTCTCTTTCATCATTTAAACTTATCTATACAAAAAGATAAATTTAGCTAAATTTTCTTTTAAAATTTAAATAAAAATCTCCATTAATTCCTTTACACTAGGAATTACACTTTCCTCATTTAAATATTTGAATTCCAATATGGTGGGAGTTTCTCTTTTATCATTTAAACTTATTTATGCAGAAAGATAAATTTAACTAAAATCCTTCTTTAATTTTTAAATAAAATATACATTCTTTTAGCATCCCAATTTTTCTCTTACTTCATTGGAATACATGGATTTGCATTGTCATGGGGATTACTCTTTTAACATAAAAATAGATTACTAAAAATTTCTCTTTTTTCTAATTAACTATTTATGCATAAACATAAAAATTAATTTTTCCATGATTATACTGAGAATCATTCAATTAATCTAGGATGATTAATCCTAGAATATGGTAGGAAGTCCTCTTTTCATATTATGAATGAAAATGATTTATATGTTAATTTTTTAGAAATTTTACCATTTTACCATAGCTCCACTGCTATTACTGATAATTCTCAATAATTTGAAAGCATAAAGTTTAGTAATATCCCTATGATTAGAATAACCATTAATTGGATCAATATCTAATTATGGACTTGATTCTTAATTTTTTCATAAATTAAATAGCATAAAAGCATTAAAAAACCACTTATTTGGCCTCTAATTTGACAAGCATAGAAGTTACTTTTAGATTAGAGAATTGCTTCATGAGAAGCTTCATTTGAATATAGAATAGGTCATAGGAATGACCATTCTTTGGGGGGAGAGAGAAATGCTTTAAAAACATTATAATTTAAGCATAAATAGAAATTTATGTGTTTTATCACTACAATTCATTAAAGAACTTCAATTGTATTCAAAAGCCATTCAATTGAATTCTTCTCAAGCTTGAGAGGGGTTGAGAAGAGAGTAACATTTGGAGATTAAAGAAAAAAGACCATAAACCACATTTTACCTCCTAGATTGCTTGAGTCTTTGATCAAAGTAGAGGCCCCCAACCAATCAATTTGTTTGGTATGTTGATGAAGTCTCCAAGGAAGATTGAAGAGAGAGAGAAGCTCCAATCTCTTCAATTTGTAGAGGATTTTTAGAGGATAATAGAAAATAAGCTTATCTTAGAGTAATACAGGCATAGTTTAGTTCATAGATGAGAATACAAAAGAATGAGGGTCTATTTATTGGTGAAGGAGGCCACTAACTGAGTCCAATTGAGTTCTAGAATTTTCCAGCTTCAGTTTGGCTGAATTTGGAAAAGTTTTGGACTAGTTTGGCTGAATTTGGACAAGTTTTGGACCAGTTTGGCTCCCTTTTTGATTTGGTTTGATCTAGGAGAGAGGAGAGATAAAAATATCCCTTTTTTTTAGTTTAAAACTCATCCACACATGTGAAATAGGTGCCTCCTTGAAGGGCCCCCTTCTCCTTACCAATGTGTCAAAAATGAACGATTACTCCAAAATATCATTTTTTATTAATACTTCATAATTTTTAACTAATAAATCTAGTACTTAGTCAACTCTTTATCTTATGTGGGAATTTACTCATTTTTGGGTATTTTCTTTTATTCTTTAGATTTATCTTATCCCAACACTTGGATTAATCTTATTGGTCCATAGGAACCTTAATCCAAAATTTCAGAAAATCTTGACCCTTAGGCTAAGGTCTTCTAAATCATTTTTAATTAATTCCAAATGCACCTTGGAAAATCTATTTTGATTTTCTATTTTAGAAAAATATTTTTTAATATTTGTAAAATTTATTTATCCAAAAATATCCCAATATTGATTTACCACTCTCTAGAAATTTTTATCTCACTAGGCCAAACAAGGAAAAATAATATTTTCTTGGATTCAGAAACATAGAATGATTACAAGGGATTGAAGTAGAGGCTTAATTGTTATTCAGGCTGAGGAGGAATCTTACATCAAGGAGCATTTCTGATGCCTTGGGTGACAAACTTGTAGACACTCCATGTTAAACAAACATGATGACACCGAGATATTGTAAGAGAAACTTAAAATTTTAATTATCAAAAGGTTACAAATGAAAGCCAGATAGGCTTGTTACAAAGGGGGGTTTGAAACAAAAGAGTTGCTTCAAAAAGAAGGTTAACATCTAAGATATCTAGATCTTGTCTCGCTTGCCTCGAATGCGCCGAGCTAGTTGCATGTCCTTGGCAGATATTGTAATCCTCTTTGCATGTATTGCAAAGAGGTTGGTGTCTACAAAAATCCCAACAAGGTAAGCCTCGGAGGCTTCTTGCAATGCTTCAAGGGCAATCTCCTGCACACGGAACTCTATTCTATATCGTCGGAGAATCTCCTTCACTATGCGAGTGAAAGGGGCTCTTCTTATCAGCAACTCAGTGTTCCTCTTATAAAACTTGATTTCTTGTAGAGCCCTATGCCATTGGCACATCCTTCTCCTTGGAGCTCTCTATGTTGTGTTGGTGCGTTGGCGAGGTTGGGACTTGGCTTGAAGAGCTTGACCTTTCTATGCTTGCGCGCACTTGCAGGAACCTCCTCTTGGTCTCTCTCATAGTCTGAATCCTTCTCCTCTTGTTGCTGTGGTACCTATGTATCAAGTTCCTCCCGGGTAGGCAGGAGACCTTGTCTTGGTAGTAGGGTCTTGCCACCTATGGTGTTGCGCAATGTAGGAATGTTTTCACCAACCCAGTCGAACTGCTCATTATCGGCCTCTCTATCTTGATCTCTAGGGTGGCTGCATTGTGGGGTCTTCTTCATGCGCTTGCTCCCACTAGAAGGGCCTACATGTGTGTGCGTTGGTGTTGCTGTGGGAGGAGGGTTGGTGGACTCTCGTGATCTCATTGGGCGTGTCCTGGAATCCAAGGGGTCACTCTCTTCCGTGGTGTCGCTAGCATGTGGTCGTTGGGTGCCTTGCACTGTGTTTTGGGAAGGCATGGTAACACGTGCAGTGTTCTTGGTGCATGCCATATCCATGTACGACTATGCCTATTGTGCTAACGTGGTGATGTGCTGGTGTCCTTACATGGGTACCTACGTAGATCTTGAGCTCAAGCTCTCTGAAAAGGTGAAATGAAAATGAAGTGAAAGAATGAACTATTAATAGTTTTTTTTAAGGGCAAAAAAAACCTAACTAAACTTATTTTCTTAGCCTTATTACATAAAGATTAATGCTGGTGTGTGCACAACCCAACACCTCCCTTTTCTCCTCATTCGTGCATGCCAAGCACCATGCCTATGGGGAGTATTGGTTTGCAACCATTCAAGCATTGGTCTGCAATGTTTGAATGGTTTGCAACCATTCAAGCAATGGTCTGCAACCATTCAAACCGAGCATGACTTTTTGCAGCCTTGCGTGCCTCTTGCACAAGCTTAGATTGTTGGGCCCCGCTCCCTAACCAACACCCTTCTAAAGATTGTGTGATAAAACCAATTGAACATCTCTTGTAGATAGTTTGTACATGTTCCTCCTGCAGAAGCTCCACCTCCATGTCTTATATTTTTGAAATAAACCCCTCTTGCTTTATAATGTGATTTCTCCATCCGTTGGGTACTCCACATGTCGAGCAATCCATACTTGTTCATGAAATACGCACCATGCACATAAACTATGTGCTGTACACATGACAATAGAATTTAATTAGAAAAAGTCCAGGTTAAAACACCAGTTTATTTTTTTATTGTACAAGTTACCATATAGTGTGTCACTTTACTCTCTCCCCAAGCACCTAGCACACTTTTGGTGAATTCTATGATATGTTGTTGGAATGATGCTCGTTCTTGGGCAGTTGTGCTACTTTGATTCATAATGCCAACCATATTATTGAAATTTATCCAAAGCTATTTGTGCATATTTATAAGAGCTGGCATTGGACAATCTACATTTGTGGTGATTGCACATAGGTCTCTCCAGAGTCCCCAAGTCTTCTTGCCTTTTGTATACCTTTTCCATTTGTTTTTTTCTGCCTAGGAATATCAATCTAAGCATTGCAGTATGGACAAGGCCATCTTGATGTCGCGCCTTGAGCACAACCGATCATGCATTTAATTGTCTTCAAATCTCCCCCAAGATGCCAATCCACCTTGAACTTTTCTATGTTTTCTACATCTAAAAGTTGACCATCAATTTGCTTTTTTATTACATCTGTTATCTAGGGAGTCCTTTCAAACATCTTTGTCAATACCTCATGTGTCTCCTCTGTTATCCAGAGAGTCCTTTCAAACATCCATGTCAATACCTCATGTGTCTTCTTTGGTACCTCAAATGCACCAAGCCACCAGACCTCTTTCTCAGATTGCACACTAAAACTTGGTTTGGTAGTCTTTTCCCATGCACATATCATGGCCTCATTCATGAGCGTAATGCTCATACATTCCAGCTTCCGACCTTTCACAATTTGGCACTCATCTAGCTTGAGCACAAATGAAAGTGTGCTCCCCAAAACTGCAAATAAATGGTAATTTACACTATTCAAAACAAAATAATCGTCTTCATTTTCTACTGAAAAACATGAATAGTAGTAATTGCAAGTTCTCACCTTCTCGTGAAAGACCATAGAACTTCACCATAGCTTGTTGTAGTCTCTCAATATGAACAAAGATGTTATTGTAAACATCATAGTGAAATTCTGTACTTATTGTCTTGATTTTCTTTCTGCTCAACCCTATGTCTAATGTTAGTGTGCCCTCAACGTGATAAAACTATCCTATAGCTCGCTGCACATCACCATTATTGATACGCTTGACATTGTGAATCACCTTGAGTGTAGATAAAGTGCCAATGATTCCTTATCTTAGAAATGCATCTTTTACAACCTGACGGATTGCTTGGTACCCTTTCATGCTGATTCCAGCTGCATCACAAGCATGTTGAATTAATGAAGAATCGATGGAGGTGGTAATCTCGCTCACCACATTGTTGACAACAATTTGGCATATTTTAGGACGATGAGGGTCAGTAATAATTGAGAGAATATCCTTGGTATTCAGAATGGCTTTGACCAAATCCTTTCATCCCTCTTTGTTAGAACCACACACCTCTTGTTGCAGAAAATTCATGGCAGAACACAAATCATGACTATTTTGTTTAAATCACTCAGTGCATAATAAAAGTTTATGTTACTTACTTTGTTGTACGAATCCTTTTCTTCCATACTCCACCTTTAAACGCAAGAGATTCTATACCAACCAATGTCTTTTTGCGTTCACGATCACCATTTGGTGTTGCTTTTAGTTGTTTTTTGATAAGTTCCTCTAGCCTTTGAATCTTTGCATCCTTCTCCACATTCTCTGCAAGGATCTATTTCAATTTATCTCATGATGTTTTAAGTCCTTCTTGACATTGTAAAAGGCTAAATTGTGATGCTTGCAATTGAGATTGGAGAATATGGGTTTGCCAAGCTCCACTTGTAGTCAATCTTCTGCAGTATCCTAACAAGCCAAGCTCTCCTTCACCAACAAATTGCATAAAAGATGATAAATTGTGGAAAGGAGGGTTTGTTCTTAATGGAGGGTCAACTGGATAGAGACGCCCATAAATCCAAAGATCTACATTTTTCTCCTTAGCTATCCTATGAGCTTGGACATATTGTGCATCAGTAGGATGGGTTTTTTTTAGAGCTGCCATACTCTTCAAGAATACGAATGTGTAAATCAACCTTCCATTTTCTAGCTTCACAAGGGGCTACACACACAGCTTGAAAAGGCTTCATAGCTAAGTAGTGGAAGAAGCTAAAGCAGAGAGATCCTCAAAGGGAGAGAGAGAGAGAGAGAGAGAGAGAGAGAGAGAGAGAGAGAGAGAGAGAGAGAGAGTGAGAGTGAGAGAGACTGTTAAAATTTTGTTGTTAGAGGTTTAACACAAATCCATTTTTCTAAGTAGAAAATGATATTTTTGATATACACATATACTAACATGGAGTTTTTTATCAATAAATTACATTTATGAGAAAAATAAAAAAATAATAATTTTTGGGGTCCCCACAATTTTGGGATCTCATGGATGTAGTGGTTCCTGAAATTAGTTATGTTTATGGGGTTGTGGGGACCTGACAGTTAGTTATGGATGTATTGGCTCCTGACAGGCTTCTAACGTGACCCTTGAATTACAAGCTTTTTGGAGGGAAAATTTTATTTTCATCATACATATTGGTTGGGTGGTTTTTTTCCACCTCAAAATGTAAAAAAATAAAAAATAAAAAATTTTCACTTTTTGGGGCCCACCTAAATACGAGAATGTTTTGCTAATGTTGTGGAAGGGAGATATATGGTGGGAGTTAATGAGAAAGGAGATTTCAAACTAACAAGAAAGATTCAATTTGTAGAGAGTGGATAAAAAATTCATACATATTGGTTGGGTGGTGTCTTTTCCACCTCAAAATGTTAAAAAAATAAAAAAAATAAAAAATTTCACTTTTTGGGGCCCACCTAAATACAAGAATGTTTTGCTAATGTGGAAGGGAGATATGGTGGAAGTTAATGAGAAAGGAGATTTCAAACTGACAAGAAAGATTCAATTTATAGAGAGTGAAGATATAAAATTCAAAAAGTAAGAGAGAAAGTATGAGAAAAGTCAAAAAGTAAGAGAGAGAGTATGAGAATATTCCCTTTAAAAAATGAAACTAGGGGGGTATGGCTGATGTGGCAAGGCAAAAAATAGGGGTCATCGTAGCCTTTGTCTCCCTTAAGCCCAACTTTTTAAGCTCTAATCCCTTAAGCCCAACTTTTTAAGCTCTAATCCCTTAAAATTAGGAATCCTTAGGAGGCCCTTTTTGGGTCCAAAAAATTCCTAATGCTCTAGAAGACGCCACCTGGGAGAAAGAAGAAGAGTTGGCGAAGGATTACCCCCACTTTGCGAGATGAGGACATCTTGCGTTGTTTAAGTGGGAGAGGATGTAAGATTCATGGTCAGCCTGAATACCCTGAATCATTCTGTAATCATTCCGTGTTTCTGAATACAAAAAAATATTAATTTTTCTTATTTTTGCCTAGTGAGATAAAAATTTCTAGAGAGTGGTAATTCAATATTGAGATATTTTTGGATATACAAATTCTACAAATATCAAAAATATTTTTCCTTGAAACAGAAAATCAAAATAAAATTTCCAAGGTGCAATTGAAATTAATTAAAAATGATTTAAAGGGTCAAGATTTTTTGAAATTTTCGGATTATGGTCCAATTAAGGTTCCTATGGACGAATAAGATTAATCCAAGTGTTGGGATGAGATAAATCCAATGAATAAAATAAAATACCCAAAAATGAAGAGTTGACTGAGTACAAGATTTATTAGTTAAAAATTATGAAATATTACTAAAAAAATGAGATATTTTGGAGTAATCATTCATTTTTGATACCTTGGTAAGGAAAGGGGGAGCCTTCAAGGAGGCACCTGTTTCACACATGTGAAGGATTTTTAAACTCAAAAATATTAAGATATTTTAATCTCTTCTCTCTCCTAGATCAAACCAAATCAAAAAGGGAGCCAAACTGGTCCAAATCTTGTCCAAATTCAGCCAAACTGAAGCTACAAAATTCTAGAACTTAGTTGGACTCAGTTAGTGGCCTCCTCACCTATAAATAGACCCTCATTCTTTTGTATTCTCATCTGTGAACTAGACCATGCCAATTTTAGTCTAAAATAAGTATATTTTCTATTATCCTCTAAAAATCCTCTACAATTTGGAGAGATTGGAGCTGCTTCTCTCTCTTCAACCTTTTTTGGAGTCTTCATCAACATACTAAACCAATTGATTGGTTGGGGGCCTCTCCTAAGACTAAAGAATCAAGCAAAATAAGAGGTAAAGTGTGACTTTATGGTCTTTTTATTAATCTTCTAAATGTTTTTCACTTCTTAACCCCTCTCAAGCTTGAGAAGTATTCTATTGAATGGTTCTTCAATGTAAATGAAGCTCTCTGATGAATTTAAGTGATAAATCATATAAAGTTTACATTTATGCTAAAATTAAAATGTTTTTTTAAAGCATATCTCTCTCTCCCCCAAAGAATGGTCATTCCTATGACCAATTCTATATTCAAATGATGCTTCTCATCATGGAGCAATTCTTAATTCTAAAAGTAAACTCTATGCTTGTCAAATTAGAGGCCAAAGAAGTGGCTTTTTAATGCTTTTATATTACTTAAATTATGATAAACTTAGGAATCAAGTCCATAATTGGATATTGATCCAAATGATAGTTATTCTATCATATTGTATTACTAAACCTTATGCTTTTCAAAATTATTGAGAATTATCAGTAATAGTAGCGGAGCTATAGTAAAATTTTTGGAAAATTAACACATAAATCATTTTCATACATAATATGAAAAGAGTATTTCCTACAATATTATAGGATTAGTCATCCTAGGTTAATTGAATAATTCTCATCATAACCATGGAAAATTTGATTTTTAATGCTTATGCATAAATAATTAATTAGAAAAAAAGAGAAATTTTTAGTAATTCATTTTTATGATAAAAGAGAAATTCTAATGACAATGGAAATCCATGTAATCCAATGGAGAAAGAGAAAAATTGGAATACCAAAATAATGGATATTTTATTAAAGAAGAATTTTAGTTAAATTTATTTTTATGCATAAATAAATTTAATGATGAAAGAGGAATTCCCACCATATTTGGAATTCAATCATTTAAATGAGAAAACTGGAATTTCTAGTATAATGGAATTAATGGAGATTTTTATTTAATTTTTAAGAGAAAATTTAGTTTTTTTTTTCATAGATAAATTTAAATGATGAAAGAGGAATGCCCACCATATTTGGAATTCAATCATTTGAATGAGAAAAGTGGAATTTATAGCATAATGGAATTAATGGATATTTTTATGTAATTTTTAAGAAGAATTTTAAATAGATTTAATTTATGATAAAAGAGGAATTCCCATGATAATTGGATTGCACTCATTAAATAAGAAAAAGAGGGATTTCAAGTTTATTCAAATAAATAAATATAGGTATTTAGTCAAAAGAAAATTTTTTATAATATTTAAGAAAAGAAGGGTTTGAATTAATTTTTAGTGTCAAAAGATGAATTTCCACCATAATTCTACCTAAGGAATTAAGGTGGAGAAATTATGTGGCTGAAAGAATATCTTTAGATATTTTAATTGGTAAAATCACTAAATTGGTATTTACCCAAAAATTAGATGTTTATCTGAAGGGAATCCTTGTTGTTAGAACTAAACCGAATGAATTTGGTTGGACTACGAGAGGGACGGATAGTAAACCTACTTGTCCATCTCTCGATCTAAATCAAGCAAAAACTTCGTGATGACCAATTCCAGTTCCTAAATATAAAGAATAGACTACCATTGAACTAAACTAGTTTTCCTTTGACCGAACTTACCAAGAATCTAGTTGGACAATCAGTTTAGACAATGGGTAGATTACCCTGATGAGAGATCAAGGATCCTCATTATAAAACTGAGAATTATGGAAAAAGGGGTTTTGTGGAACCAATCTCAAACTGGGAATTTTACTTGCATTAGGAACCTTTGTTTTAACGAAGCGGTCCCTGAATGAAGTTCTAGGACACCTAAGGATGATCCTAGTGGATTCTGACCCAGGCGATGCACAGGCTCGCGGTTGCTAGGACACCCATGCATACGTCGAGGAAGATTCGGATGGAATTAAGGAAAGATTTTTGTGAATCACTCTCTCTCTCTCTCTCTCTCTCAGGAGAAGGAAACCAAGGAGATAAGGCAAGAGCACTTGTGTATTCACAACACATGAGAATGAGGGTTTTAGGGTTACATTTGAATCTTATAGGTGACTTGGCCGTTCACACATGGGCGCCCATACATGGTCGGCCGATCCTAACCCTTATCCTATTGATATTCAAGGTGCGCCTCTCATCGGCGATCACCCAATCCCTTTATCCTTTGCATATGGTTCCGCGACAAGCCCGGCCCATGACTCAGAATAGTTAAACTAATTACATGACGTAAAACATAGTACATCTCATTGTCCGTCATAGGTTAACAGAGGGTCTATTTATAGGTGAGGGAGGCCACTAACTAAGTCAAACTAAGTTCTAGAATTTTCCAGCTTCAGTTTGGTTGAATTTGGACAAGGTTTGGACAAGTTTAGCTCCCATTTTGATCTAGTTTGATTCACGAGAGAGGAGAGATAAAAATATCTTAATATTTTTGAATTTAAAACCCCCCACACATGTGAAGGAGGCGCCTACCTCAAAGGTCTCCCCTTCCTTACCAAGTTGCCAAAAATTCATCATTCCTCCAAAATATCTCATTTTTTTAGTAATCTCTTAATTTTTAACTAATAAACCTTGTACTCAGTCAACTCTTCATCTTATGTGAGCATTTACTCATTTTTGGATATTTTCTTTTATTCATTAGATTCATCTCATCCCAACACTTGGAATAATCTTATTGACCCATAGGAACCTTAATTGGACCATAATCCAAAAATTTTAGAAAATCTTGACCTCTAGGCTAAGGTATTTTAAATCATTTTTAATTGATTCTTAATGTACCTTAGAGAATTTATTTTGAGCTTCTGGTTCAAGAAAATATATTTATGATATTAGGATAATTTTCTTATCCAAAAATATCTCAATATTGAATTATCTCTCTCTAGAATTTTTCATCTCCCTAGATAAAAACAAGGAAAAATAATATTTTCTTGTATTCAAAAATAGGGAATGATTACAGGGGATTGAAGTAAAGCTTATTCATTATTCAGGCTGAGGAGGAATCTTACATCCTCTCCCACTTGAAAAATGTGAGATGTCCTCATCTCGCAAAGTGGGGGTAATCTTTCGCCAACTCTTCTTCTTTCTCCCAAGTGGTGTCTTCTAGAGGGAAAAACTTCCACTTTACTAAAAATTCTATGAGGACTCCGCTCCTGAGAATATTCTCCCGAACGTCAAGGATTTCTTCAGGTTGGAGTACCATCTGGCCTTGAGTCGGAGAAATCAATTGTTCATCATCAAGCGCATGACTCGGGTTGGGTACATATTTCTTAAGAAAACTGACATGGAATACATTATGTACCTTGAGATGGGGAGACAGAAGAAGTTTATAGGCTAGGTTGCCCACTTTCGTTATAACAGCATACGGTCCACAGTGTCTTAGAGAGAGCTTCTTGTACTTCACTAAGGATAAGGAACTTCTTTTTGGTCGTACTCGAATAAAGACCATATCTGATTCTTCAAACTCTCTCTCTGGTCTCTTTTTGTCTGCAAACTAATTTTGCCTATCTTGGGCTGCCTTTATATCTTTACAGATTGATTGCATTTGCTGGTCTATGTCATCAAGCATTTGTCTAGACATCTCGACTCTGATCAATGGGTCGGACCAAGTCAACGGTGTAAGGCAATCTTGTCCATACAAAGCTTTGAAAGGACTCATCCCTAATGCTTTGATGATAAGAAGTGTTGTAAGAAAATTCAACCAGATGCAAATAGCTTAACCACTTCTTGGGTTCCTTGCCACCGCAGCATGACCGAAGGATATCTTCTATTACTTGGTTCACTCTTTCAGTCTGGCCATGTGTTTTGGGGTGATAGGCTGTGCTGAGATCCAAGAAAGTTCCTACTGCTTCGAAGAATGCAGTAGGCTGTGCTGAGATCCAAGAAAGTTCCTATTGCTTCGAAGAATGCAGTCCAGAATTTCGATGTGAATTTGGGTTCTCTGTCACTTACTATCCTCCTAGGTAAGCCATGCAATTTGAAGATCTCTTTAAGGAAAACTCTGGCAACATCCACTGCAATGTATGTTTTTCATTGGAATTAGATGGGCAACTTTGGTTGGCCTGTCAACTACCACAAAAATGGAGTTGTAACCTGATTGCACTGAAGGCAATCCAGTGACAAAGTCCATACTAATACACTCCCACTTCATCTGTGGAATGTCTAGCGGCTGCAATTTCCTTGGCATCTCATTGACACATAAAGCATTTTTGCACATGATCAAGTACATCCTTTTTAAGTCCTAGGCAGAAGAAGCTTTTCTTCACAGACATATAGGTTTTTATAAACCTTGGATGTCCAGCTATCAGGCTATCATGGGCTTCTCTTAGAATTCTTTCCTTTATTCCCTCATCATTAGGAATACATAGCCGATTATTTTAATACATGCATCCTTCATCCAATTTGTACCCAAGGGCTCGACTCATTTCCTGAGGAGTCTTGCTTTCCTGCATCAAAAGTGTAGCAATAAGGGCAAAGAATTTTTCCTGCATGATTTTCTCCTTTTCTTCACTGATCAATGGATTTGACACCACTGTAATTGCAAGCAAGGAGGCTTTTCTGCTGAGCGCATCTGCCACCCCATTTTCTTTCCCTGACCGATACTTAATTTCAAAATCAAATTCCTACAGGGTCTGCATCCATCTCCTTTGACGCATGTTGAGATCCCTTTGGGTGAAGATCCACTTCAGACTTTGATGATCTGTCATCAAGGTGAACCTCTGTCCCAAAAGATAATGTCTCCACAACTTCAGAGCATAAACTACTGAGAGTAACTCCAAGTCATGAACGACATAATTTCTCTCATGTGTTCTGAGTTTTCTAGATTCATAGGCCACTGCATGACCTTCCTGCATAAGAGCACAGCCTAAGGCAAACCCACTGGCATCTTAAGGATAGGGTTGGTTACTAAGGCTGTCTTCAGCTTATCAAAGGCACTCTGATACATTGCAGTCCACTGAAAAAGTGTACTCTTCTTGAGAAGGTTAGTTAAAAGGGATGCTATGTGAGCATACCTAGGTATAAAGTTCCTATACCATCCGGTTAATCCTAGGAATCCTTTGACTTCTTTTACCGTTTTGGGTTCTGGCCGTTCTACGACCTCTTGGATCTTTGCAGGGTCAGTAGAAATCATATCCTTTGACACTATGAATCCCAAGTATTCCACCTGGTCAATAGAGAAAGAACGCTTGCTCTTTTTTGCAAAGAGTTGGTGTTTCCTTAGGATTTCTAGGACCTTGCACACATGATCTTCATGATCTGCAGCATTCTTTGAGTATACCAAAATATCATCAAAGAAGACAAGAGCAAAATCATCCAAGTATTCTCTGAGAATATCTTGCATAAGACGACTAAATGTCATCAGGGAATTAGTCAATCCAAACAACATGATTGTGAACTAATAATGCCCATAGCGAGTATTGAATGCTATCTTCAGGATGTCTTGTTCCTTGATTGTAATCTGGTAGTACCCAGATTTGAGATCTATCTTTGTGAACATTTATGTCCCACTTAACTGATCTAGAAGTTCATCAATCCTAGGAAGATCATACTTATTTTTAATTGTTAATTGATTCAATCCTCTATAGTCAATACAGAGTCTTAACGTCATCTTTCTTCTTTTGAAAGAGAATGGGCGCACCCCAAGGTGAGACACTGGGTCTGATGAATCCATGCTCTAACAATTGTCTTAAGTGTTCCTTAAGTTCTATGGCTTCAGGGACTGGCATTTTGTATGCACGCTGGGCCACTAGCTGAGCTCCGGGGGTTAACTCGATCTCATGATCTTCTTCGCGAGACGGAGGCATCTCAGTCAGATCTTCAGGGAACACATTTGCATACTCACTTAATCACTCTGGTTCTTTAGCCTTGCATTTTATGTCTACCGGATTCATCTTAACAACTTAAAGAGCCCTTTTAACAATTTAGAAGACTTGACTAATTGTAGCACTGGTGATCCGAAAATTCTAGTTCCTTGAACTTTATTCCCATGAAGGTCAAGGAAAGAGATGGTTCCTTTGTAACAATGAATGTCAGCTTGATTCTTGTGGACCCAATCCATTCCAAAGATTCCATCATAGACTCCCAAGGGTAAGACTTTGAACTGGCACTTTGTTATGTTCCCATCTAGACTAAACTAAATAAGGTCTATCTCAAGCTGTGTGAAAAGAATCTTTCCCGTGGCCAATTCCACTTGCATAGGTTTCCTTGATTTTTGATTTAGGACTAACTTACGCAGACATCCTAGAGAAATAAAAGAATGAGTACTGCCTGAATCAATCAAAAGCTTGAATTGCTTACCTTGGTACTCTGCTGGAGTCTAGAGGACTGAAAATTGATGGCGGTTATTTCCCTGATGCTTTATTATGACATAGATTTATCCTTTTTCTTCCTCCACTTCCTCAGCTATAGTGATGGCTCTAGCTGCTGCAGTCTGAGGTGAAACTCTCTCTCTTTGTTGGTTACCCCAATTTTGGGAGGGAGTTTGGAGACTGCTTTGCATGGAGGCTGCAGAGGCTGAGCTGGCGCTCTTCTGGGGTTGCCCTAATTCTGGCGAGGGACCCTGATTGGACTGATACGAAGGACCGTGGCTTCCTTTCCCCACAAAAGGAGATGGGCAATCCTTGAGCTGGTGCCCAGACCCCTGGCATCCGAAGCACCTGTTCTCACTTCGAAGCTCCTCTCTTTGCATTCTTGAGAGAGCCAGAGTTCCTCAGAAAGTACTTTGAGGGAAAGGTCTTCCTTCATTCCTGAAATTTCCCGACTCCAGATTTTGGTTTAGACCTTGGTGTCTCTTTAGAGGCAGAAGGTTGGAAGAACTTCCCGGTGTCTGGAATCTCTTGAAGGATGAGGAAGTTGGCTTTGGCAAGAGACTTTCACGATGAAGGCTTTGGTGAAGTCCTTCGCCATTCTGACAGCTTCTGCCACATGGACACCGGCTTGGCATTCTTGACCACTGTGTCTAAGGGTTCGTTCATTCCCCTTAATGAGCCTCTTCATCTAGAGGTGGTGAATACTTGAGGAGAAGAGCAAATGTCTGGCGATATTCTTTGATGGTTTTGCTCCCCTGGTTTAGCTCTAAAAATTCATTCATCTTGGTTTCTAAAAATCTGGGGGGGCAAATCTCTTCCTTAGATAGGCTTTAAGATCATTCCAGGATTGGGTATTCCTATCTAGATGGTTGGTATCACAATGGTTTCTTCATGCCACCTTGGCTGTTTCCACAATTTTCAGCCTAGCAAGAGCCATTTTGCTCCTCTCATTGTAGCCAGTGACATCAAAATACTCCTCCATTGCTTCAACCCATTTCTCTACAACCTCGCCCAAGTTCTCCCCTTCACCTTTGAAGGGTCTTGGCTGAGTTCTGTGAAGAGCCTTACGAACGTCGAGGTTAGGTTCTTCTTCATCAGTGAGAGGATCTCCTGATGGCCACGGTTCCCTCGCCTCATGATTCTGCCAAAAATGATACATTATTAAATTTTTATTTTGATTTCGTCCACGAGATCCTAAGACTTAAGAGGTTCTGAAAATAATTTCTTAAACAAGGTAAATGATCTTATTGGAGATCTATGACATATGTCTGGTAATAGATTTTGCTTCAACAATTCGTCACTTAATAAACAATCACTTATACAACATGGAATTTTTCCATAACATTTCTTTATTTATATAAAGTTTGCAATATGTACATAGAGCAACTTGGCTCCAGAAGTCAAAATCTCCTCGGGAGATGCATAAGACGGCAGTAATGGGCTATAGCCATGCCCTGATACAAATGTTCCCTTACTGCCAAGGGAGCTACTATCTTCTCCTTAGGAATAAAGTGACTAAGGAGTCTGTAGATATGGCAGGAAAGTCAAAAATTTCAAGGCGGGTGATATAAAATAACACCATATATCACTTTCAGCCTTAGGGGGTCTCACAATTGGTATCAGAGCTTTGTTTTGAGAGCTAATAAGGAGAAATGAATTCTTATCAGAAATTTATAATAAGAACTCAAAAAGAGCATTTACGTGTTGTATTTTCATTCCTTAAGCTTGATGAGTTTATGTGGATGGGAAAATGAAAAGGAAATATCTGATAATGATGAATGGACGGATGAAACTCATGGCACTACTAAGGTTGACTTTATTTATTTGGATGATGCGGATAGAGGCTTAGCTTTAGGGCTAGAGCCAAGACTCTACAACATCCTCTTACCATATCCTCAGTAGTAGTGTGGTGGCTGGTAGGTAGGTTAGTGTTTTCAAGTTTTTTCTAGTTTGGATTCCTTAAGTGAGTCTTTAATTTTTCACACTAATGTGCCTCTCGAGGTATAGTGCTTGTTAGTTGGTTGTACAGGTGGAAAAGTTTGAGGTGGGTTCGCTTTCAAGTCCTGAGATAGCTGCAACGCTCATACATAAATATCTCATCAAATTGCAGACATTTTTCTCATCGAATCAAGATCTCCAAAATACAGGTGTAATTCTTCCATACCCACTCTCTTTCATTTTTATTGTTCAATTAATTGCATGACCTATAATGCATGACCACATGGAAATTATCGAAGTACTACTTAGTTTTTGAAGTTGCCTGACGTGCTAGTGTGAATCATTAATGAGTTTAACCTTATTGGATATATTCTTGAGAATGCATGCAGTCTTTAGTTAACCTTGGAATACGATTGTCTTAGGTCTAGGGTCAAACCATCTTAATGTTTGACACCTGGTGGCCATGTGTCTGTTGACCTCTAGGACATAGCTTTTACCCCTTTGTTGAAAGGATGCAAGACAAATTATAGTTCAGGAGCGAAGATCAAAAGAAATAAATTTAAAAAAAAAGGCCTACAATAAATGGCAATACAAGTCTATGATGTGCTTTAATGTTGGCCTATCGCCTTATTGATACTTGGTAGGCGAGGAGTATTCTACTCCAGACCGATGCCTTAGTTAATAGGGGGTAGCCTTGCCTAAAGTGAGCTAATAGATTCCTGGATAATGCCTTGTGTTAAACATGGTACTAGGATCGATGTTAGTTTTGCCTTAGGAAGGTCGCCATTGTGTGTAAAAATTGTCACGTGCATTAAAAAAAATAAAGGCAAAAGGCTCCTGTAACTCTAATGTTTCTTGTGTCCCTAGACTCGTGGTATTAACTTGTTCTTAGAGTAGACACAGTGTGGTCATCTGTTTATTTATTAAGGTTGGTTATTTTCCTTGACTTAGGCCAGTTATAAACCTTGATTAACCTTTGACACCTTGTTAACTCTTGATTTACTTTCAATAATTATTAAACTCCTGTTAATTTGCTACACTAGCTCATTCATGTGACCCCTTAAACTAAGTCTCATAGCAACATCCATTGTGGTCTAACATGCTTGAGTTTATACACTTTATATCTTTTGAATTCCAGTATACTTTCACTCTACTTCCCTGTTTTGCAGACGGTCTACCACAATAACCCTATCGAGCTTACCATACCATAGCTTCTGAGGACGGAATCTACATCAGGAAGGGGGGCATGTTAACCTATGACGGACAATGAGATGTACTATGTTTTACGTCATGTAATTAGTTTAACTATTTTGAGTCATGGGCCGGGCTTGTCGGCACCATATGCAAAGGATAAAGAGATTGGGTGATCGTCTTGCCGATGAGATGCGCACCTTGAATATCAATAGGATAAGGGTTAGGATCGGCCGGCCATGTATGGGCGCCCATGTGTGAACGGCCAAGTCACCTATAAGAGTCAAATGTAACCCTAAAATCCTCATTCTCATGTGTTGTGAATACACAAGTGCTCTTGCCTTATCTCCTTGGTTTCCTTCTCCTGTGTGTGTGTGTGAGAGAGAGAGAGAGAGAGAGAGTGAGAGAGCGATTGAGCACAGTGTAGCGGCACGGCGGCGGAGAGGCGGTAGAGCGGCGATGGCGGCTCCTTCTTCACTGCGACGCGAGAATCCTTCAAGGTAGCGGTTGAGCGGTGAGTGACACACCTTTTGCATTCTGTTTGAGCTTGCTTTCCTGGTTGTATGCTTGCAGCCATTCGTGGCTCGCATACGGTGTTCGGCAAGTCCCCAGCTACGACCTGTGTGGCAAAAGCGCACACCCTCATTATTTTGTATTCTCATCTGTGAACTAGACCATGCCAGTATTACATTAAAATAAGCATATTTTTTATTATCCCTAAAATATCGTCTACATTTTGGAGAGATTGGAGCTTCTCTCTCTCTTCAACCATCCTTGGAGCTTTCCTCTCAACACACTAACCAATTGATTGGTTGGGGGCTTCCTTCTAAGAGAAAGAAGCAAGAAAATCAAGAAGTAAGATATAGTTTCATGGTTTTTTGCTAATATTCTCAATGTTTTCACTTCTCAACCCCTCTCAAGCTTGAGAAGTCTCAAATGGATTGTTTTTCAATGAAAATTAAGATTTCTAAAGAATTCTAATGATTAATCACAAAAAGTTTATCTTTATGCTGCTTAATTTAGGATGTTTTTATGTATATCTCTCTCTCCCCAAAAGAATGGTCATTCCTATGACCAATTCTCTATTCAAATGATGCTTCTCATGGATAAATTCTCAATTCAAAAATCAAACTCTATGCTAGTTAAGCTAGAGGTTAAAGAAATGGATTTTTAATGCTTATATGCTAATAAAATTATGGTAAACTTATGCTTTAATTCCATAAATTGGATTTAGGTCTAAATGATAGTTATTCTATCATAATAGTATTACAAAATCTTATTCTTTCAAAATTTATTAAAAATTATCAGTAATAGCAGAGCAGAGCTATGGTAAACTTTTTAGAAATTAATACATAAATTATTTTTATGCATAATGTGAAAAGAGGACTTCCTACCATATTCTAGGATTAGTCATCCTATGCTAAAAGAATAATTTTCATTACATTCATGAAAAACTTATTTTTAGTATTTATGCATAAATAATTAATTAGAGAAATGAGGATTTTTTTGTATTTCTATTTTTATACCAAAAAAAGAATTCCCATGATAATGGAGATCCATGTAATTAAATGGAAAAAGAGAAAATTTGATATATTAAAGTAATGAATATTTTTAAAAGAATTTTAGATAAATTTATTTTTTTCATGAGAAAATTTAAATGATAAAAGAGGAATTCCCATGACATTTGGAATTCAACCATTTAAATGGTAAAAGTGGAATTCTTGGCATAATTGAATTAATGGATATTTTTATTTCAAATTTAAAGAATAATTTTAGATAAATTCATGCATGAGAAAAATTATTTTATGATAAAAGAGGAATTCTCATGGCATTTGGAATTCAATCATTTAAATGGTAAAAGTGGAATTCTTGGTTTATTTGAATTAATGGATATTTTTATTAATTTAAAAAGGATTTTTAGATAATTTTATTTTATGATAAAAGAGGACTTCCCATGACAATTGGAATTGTGAGACCCCTGCCCCCTCCACGGTTCCCCGGGGGCGGCGGCGGCGGAAGCAACGTCGGCCTCCTGCGCGGGGTGGGGATTCACACTCGGGGCCTCACCCGCCCGTCGCGCAGATGCCCGGACAAGAGGCTAGCCAGGCGGTTCCTCCGAAACCGAGCCCTAAAAAACTCCCCTCGCCTAGAAGGCATGCACGATTCTACCATGGGAAAATCTTCTAAAGGGGAAATTTCTCTAACGAGTCAAAGTCTTAACTAGTTAAAGTGATCTGACCGAACCTGAAGTCACACAGTTAGAAAAGACTTGCACTTGGTCCATGGAATCACTGCTTTTTTCCTCCTTTAACGAGGCACATCCGCTGATCCCCTCCCACAGAACAAGGTTTTCCTAGGACTTAATCTAACTAATGTAACTAATCGCAAGTTGTTTCTCAGGAGTCCTCCGATCCAGCCTACAGCCCATGGGTTAGCCCACCACCCGACCACTATATTGGTGGGATTCCTTTATAAAGATTTGGTTGTGTTTTGCCCGGGTACCGAGGAAAAGAGTTCCTAGGCCCCCTAGCCAGTGATTCATGCAAAAAGTAAGGTAGGCATACCACGTACACACCCAATATGAAATTGCCATTTATAACAAATTCGACTGGCTTTAAAACAATCCTTCAATAGAAATCGTAATATTACTGATCATCATCCTTCAAAACTCTGAGTCCTTTGTATTACAAAATGTGTCCTGTGGACTCTCCATTCAAGACCAGCTAGCCAACCAACGAGATCCAGTAAGACCACCTCTTCAATGCTACGAGTGTGGTGGATCGCATCGTGTAGCGGAGTGCCCTAATAGGCTACAGGAGATCGCCACTCAGATGCAACCAAATCAAGGGAGCACATCGGGAATGCCGATACTTACATGTAATCATTGTGGCATAGATCATTTGATTGCTCAATGTCCACATAATCCTAATGCACCCAAGATTACGCCATTGAATTTGGTTGAGGTCACCAACCAGGCACGAGGAACCATACCTGTCGTACCCGCAAATGTAGTTACACGGTCAATGCTTCAAAATCAAAACTACATTCTTGAAGAGAGGGATACTGCATCAATTGCTCGAGCAAAGAAAAAGAAAACGCGGCGAAAGAGATCGCTTAATGCCGCGAGCTCCAAGCCTAGTTCAAAGACTAACATAGGAACAGGAGACGACCCCATGTATATGAACGATCCTGAAGATGATTCTGATTCAATAGAAACCATGGGGACCAAAGCCACTACCTTAAGGGAGGAACCCACTCGGGAGCTCAATGAAGGAGAATCAAGCGAGTACATAAATAAGGGAAAACAGAAGGAAACTTCCTCGACCCCACAACCAAGTCAGGAAATGCCCTCTCGACCACCCAAACTGAGACTCCCAAAGACAAGCCACGTGGGCCAAAAACCCTCAAGAAAAAGATTGGAACTTACCCAAACCCAGTTGAGGAGATTGAACAAGTGCAACACTTAAGGGGTTTGGTGGAAGAAACACAAAGAGAACTGGAGCCAAACCCGAGAAAAATCAAAATTCTTGACACAGTGTTTCCTACGCAAGTTCAGCCTCACAGGAACCATAAACCGTTAGCTATACCTAGTATCATTCGGGAAGAAAGTGAGGATAGGACATCAGGAAGTGGGCAAACACCCTTTTTGCTTGAAAGAATGTTTAGTGAGGGAATGCCTGACCCCAAGTGATTCCATCTTCACTAGTCCCTAGTCAAGGGGTGATGTCTTGAAAAGTACTGTTGAATGTGTCTAAGCTAATGGATTTCATGTCCTCTGAAATCAAAACCACGATCATATCAAAATTATACGGAGATCCTGAGCTATTCTTAGCTCTTCGGGCATTTCTCAATGGAGAACTAAAGGCGGGGCTACCACAATTTGCAAACATGGATAGACCCGATACACTTCAAGATGAAGGGGAGCATTGGGATCTACAACCCAACTTAGATGAAGATTCAGTCGTTGAAATACCTGTTAACAAGTTGGGACAGTACTTTGAAGGGGACGAATCAAATGCAACCCTCCCCAACTCTAAAGGGAATCTTCGATGGTGGTGCTGGCGTGAGCATTGTGACTAAAAACTGTTGGGAATCTATGGGAAGACCTCACCTTGAAGTCACAAACATAATGGTTAAGATGGCAAACAGAACCATAGCTAAACCTATTGGAATGTTAAGGGACCTTAAGATCAAAGTCCTGGGATACAAGGTAAAGCATACCTTCATTGTAATGGATTTCTCCAAGCATCCTATGTCATATCAAATGATCTTAGGACATCCTTTCATGAGGGAAGCACAAATGGTGCATGATTGGTCGAAAAACCATGTCTACCTACAATTCCAGGACTCTGTCATTCGAGCTGATCTTGAGAATGGTCGTGCACATCCTTTAGGAAGCAAGGTTATCATTGATAATCGATCGGATACCACTATTCACTCCGCCCCATTAAGGTATTGCTATACATGCAAAAAAGAGACTGATGATGGGAAATATTCTCCTTATATGGATGTCCTACCGGGTATGACTGAGTCAGATAACGTGGATTGGGTACACCTAGCGGCAACCATAGACACATGGGGAAATAGAGGCACAAGTTGGGTAACACCTGCTGAGGGGCAAGATATGCCACCGTTAGTGCCAATAAACATGATAGGTGTTATGCACTTGACTCCTGATGGCAAGAAAGTGGCAAACTCCACTGACACTGAAAGCAACGAAGACTCTGACCAATGCAACTCTGAGTATGAATCTCAAGAAGAAACTGACCCTGAGCCTAATGGAGGGGATGAATCAAATATTCACCCAAACGTGGAAGAAATGTGCTCAAGGCCTAGGACGGTGACCTCCTGCAGTTCATCTGAAAGTGAGGGGGACACAAGTGAAAATCGACCAAGTGAGTTCAAATCTGACAGAAACAAAAATCAAAAACTTGGTAAGAAGAAAACGAGACATAAGCACCAACGCTATCGAGCTAATGTACGCATTGCAATAAACAAGGAGAGATCCATCGCAGAATGGCTTAGTTATGTAGGAGCTATTGATGCTCATTGGAAGTTAGTAGATAATTGGGGACAATACCTCCAAAGTGTCATGTGGTGTATTCCGCAACCTCATCACGTCGCCCAATTAGAAATCAAAGAGAAGCTGAAACTAAGTCGTACTGCAAGAAGGCGGCAAAACCAAGAGTTAGCTTAGCAACAAAAGGAGGCGGAATTGAAAGAAAAAATCCTGGCACAACAAGAACGAGTAGACTTACACCCCGCACCCGAGCATTTCAAATCATTCACCATAGGGAAACGTAAAGTGGTCTACACAAAAGCCCAACGAACGCCTACCAATGGGAGTAGCGGTGTCTACGATGGCCCTGCGGTAGTTAAGGAGATAGACTTAGCAGATCCGGGTAAGGAGTCTAAACCAGTTTTTATTGCTTAAGACCTCACCCAGTCAGAGGAAGCTGCACTTAAGAAGCTTCTTAAAGAATTCAAGGAAATATTTGCTTGGACATATCATGATATGAAGGGTGTTCCACCCTCGGTGGTGCAACACACGATTCCAATGATTAGCACTGCTAAACCAGTCCAACAACGTCCCTACCCAATGAATCCTAAGTACACAAAGATTGTACAAGAGGAAATTGAAAAGCTTGTAAAATGTGGATTCATATACCCTATTGAGCACTCAGAATGGGTCTCTCCGATAGTCATCGTACCTCTCAAAAAGGTTAATGCAGCCACCAGAAGGGATCATTACCCCTTGCCATATTCTGAACATGTGCTTGAAAGAGTGGCAGGCAAGGAGGCATATAGCTTTTTAGATGGGTACTCGGGTTACAATCAGATCACAATTGCAGTCGAGGACCAAGCTAAAACAGCATTTATCACGGAGTTTGGAGTGCTTGCCTTTCGTGTCATGGCTTTTGGCTTGACCAATGCACCTGCAACATTCCAACGATTGATAAAAACGGCCTTTAAGGAATATCAAAGGGACTTCTGTGAAGCTTTCTTAGATGATCTTTGTTTTCATTCCTCTTGGGACGAGCACCTGATGTGTTTACGAAAAATATTTGAAAGGTGTAGATTATATCGCATCTCATTGAATCCTTTCAAATGCCAATTCTGGGTTAAACACGGAGTTATCTTAGGGCGTATAGTGTCCAAAAATGGGATTTCCACTGACGAGAGTAAAATCAAGGTCATTCTGGAATTACCCCCACCCACCAACTATAAGGGAGTCCAACGCTTTATGGGCCACGTTGGTTATTATCGAAGGTTTATTCTATTCTTCGCCGAGATAGCTTGACCATTGTATAAGCTTCTCATCGAGTTTATTTGGACCGAAGAATGTGACCGTGCCTATGAGCTATTAAAGAAGGCCTTAGCGAGTGCTCCAATCTTGTGAATGCCTAACTAGGATTTAATCTTCCATGTGCATATTGATGCATCAAACTTTGCTATTGGGTGTGTGTTAACTCAACCTGGAGAACACAAGCTAGACTACCCCATTAGCTTTGCCAGTCGCCAGTTGAACGATGCTGAGATGAACTACACCACTACGGAGCGAGAAGGGTTGGCAATGATATATGCAGTAAGGAAATTTCGTTATTACCTCCTTGCCACCAAGTTTGTTTTCTATGTGGATCATCAAGCATTGTTGTATCTGGTAAACAAACCATGCTCCACAGGAAGAATCACATGATGGCTATTGATTCTTCTTGAGTTTGATTTCACTGTTGTTGTGAGACTTGGCAAGAAACATGTTATGGCTGATCATTTGTCTCGCATACCTAATGGTGAGGCTCCTACGGGGGTTGATGATGACTTACCAGACACTTTCCTATTCATGGTGGAGACAATGCCTGAATGGAGTGAGAAGATTGTTAACTTTTTGGTTAATGGCTTTCCACCCAAGGAGCTTCATAAAGATCTAGCTCGAAAGCTGATCAAAGAATGCGAACCCTATTGCTTGATAGTCGGGACTCTTTATAAAAGAGGAAAGGATGACGTTCTTAGGTGTTGTGCCTGAGAGGATGAGTATCTATACATTTTGCAAGAGGCACATATGGGTGTAGCCGGTGGTCACTTCTCAAAGAGACTTAACTGCACGAAAGATCTTACAATTGGGGTATTGGTGGCCCACTATGTTCCAAGATGCATCACTCTTTGTGAAGGGTTGCGATGAATGCCAACGATACAAGAAACCCCAGAGGAATTATCAAATGTCCCTACATCCAATCAAAGTAAACCAACCATTTGAAAAGTGGGGTTTAGACTTTGTAGGTCCAATTAGCCCAGCGGCCCAAAACACACAATCTTGCTATATTATTGTGGCCACTGACTATATGACCAAATGGACTGAAGCGAAAGCGACACGTAAGGCAGATGCAAGGACAACAGCCAAGTTCCTCTTTGAAAATATAATCACACGCTTTGGTTGTCCTTTTGAACTTGTGAGCGACAATGGTACGCATTTTATAAATGAAGTGATTAAGGAGCTCACAACAAATTTCATGATATCCCATCATAAATCTACTCCTTACTATCCGCAAGCGAATGGCCAAGCCAAGAGTACCAACAAGACCTTAATCTCTGTTTTGACAAAGACAGTTGAAGCTCATCGCACGGATTGGGATCTAAAGCTTACAACAGCTTTATGGGCCTATCGTACTGCGTACAAAGTGGCTATTAATTACACACCATTCAAAATGGTATATGGCCAAGAAGCGGTCATGCCATGGGAATTTGTCATTCCTAGTCTTCGTGTTGCTACTCAAGAGGGTTGGGATGGTAATCCATTAGTAGAGCGTCTATATATCCTTGAGCGGCTAAACGAAGAAAGACAATTGGCTGTGTACAATGCCCTTGTGGAGAAGGATAGAAGGAAAAAATGGTTTGATCGCCACCTAAAGGATAAGGACATCAAGGTTGGGGATAAAGTCCTGATGTATGGAGTGCGAAACAAAAAGAAGAAGCTCAAATACGCTGGTAAGGGACCGTATAGAGTATGTGAAATTACCCCACAAGGTACCATCAGAGTGGAGACTCTCGACGGAGTTGAAACCATTGGATTCCTTAATGGGAGTAAATTCAAAAGATACTATGACCCCCTAAGCCAAGAGGAGTTATATGCAATCCATCAAAAGAAGGCAGCTAAAGAACAAGCTGAGCTTAAGAAAATACAAGCGAGAGTTGAAGCCAAAGAACATCAACAGCGTGCTAGGCACCAACGAGAAGCCAACTTGGGAATTACGCAAGTATTTTTCGAGGAGGCAGAGGAGGATTCACTAGAATCTGACCCACCTCTAAGATACCCAATTGAGTTACAGAGTCCTTACGGGGAGGTGCTGTATAATGCATTATTGGATACAGGAGCTCAACACAATTTGCTATCATATGGCGTGTGGTGTCAACTTGGAAAACCACCTTTATCCAAGAGTGCTATCCAAGTTCAAGGTATCAACAAGAAGAAAACCCCTGTCTCTGGAATTCTGCACACTCCAGTTGCCTATGACAAGGGGACCATAATTCAAAGCTTTTTGGTTCTGCCTACTGGTACCATGGAAGGCACTGTAAACTTAGGGTGCAAATGGATGATGGCCACCAAGTGCAATATCGATTGGGCAACCAGAGGAGTCACAACGCAAGAACCAACACTAGGTCTGACCGCTCAAAATCTCGCACCTAAGTCATCCACTCAAATATTAGATAATGAAAAATCACAAAGTCCAGTGACAAAACCATCTTTGATTGTTTGCCACCCCTCTAACGCTTCAATGCCAAGAGTGGAAACATGCAGGGTGGTCTCTAAAGCTCCGCTTACTATGCCAAAAAATACATACAAATGGGTCCCTAAAGCTTCGTTAATAGCTACTTCCCCACCTCAATCTCGTTCAGATAAGAAGCCTCGTCGGAAGAAAGCAGCTACCCACTCGAGAAAGGGCAATGTAACATCACGATGGATCCCTAAAAAATTATTAGTAGCCCAAGGGTACTACGAGGGGAATGACTAGATTTGGGTCCCTAAACATAAGCTGAATCCCTCTACATCACCTGTAAAACCTTGCAAATCACAATTCAAGACCGTGGTAAGGGAAAGGTAACAGAGTGCTCCGCACCACTTCTTCCAGAGTTAGTTGGATTCCCAAACGATATCGATCATTACCACCTAGCTCAGGAAGGGGGGAGCCACATGAAGCTTCTAGCTCCTCATGCCAGGCACACACTCATATAGAAGTTTCTACATGCTCTACACCTACTCTTGTCAACACCCAACAAAAAACCGATGAGTCTACGTCTCCCCTTGTAATAGTATCGTCGGAAACCATTTCCTCCATTCGTCAATGGGAGCGTACACTAACATCTCTGCAATTGGATGTGGCCACAAGGGTCATAAAAAGCTATCTGCCCACATCACAACCTATGACCCGCTGGACAAATTGGTTCCAAGAGGCTGCAACATCATTGCAGAAAATATGATCTACCCAAGGAAAGGGGGAGCATGTACTCACACTCGACATTCTATTGCTTCCTCCCTAACCTTCTCCCCTGACCATGTAATTGCCAAATTCAAGGGGATGTATGTATATAGCTTCATACACAAAAGAGAAAAGAAAAGAAAAGAAAAGCAAAAAATAGTAAAAAGAGCAAGAGCACATTAAGAACAGAAATATCCGTATATACAATCAAGAACTAGATTGACTTGTCATAAACCTACTGATGCTATATCTGTGTTTGCAGATATGGCAGATGCACGATCATCATACACTTCATCCACTCCTACCTTTGGTGAGAGGTATCATCTATACCTTTCTCAGATATTTCACATGTGCTATCCTGTAATTGAAATTGAATGGGATCATATAGATGTACTAGCCAGAGAGGAAAATGTTGAGGAATTAGAATGGC
The DNA here is from genome assembly GCF_041138505.1 of Cibotium barometz. Taxonomy (NCBI): domain Eukaryota; kingdom Viridiplantae; phylum Streptophyta; class Polypodiopsida; order Cyatheales; family Cibotiaceae; genus Cibotium; species Cibotium barometz. The sequence continues at coordinate 20,554,688 of NC_141074.1, forward strand.
TAATTCACCTATTGACCATGACTGACCCCTACTCCGTAGAGGACATATCCCTGATAGCCCAATGCTTTCCTTTTCCACAAGATGACTATCCTCGCATGGTAAAGGGTGAATTTTGATCTTTTTCTATAATTTCTCAATGTTTCTCTCTTCTCAACCCCTCTCAAGCTTGAGAAGCTTAATTGGAATGGCTTTTTAATGCTATTGAAGTTAATTGATGAACGGGTAGTAAGAAAATACATAAATTTTTATTTATGCTTAATTTTAATGGTTTTTATGCAATTTCTCTCTCTCACTTAAAGAACGGTCATTCCCATGACCTATTCTCAATCCAAATAAAGCTTCTCATGAAGCTTTTCCCTAATCCAAGAATAAATTCTATGCTTGTTTAATTGGAGGCCAAATTAATGGCTTTTTATGCTTTTAAGTTAGTTATTTCATGAAAATTTATGATTCAATCCATAATGGGTTAATGATCCGATTAGGGATCATTCTAATCATATCCATAATGTTAAAGTTAATTCTTTTAGAATAAATTGAGATTTATCCAGTAATAGCAGCAAAGCTATGGTAAAATTTCTGTAAAAATTACACATAAAACATTTTCATTCAAAGTATGAAAAGAGGACTTCCTACTAAAAGGATTGGACATGTAAATGTGCAGAGATTGAAGTCTATGCAGACAAAAGGAATTGTGACAGGGCTGCCAAAATTTAAAGTGGAAGGTATGCAGAAAATATGTGAAGCATGCCAATTTGGGAAGCAAACAAAGCATGTGTTTCCACGTAATAGATATGTGAGCAGAAATGCACTAGATGTTGTGCATTCAGATGTATGGGGTCCTACGAAGACCATATCTATGGGAGGCTGCAGGTATTATGTGATGACCACACAAGGAAATTGTGGGTATATTTCATGAAGGAGAAGAGTGAGGTGTTCACTCACTTTCAGAATTTCAGAGTTTTGGTTGAAAAGCAAACAGGGAAATATGTAAAGTGCCTAAGGTCAGATGGAGAGGGAGAGTACTTCTCCAATGAGTTCTCTGAATTTTTGAAGAAGAATGATATTCGGAGACAGTTTACATGCAGATACACTCCGCAGCAAAATGGAGTTGTTGAGCGGAAAAACAGGCACATTGTTGAGATTGCGCAAGCATTGATGGAAGAGAAGAATATGCCGCATTGCTATTGGGCTGAGGCTGTTTCTACAGCAGTATACATCATGAACAGGACTCCAACTGCAGCCATACATGATGTAGGAGAGGTTTACTGGCAGAAAACCAGATTTGTCTCATCTGAAAGTCTTTGGATGCATTGCATATGTGCATGTGCCAGATGAGCTGAGAACTAAGCTGGATCCAAAAGCTGAAAAATGTGTGTTTATTGGATACTCCCTTGAGCAAAAGGGATACAGGTGTTATAACCCTGCTACATGTGAGTTGAGGGTAAGCAGGGATGTTGTCTTTGATGAGATGAGCAGCTGGTATGTTGCTAAAAAAGAAGCTGTTGGGGCTGATGTGAGTGGAAGTGTGGTTGCACAGAATGCAAGTCAGCAATCACAGTCTTTGAGTGGACTAGGAGAGTCCTCATCTAGTGGGTCTATTGATAGACCATGGAGTGGCAGGTTGCATCATAATACCAGTCCTGCAAATGTAATTAGTACATCACGTAAAGGAAAAGAGAAAGTGGTTGAGCCCCTTGGTATGCCTGACATTTCTGCAGGGCATTCTCATGTTGATGGAGAGTCTAGTGGCTCAGATATGAGCCTTGATGAGGAGCTTGGGATCCCAGCTATGAGAACACCTGGTGTAAAGAAGGCTATGGAAGCCATGAATGAAAAGCTGTGAAGATCAGGGAGAGTGAAGAACCCTGTGTAGAGATTTACATATGATGGTTATGTGGCACATCACTATGCATATATGGCAAAGGTTGTGCAGGTTGTAGAGCCCACATGCATTGATGAGATTGTTGGAAATGTGTGTTGGGAGAAAGCTATGGATGAGGAGATGGATGCACTATATGGAAATGAAACTTGGGATTTAGTGCAATTACCTGAAGGCAAGAAAGCCATTGGATGCAAGTGGGTGTACAAAGTAAAACATAACAGTGATGGAAGCATAAACAGGTACAAGGCTAGATTGGTAGCCAAAGGATATGCGCAGACATAAGGCATTGATTATGAGGAAACTTTCAGCCCAGTTGCCAAGATGGCAACAATGAGAGTTGTGATAGCAGTGGCTGCGTCAAAGCAATGGTCTTTACATCAGATGGATGTAAAGAATGCATTCTTGCATGGGGATTTGCAAGAAGAGGTGTATATGTTGCAGCCACCTGGTTATGAGGATGTGGGTCACCCCGAGCATGTTTGCAGGTTGAAGAAAGCCTTGTATGGCTTAAAGCAAGCACCAAGAGCATGGTCTGACAAGATTTCTGAATATCTTGTCACTATTGGCTTTCATGTAGCCAATGCAGATTTCTCGCTGTATGTGAGACATGGTGATAGAGGAGTTGTGCTTGTTGTCATCTATGTAGATGACTTGATTATTACGGGGGACCATGATGCAGAGATCTTTGATGTAAAGATCTTGCTTAGACAGAAGTTCGAGATGAAGGATCTGGGGGAGCTCAGATATTTCTTGGGCATTGAGGTGATTAGGTCACCACATGGTATTAGATTACTGCAGAGACAGTATGGCTTGGACATGTTGTCCAAGTATGGTATGACAGGCTGTAAGCCTATTTCCGTGCCATTGGATCAAAATGGCAAGTTGAGTGCAGATTCAGGAGAGATCTTGGAGGATCCTGCTATGTACAGGCGCATAGTAGGAAGTTTGATCTACATGACGATCACCAGACCAGATTTGAGCTATGCTGTTGGGTTGGTGAGTCAGTTTATGCAGGTTCCACGGAAACCGCATTTGGATGCAGTGAGACGCATACTGAGGTATGTGAAGTCTACTTTGCATTGTGGACTATTCTATGAGACTGGGATAGAGATATGCGTACATGGGTACACAGATGCTGATTGGGCTGGTAGTATCTCAGACAGAAGATCTACCAGTGGCTTCATGTTTTCTTTGGGGAGTGCTGTTGTGACTTGGAGCAGCAAGAAGCAGCCTACGGTTGCTCTATCGAGTACAGAGGCCGAGTACAGAGGAGCTGCTATGGCAGCATGTGAGGTAGCTTGGTTGAGAAAGCTACTTGCAGATTTGGGTCTATCAGTGGATAGACAAGTTGTCATTTTTTGTGACAACATTAGCAGTATGCAGTTGGCCAGGAACCCAGTCTTTCATACTCGTACGAAGCACATAGAGGTCCACTACCACTTCGTCAGAGAGAAGGTCTTGGCAGGAGATCTTGACCTTGTTTATGTTAGCACAGAGGATCAGGTAGCTAACATCTTCACCAAAGCATTGGGTACAGAGAAGCTCCGCAGATTCATGGCTTTGCTTGGTGTACATGAGATGGAGTTGAGCTCGAGGGGGAGTGTTGAGATATCGAGCTCGTCTAGTGAGGCGGTGGCCACTGATGACCCGCCTTGGGGATAGGCCCCACACTTACACCACTGGCATGGTTGGTGAGATCATGGGAGATATGCGGCCAGTGGGATGACAGGCTGTGTGACAGCCATTCTAGAGACTGGCATAGTTATAGCGCCAGCTCATTTAGTCGGGTTCACACTATAGAGAACTCGTGTATGTATTTGGCTGAGTACCTTTCATATGGTGTGTACTCTTATTCTTGTATATGGAGTGTTGAGTGTTGAGTAGAGAAGAAGAAGATTTTCAGCCTCTCACCTTGTGTGTTCTCTATTAGGGTTTTGTGAGTGTGTGTGTGTGCTTGCAAGAGCTCAAGCTCTCTTCCCCCCTGCATCTTTTCACTGATGCGTTTGCCTTAGGCAGTGCTCTAATGCAGGAAGGTCATGCTCTGGCCTATGAATCCAAAAAACTCAGAACACATGAGAGGAATTATGATGTCCATGACTTGGAGCTACTATCAGTAGTGTATGCTCTAAAGTTGTGGAGACATTATCTTTTGGGACAAAGATTCACCTTGATTGACAGATCATCAAAGTCTGAAGTGGATCTTCACCCAAAGGGATCTCAACATGTGTCAAAGAAGATGGATGCAGACCCTACAGGAGTTTGATTTTGAAATAAAGTATCGGCCATGGAAAGAAAATGTGGTTGTAGATGCGCTCAGCAGAAAAGCCTACTTGCTTGCAATTACAGTGGTGTCAAATCCATTGATCAGTGACGCAAAGGAGAAAATCATGGAGGACAAATTTTTTGCCCCTATTGCTACACTTTTGATGCAGGAAAGCAAGACTCCTCAGGAAATGAGTCGAGTTCTTGGATACAAACTAGATGAAGGATGCATGTATTTTAATAATCGGCTATGTATCCCCAATGATGCGGGAATAAAGGAAAGAATTTTGAGAGAAGCCCATGATAGCCTGATAGCTGGACATCCAGGGTTTATTCCTATATGTTTGTGAAGAAAAGCTTCTTCTGGCCAGGACTCAGAATGGATGTACTTGATCATGTAAGGAAATGCTTGATGTGCCAAAGAGTCAAGGCAGCGAGAGTCAAGATGCCAGGGAAACTGCAGCCTCTAGACATTCCAAAGATGAAGTGAGAATGCATCAGTATGGACTTTGTCTCACTGGATTACCTTCAGTGCAATCAGGTTACAACTCCATTTTTGTGGTAGTTGATAGGCTAACCAAAGTTGCCCATCTGATTCTAGTGAAAGAAACATACTCTACAGGTGGATGTTGCCAGAGTTTTCCTTAAGGAGATCTTCAGATTGCGGAGGATAGTAAGTGACCGAGATCCCAAATTCACATCGAAATTCTGGAGTGTGTTCTTTGAAGCAGTAGGAACTTTCTTGGATCTCAGCACAGCCTATCACGTCGAAATAGATGGCTAGACAGAAAGGGTAAATCAAGTAATTGAAGATATCTTTCGATCATGCTACAGTAGGGAACCCAAGAAGTGGTTAAGTCATTTGCATCTGGTCGAATTTGCGTACAGTGCTTCTTATCATCGGAGCATTGGGATGAGTCCTTTCAAAGCTTTGTATGGACAAGATTGCCTTACACCATTGACTTGGTCTGACCCATTGATCAGAGTCGAAATGTCCAGACAAATGCTTGATGACATGGACTAGCAAATGCAATCAATCTGTGTAGTAAAGATATAAAGGCAGCCCAAGATAGGCAAAACCACTATGCAGATAGAAAGAGATCAGAGAGAGTTTGAAGAATCAGCTATGGTCTTCATTCGAGTACGGCCAAAAAGAAGTTCCTTATCCTTAGGGAAGTACAAGAAGCTCTCTCCCAGATACTCTGGGTTGTATGCTGTCATAAAGAAAGTGGGTGATCTAGCCTACAAACTTCTTCTGCCTCCCCATCTCAAGGTACATGATGTATTCCATGTCAGTTTGCTTAAGAAGTATGCACCTAGCCCGAATCACGTGCTTGATGATGAGCATTTGAAATCACTGACTCAAGATCAGATGGTACTCCAATCTGAGGAAATCCTTGACGTTCGGGAGAAGATTCTCAGGAGCAGAGTCCTCAGAGAATTCTTAGTAAAGTGGAAATTCTTCTCTCTAGAGAACGCCACCTGGGAGAAAGAAGAAGAGTTGACGAAGGATTACCCCCACTTTGCGAGATGAGAACATCTCGCGTTTTTCAAGTGGGAGAGGATATAAGATTCCTCCTCAGCCTAAATATCAAAAAAGCCTCTACTTCAATCCCTTGTAATCATTCTATGTTTCTGAATACAAGAAAATACCATTTTCCCTTGTTTTGCCTAGTGAGTTAAAAATTTCTAGAGAGTGGTAAATCAAAATTGGGGTATTTTTGGATAAGTAAATTCTACAAATATTTAAAAAAATGTTTCCTTGAAATAGAAAATCAAAATAGATTTTCCAAGGTGCAATTGGAATTAATTAAAATTGATTCAGAAGACCTTAGCCTAAGGGTCCAGATTTTTAAATTTTTTTTTATTATGGTCCAATTAAGGTTCCTATAGACCAATAAGATTAATCCAAGTGTTGGGACAAGATAAATCCAAAGAATAAAAGAAAATACCCAAAAATGAGTAAATGCCCACATAAGATGAAGAGTTGACCAAGTCCTAGGTTTATTAGTTAAAAATTATGAAGTATTAATAAAAAAATGAGATATTTTAGAGTAATGATTCATTTTTGACACATGTGTAAGGAAAAGGGAGACCTTCAAGGAGGCGCCTACTTCACATGCTTGGATGAGTTTAAAAGTCAAAAATAATGGGATATTTTTATCTCTTCTCTCTCCTAAATCAAACCAAATAAAAAAGGGAGCCAAACTGGTCCAAATCTTGTCCAAATTCAGCCAAACTGAAGCTGGAAAATTCTAGAACTTAGTTGGACTCAGTTAGTGGCCTCCCTCTCCTATAAATAGACCCTCATTCCTTTGTATTATTATTTGTGAATTAAACTATGCCGGTATTACTCTAAACTAAGCTTAATTTCTATTATCCTCTAAAAACCTCTACAAAATTGAAGACATTGGAGCTTTTCTCTCTCTTCAATCTTCCTTGGTGACTCCTACAACATACCAAACCAATTGATTGGTTGGGGGCCTCTACTGTGATCAAAGAATCAAGTCAATTAGAAGGTAAAGTGTGGATTATTGTCTTTGTCTTATTAAAACTTCAAATGCTTCTCTTCTTAACCCCTCTCAAGCTTGAGAAGCTTTAGTTTGAATGTCTTTTAATTACTATTGAAGTTCTTTTATGAATTGTAATCAAGAAACACATAAATTTCCATTTATGCTTAATTTTAATGGTTTTTAAGCATTTCTCTCTCTCCCCTCAAAGAAAGGTCATTCCTATGACCTATTCTCAATCCAAATGAAGCTTCTCATGAAGCATTTCTCTAATGCAAAAGTAATTTCTCTCTCTCCTCTCAAAGAAAGGTCATTCCTATGACCTATTCTCAATCCAAATGAAGCTTCTCATGAAGCATTTCTCTAATGCAAAAGTAATTTCTATGCTTGTCTAATTGGAGGCCACAATAATGGCTTTTTAATGCTTTTGATGATATTTATTTTATAGAGAAATTATGAATCAATCCATAATTAGATAATGATCAAATTAGTGGTCATTCTAATCATATCAATAATATTAAACTTCATTCTTTCAATTAAATTAAGAATTATCAGTAATAGCAGTGAGCTATGGTAAAATTTCTGTAAAATAAACACATAAAACATTTTCATTCATAATATGAAAAGAAGACTTCCTACCATATTCTAGGAATTATCATCCTAGATTAATTGAATGATTCTCATTGTAATCATGGAGAAGTTGATTTTTATGTTTATGCATAATTAGTAAATTAGGAAAAAGAGGAATTTCTAGTAATTTATTTTTATGTTAAAAGATTAATCCCCATGACATTGGAAATCCATGTATTCCAATGATTTAGAGAAAAAAATTGGAATGCTAAAATAATGTATATCTTATGAAAGATTTTAGTTAAATTTATCTTTTTGTATAGATAAATTTTTATGATGAAAGAGGAATTCCTACCATATTGAAATTCAAATATTTAAATAAGGAAAGCATAATTCCTAGTGTAAAGGAATTAATGAAGATTTTTATTTAATTTTTAAGAGAAAATATAGTTAAATTTATCTTTTTGTATAGATAAATTTTTATAATGAAAGAGGAATTCCCACCATATTGGAATCCAATTAATTAAATGAAGAAAGTGTTATTCCTAGTGCAAAGGAATTAATGAAGATTTTTATTTAAATTTTAAGAGAAACATTTAGTTAAATTTATCTTGTTGCATAGATAAGTTTAAATGATAAAAGAGGAATTCCCACTTTATGGGAATTCAAATGTTTAGATGAGAAAAGTGGAGTTTTTAGCTTAAAGGAGTTAATGGTTATTTTTATGTAATTTTAAGAAGAATTTTAATAGATTTAATTTATGAAAAAGAGGAATTCCCATGATAATTGGATTGCACTCATTGAAATGAGGAAAAGAAGGATTTCAAGTTTATTCAAAAAAATAGGTATTGATATTTTAGTTAAAAGATGAATTTCCATGATATTTGAGAAAAGATGGATTTGAATTAAATTCTAATGTTAAAAGATGAATTTCCATCATAATTCTACCTAATGAATTAAGGTTGAGAATTTATGTGGGAAAAAAATATCTTGGATATTTGAATTGGTAAAATTACTAAATGGATATTTACCCAAAAACTAGATGTTTAGTTGAAAGGAATCCTGGTAGAACTAAATTGAATGAATTTAGTTAGACTACGTGAGGTCAGATAGTAAACCTAATTGACCTTCTCTCGAACTGAATCAGACAAAAACTTCGTGACCAATTCCAGTTACTAAATCCAAAGAATAGACTACCGGAACTAATCTAGTTTTTTCCTAACCAATCTCACCAAGAATCTAATTGGATAAATGGATAAAATGACGGGTAGATTACCCTCATGAGAGATCAAGGATCCTCATTATGAAACTGGGAATTATTGGAAAAAGGGTCTTTGGAACCGATCTCAAACTGGAATCTCACTTGCATTGGAAACTTTGTTTTTCCTTCAAAGGACTGTTTTACGCCAAAATGCTGGAGGAAGCATTTGGCTTATGTTGTTCTGAGAGGAGGTTCATTTTGGAACAGCTTGCGGGGAGTCGTCAAGGGACGTCGCCCGCGGCAAAGCCTACCGAGGTCTTGACCAGCCTTGGTACGGTTAAAATGGTGTGCTTCCGGTACGATAGGCGAGGACCGACGAAGCGGTCCCTAAGTGAAGTGCTAGGACACCTAAGGAGGATCCTAGAGGGTTTTGACCAGGCGATGCACGGGCTCACGGTTGCTAGGACACCCAGGCGTACGTCAAGGAAGATATTTGATGGACAAAAAGAAAAGGTTTTTGGGAACAAAAATTTGATACTCGATCTCGTTGGTTGGCCAACTGGTCTTCAACGGAGAGTTCAGAGGATGCATTTTTGTAATACAATGGACTTGGAATTTTGGAAAATGATGATCGGACATATTATGATTTTATTCAAGGATTGTCTTAAAGCCAGTCGAATCTGTTATAAATGGCAATTTCATATTGGGTGTGTACATGGTATGCCTATTTGATCTTTGCATGAATCGCCGGCTAGGGGGGCTGGGAACTCTTTTTCTCGGTACCTGGGCAAAAACCCAATCAAATCTTTATAAAGGAATCCCACCAATTCAGTGGTCGCATGGTTGGTTAACCCATGGGCCGGATGGGATTAGGCTAGATCGGAGGATTCCTGAGAAACAACTAGATATGATTAGTTACGTTAATCAGTTTAAATCTTGAGAAGGCCTTGTTCTATGGGAAGGGATCATCGGCTGTGCCTTGGAAATGAGGAAAAAATCAGTGATTCCATGGACCAAGTACAAGTCTCTTCTTGATTTGACCATGTGACTTCAAGCTCGGTCAGATCAGTTTAATTTAGTCAAGACTTGACTCGTTAGAGTAATCTCCTAGTTAAAAGATTTTTCCCAATTGGCGGAATCGCCCGTGCCTTCCGGGCGAGGGGAGTCTTCCGGGCCCGGTCTCGGAGGGACCACCCCCGGGCTAGCCTCTCATCTCGGACATTCGCGGGCGAGGCCGTGAGTGTGCAGGACCCCTGCCCCGCATGCGGGAGGCCGACGCCGCTTCCGTCACCGCCGGGCAGGAGCCCCGGAGCGGGCGAGCGGGGACCTCACATGTATGATATGACTGCATCACCAAAGAAGATGCAATTCAAGAAGAAGATACATGGTGTGGTTTGAAACAATAGGAGCATAAATTATTATGTGCAGAACATTGAATGTGCTGATACATTAGAATCTATAGGTGCCCCATGGATGATGATGATTTGGTAGCCATTACATTGAATGGCTTGGGTAAGGAGTCCAAAGCATTTGAAACCTCTATCAAGATTAGAGGTGGAGACTCCCCAGATTTTGATGAGATGATTTCATTTCTTATTGTGGAGAAGATGAAACCTGGTTTATGTGCTTCATCTAGTACCAAGGAACATATAAGGGGTCAAGAATTTTATACTTTTAGAGGTGCTAGAGGTAGGGGGAGATTTAGTCCAAGAGGACGTACAAGTGGATGTAGTTGGTAGGATAGGTCACCACAGTCTCAACAGAATTTTCAGCCATCATTTGATGCTAGAGGGGGTCATGGTTATGCACCTCAAAGAGGTCAAGGTAATGCTCGTGGAAGAGGTCATTTGGCAAGGCCAACAATCATCTATGCAGCATGTGGATTATCACAATTGTGGGAAGTTTGGTCACATGGCTCCTGACTATTATTACAAACATAATGATTTGAGAAATCTTTTAATGAAACCATAGTATCACTAATCACAATCCTCCAAAATATCTAGCTTGAATTCTAATTTCCAATCAGTGTACCTATGGCATCATTGGCAACCAGAATGCTCACCACCTGTTCACTCAGGGGCCTTTTCAATAGTTCCTAGCTCATAGTACCAAGCAATATAATCATATAAGAAAATCCAGATGGACTCTCCGTTGAAGATCAACCAACAGATCCATATAAAAGAGCCATGGACTCATCCGTTGAGGACCACCAAGGACAATCAACCAGATCCATGCCCGAGTTTAGAAAACAACTCTAACATCTTGTTCCATTTTTCTTCCTCGACGCATGTGTGGGTATCTTCGGCGATCCAAAGCCCCAGCACTGTATGGTTAGCACTCTCTAGGCTCCTTCGCAGTTCACCTAGAGCTTCACTCATTGTCCGCTTCCTTGGTCCCTCATCTACTGTACTCGAAGCTCACCATTTAAATCGAACCAAGGCTTGTCAAGACCTCGGTCCACCTTGCTACGTGAGACGTCCTGCATTGACTCTCCGTCAGCTGTTGCAACTTTATCGCTTAGGTCTCCACGACCTCATTCACAAGATGGTCAAAATGATTCCCCAGCATTCTTGACATAAAACAACCATTTAAAAATAGTTCATAAATATAGTTTCTAACAAACTCTCGTCTTTCCACATTGTTCCACATCATTTCTCGTTATTCCACATTCTTCTACATCAATTCACATTACTTATTCCACATCCAGTCATATGTATTCCCATCGTCTTCATCCATTCTCATCCAATCATATCATATTACATCTCATCACATCTATCCACATCACATCACATCTCATCACATCCAATTACATCTATTCAGATCACATCACATCCAATTACATCTATTCAGATCATATTACATCTCATCACATCTATCCACATCACATCACATCTCATCACATCTCATCACATCTATCCACATCACATCACATCTCATCACATCCAATTACATCTATTCAGATCACGTCACATCCATCCTTATCACCTCTCATCCATTCACATCTACCCATATCCACATCACATCACATCACATCCATTCACATCTACCCCGATCCACATCACATCTCATCCATTCACATCACATCACATCTTATCCATTCACATCACATCACATCTCATCCATTCACCTCACATCTCATCCATTCACATCTATCTAGATCTACATCACATCACATCGCATCTATCCACATCACATCTATCTAGATCTACATCACATCACATCGCATCTATCCACATCACATCTCATCCATTCACATCTACCTAGATCCACATCACATCTATCCACATCACATCTCATCCATTCACATCTACCTAGATCCACATCACATCTCATCCATTCACATCTACCTAGACCCACATTCATCCACCTTACATCTCATCCATCCATTCACATTACATCATATCCATTCAGATATCATCATATCACATTCACATCCATTCACATCTCATCACATCCATTCACATCCATCACACCCATCACACCCATCACACCCATTCACATCCATCCACCTTACATCTCATCCATCCATTCACATTACATCATATCCATTCAGATATCATCATATCACATTCACATCCATTCACATCTCATTGCATCCATTGACATCTCATCACATCCATTCACATCCAGACACCCATCACACCCATTCACATCCATCACACCCATTCACATCCATCACATTCATTGCATCCTCATCACATCACAGACATTCCATCCATATCTATCCTTATCACATCACATTCATTCCATCCATATCACATCACATTCATTTCATCCACATTACATCACATCCACATTCATTCCATCCACATTACATCACATCCACATCTATTCATATCACATCTCATTCATTCTGTCTACATTACATCACACATTCACATCTATCCATATCTCATCACATCCATTCACATCTCATCACATTCATCCACATCCATCCATTCATTCACATTCACATCTATCCACATCCATCGATTCATTCACATGCACATCTATCACTTCACATCTCATTCTCATCCATTTACATCACATCACCCCCATTCACATATCATCACATCTCATTCACATCCACATCCATTCACATCACATCACATCTCATCACATCCACTCACATCTCCTCACATCACATTCACATTTTAACACATTCACATCCACATCCATTTACATCACATCGCATCTCAGCACATCCACTCACATCTTCTCACATCACATTCATATCTTATCACATTCACATCCACATCCATTTACATCAGATCACATCTCATCACATCCACTCACATCTCCTCACATCACATTCACATCCACATCCATTTACATCACATCACATCTCATCACATCCACTCACATCACATTCACATCTTATCACATTCACATCCACATCCATTTACATCACATCACATCTCATCCACATCCACTCACATATCCTCACATCATATTCACATCTTATCACATTCACATCCACATCCATTTACATCACATCACATCACATCTCAGCACATCCACTCACATCTTCTTACATCACATTCATATCTTATCACATTCACATCCACATCCATTTACGTCACATCACATCTCATCACATCCACTCACATCTCCTCACATCACATTCACATCCACATCCATTTACATCACATCACATCCACTCACATCTCCTCACATCATATTCACATCTTATCACATTCACATCCACATCCATTTACATCACATCACATCTCATCCACATCCACTCACATATCCTCACATCATATTCACATCTTATCACATTCATATCCACATCGATTTACATCACATCACATCTCATCACATCCACTCACATCTCCTTACATCACATTAACATCTCATCTAATTATATCACATCCATTTACATCCTGTCACATTTATTTACATTCATTGGGCTCTTCATCACATCTTATCACATCCACTTTTAGTATTGTTTTCTACTTTCGATACCGATGGGACTTTTCTAAGTTTCTGCCAACAATTGCTTAGCCTTATTAAAGGTACTTTTTCTCGATGGATATTTTCATATTCTTTCTCAAATTTCTCAAGTGAAATATATTCAATATTCTTCTTTTGAGTAAAAGATTCATGGGATTTACAAAAATTAATTCTATCCATATTTCCCAATAAAATTAATAATGCTCAAAATTTCACTTTTGATAAATACTCATAATTTGAATTATGCCAAAAATTCCTCTTTTACCATTTAATTTCTTGGATCTCAATCATCATGGGATTTCCTCTTTTTGCATAAAATTAAATTTACCAAAAATTCCTCTTTTCTTTAAATAATTATTTATGCATAAACACTAAAATCTTGTTTCCCATGAATTTGATGAAAATCATTCTTTTAGAATAGGATGTCCAATCCTCGAATATGGTAGGAAGTCCTCTTTTAGCATTATGCATAAAAATAAGATATGTATTATTTTCTCAAAACTTTACCATAGCTTTGCTACTATTACTGCTAATTTTTTAATTTTTCTAAAAGGAATAAGAGTTAGTAATACAATTATGATAGAAGAACTATCCTTAAACTTAAATCCAATTTATGGAATTAAATCATAAATTTACCATAATTTTATTAACATAAAAGCATAAAAATACTATTTTCTTAACTCTAGCATAACAAGCTTAGAGTTTGGTTTTGAATCAAGAATTTATCAATGAGAAGCATTCTTTCTCTAAATAATTAGCCATAGGAATGACTATTCTTTTGGGAGAGAGAGATATACATAAAAAGAATTCTAAATAAGCATAAAGATTAACTCTTTGTGATTAATCAATAAAGTTCTTAGAGAAAGCTTGATTTTGCATTAAAAACAACTAGTTAGAAACTTCTCAAGCTTGAGAGGGGTTAAGAAGTAAAGTCATTTGAGAATATTAACAAAAACCATGAAATTCCTTCTTACCTCTAGGAGGTTTGGCTTGCTTCTTTATATAGAAGTGAAGCCCCCAACCAATCAATTAGTTTAGTGAGTTGAGAAGAAAGCTCCAAGAGTTGTTGAAGAGAGAGAGAGAAGCTCCAATCCCTCCAAAAGTAGAGGATTTTTAAGGGATAATAGAAAATATGCTTATTTTAATGTAATACTGGCATGAAATAGCTCAAAGATGAGAATACAAAAGAATGAGGGTCTATTTATAGGCGAGGGAGGCCACTAACTGAGTCCAACTAAGTTCTAGAATTTTCCAGCTTCAGTTTGGTTGAATTTGGACAAGATTTGGACTAGTCTAGCTCCCATTTTGACCCAATTTGATCCAGGAGAGAGGAGAGATAAAAATATCATAGTTTTTTTGAATTAAAACACCTTCCCACACATGTGAAGAAGGAGCCTGCTTCAAGAGTCCCCCTCTCCTTACCAAGGTGTCAAAAATTCATCATTTCTCCAAAATATCTCATTTTTTTTTAGTAATATCTCTTAATTTGTAACTAATAAACCTTGTACTCAGACAACTCTTCATCTTATGTCAGCATTTACTCATTTTGGGTATTTTATTTTATTTTTTGGATTTATCTCTCTCAACACTTGGATTAATCCTATTGGCCCATAGGAACACCTTAATTGGACCATAATCCAGAAACTTCTGAAAATCTAGACCCTTGACTAAGGTCCCTTATATCATTTTAAATTGATTCCTAATGCACATTGGAAAGTTCATTTTGAACTTTTGTTTCAAGGGGAAACCATTTTAGACACTAGGAGAATTTTTATATCCAAAGATATCTCAATTTTGAATTACCCCTCTCTAGACATTTTGTCTTTGTAGGCCAAAACACGGTAAAACAAGATCTTTCTCCTATTTCAGAGAGGGGAATAACTACAAGAATTGAAGGGGAGGCTCTTACATCTTTACACCTTAAAAGCTGGAGGGAGGAATCTTACATCCTACCCCACTCAAAAAACGCGAGATGCCCTCATCTCCAGTAGGAGGATAAACTCTTTCACCTTAAGATCCAACTGATTCTGGGGTTCCTTATAGTCTGATCAACCCACGCAAAATTCTAGAATAAAGATCCCTTCTACAAGAAGAACATACAGAACTCATTATCAGAGAATAATTCAATCAGAACATATCATTTATACCCTTAACACAATAATGGTCTATCAGACCAAAAATTTCATTTGGACATTCCTCCACGAGAATTTCAGTTATGCAGGTTCTCAATTTTTCATCCTTTAATTAGATCCACTAGGTCAAAGGTTAACAGTAGCAATCTGTCAGCACAATCCACTAATCTTAGAGTGATTTGCTGAAGTCATATTCGTCTTTCTAGTTATTAACATCATCACTGGGATTCGTCCCATTCATCCTCATTGTGGCTTTGTTCAACTTATCTTCTTTCAACAAGAATTCAGGAATCATCATCTTTCAATCAGAATGCAAGTCAACTCATCACTTCTCAACCAGATTTCTAAAATCATATCAACCAGCATTCAAATTCATCCTCTGGATAAAATTTTTGCTTATAACTTCAAGGTCTTAGATTTACTCGTATATATTGTCAGTAAAGAGCTGCAGATATACCCACGGTATATACGGGTAGTCAAGGTCCTTGGAGATATAAGGTAAATACCATCATATCTAGGCCTCAAGAAAGTTAGGGATTCCATACAATTACGGTACTTCCATCTGAAGACCCAATTTCCAATTTATGAATCTTCATTCTGAATATCAATTTGTATGAATTTCATCACACAATTACAATCTCTTATACTTCAAAATTTTTTGACATTTCTGGCTTCTCGATTGTTCCACTTTAGCCAATTCGCTCTGATACCAAATGAAAGATCCCTGCCCCCTCTGCACAACGAATTCCGGGGCTGCTAGTGGTGGAAGTAGCACTTCTTCCGCAGGGCATAACCTCTCACTCAGGGCCTTGCCCCCATGAACCCACGGATATCCAGACAAGAGACTAATTCCTCAGTCCTAACCCGGAAAAACTTTCCTCGCCCAGCAGACATTGGCGATTCCTCCGGGGTATTTTTATTCTGATGCAGTCTCAAGAGTCTTAACTAACCAAACTGATCTGACCGAACCCGTAAGTCACATGGTCAGATCAAGGAAAAGACTTGCACTTGGATCATAGATTCCAACACTTTTTTCCTCATCAAGAGGCACAGCCATTGATTCTTTTCCATAGAATAAGGGTTATCCAGGATTTACTTCAACTATTGTAACTTAACAGAATTGAGTCTCATTTTAAGGATCTATTAGTCTAGCCCATGGGTTAGCCAACCGCCCAACCACTGTAGTGATAGGATCCATTTAGGAATTTGGTTATGTTTTGCCTCGGGTACCAGGGAAAAGAGTTCCCAGGCCCCCTAGCCGGCGCTTCAAGCAAAGTTCGAGATAGTCACACCACTTACCCACCCAATATGAAATTGCCTTTTTTCACAGATTTGATTGTTTTTAAACAATCTTTTTCACAGATTTAGATGTCTTTAAAACAATCTTTTATTGAAACCATAGTATCAGTGATCATAATCCTCCAAAATATCTAGCTTGAATTCCAATTTCCAATCATTCCTTCATCGCTGTACCTATGGCATCATTGGTAACCAGAACGCTCAACACCTGTTCACTCAAGGGCATTTTCAATAGTTCCTCGCTCATAGTACCCAGCAATAAAATCACATAAGAAAATCTAGATGGACTCTCCATTGAAGATCAGCAAGATCAACCCAACAGATCCATATAAAAGAGCCATGGACTCATCCGTTTGAGGACCACCAAAAGGACAATCAACCAGATCCATGTCCGAGTTCAAAAAACAACTCTAACACCTTGTTCCATTTTTCTTTCTCGATGCATGCGTGGGTATCTTCGGCACCCAGAGCCCAAGCACTGTATGGTTAGCACCCTCTAGGCTCCTTCGTAGGTCACCCAGCACTGCACTCATAGGCCACTTCCTTGGTCCCTCATCCACCATACCGGAAGCTCACCATTTAAATCGAACTGAGGCTGGTCAAGACCTCGGCCGGCCTTACTACGTGAGACGTCCTCCGTTGACTCTCCTCTCCATTAACTGTTGTAACTTTATCACTTAGGTCTCCAACGACCTCATTCACAAGATGGTCAAAATTCTTCCCCAGCATTCTTGACATAAAACAATCATTTAAAAACAGGTCATAAATATAATTTCTAACGAACTCTCGTCTTTCCGCATTGTTCCACATCATTTCTCATTATTCCACATTCTTCTACATCAATTCACATTACTTATTCCACATCCAGTCATATGTATTCCCATTATCTTCATCCATTCTCATCCAATCATATCATATTACATCTCATCACATCTATCCACATCACATCTCATCACATCCAATTACAACTATTCAGATCCTCATCACATCACGTCACATCCATCCTCATCACATCTCATCCATTCACATCTACCCATATCCACATCACATCACATCACATCCATTCACATCACATCTCATCCGTTCACATCTACCCTGATCCACATCACATCACATCACACCACATCCATTCACCTCACATCACATCACATCACATCCATTCACCTCACATCTCATCCATTCACATCTATCTAGATCCACATCACATCACATCACATCTATCCACATCACATCTCATCCATTCACCTCACATCTCATCCATTCACATCTATCTAGATCCACATCACATCACATCACATCTATCCACATCAGATCTCATCCATTCACATCTACCTAGATCCACATCACATCTACCTAGATCCACATCACATCACATCACATCTATCCACATTAGATCTCATCCATTCACATCTACCTAGATCCACATCACATCTCATCCATTCACATCTACCTAGATCCACATTCATCCACCTTACATCTCATCCATCCATTCATATCACATCACATCCATTTAGATATCATTATATCACATTCACATCCATTCACATCTCATCGCATCCATTGGCATCTCATCGCATCCATTGACATCTCATCACACCCATTCACATCCATGGACATCTCATCACATCCATCACACCCATTCACATCCATCACATTCATTGCATCCTCATCACATCACATACATTCCACCCATATCTATCCTTATCACATCACATTCATTCCATCCATATCACATCTCACATTCATTCCATCCACATTACATCACATCTACATCTATTCATATCACATCTCGTTCATTCCGTCTACATTACATCACGTCTACATCTATCCATATCACATCTCACATTCATTCCATCCACATTACATCACGTCTACATCTATTTATATCACATCTCGTTCATTCTGTCTACATTACATCACAGCCACATCTATCCACATCTCATCACATCCATTCACATCTCATCACATCTATCCATATCTCATCACATCCATTCACATCTCATCACATTTATCCACATCCATCCATGCATTCACATTCACATCTATCCATTCATTCACATGCACATCTATCACTTCACATCTCATCCATTTACATCACATCACCCCCATTCACATATCATCACATCTCATCACATTCATGTCCACATCCATTCACATTACATCACATCTTATCACATCCACTCACATCTCCTCACATCACATTCACATCTTATCACATCCACATCCATTTACATCACATTACATCTCATCACATCCACTCACATCTCCTCACATCTTATCACATTCACATCCACATCCATTTACATCACAGCACATCTAATCCACATCTCATCACATCCACTCACATCTCCTCACATCACATTCACATCTCATCTAATCATATCGCATCTATTTACATCCCATCACATTTATTTACATTCATTCGGCTCTTCATAACATCTTATCACATCCACTTTTAGTACTGTTTTCTACTTTCGATACTGATGGGCAACCAATCAATTGGTTTAGTGAGTTGAGAAGAAAGCTCCAAGAGTTGTTGAAGAGAGAGAAGCTCCAATCTCTCCAAAAGTAGAGGATTTTTAAGGGATAATAGAAAATATGCTTATTTTAATGTAATACTAGCATGGTATAGCTCAAAGATGACAATACAAAAGAATGAGGGTCTATTTATAGGTGAGGGAGGCCACTAAGTGAGTCCAACTAAGTTCTAGAATTTTCCAGCTTTAGTTTGGCTGAATTTGGACAAGATTTGGACCAGTTTAGCTCCCATTTTGATCCAGTTTGATCCAAGAGAGAGGAGAGATAAAAATATCCCATTTTGATCCAGTTTGATCCAGTTTGATCCAAGAGAGAGGAGAGATAAAAATATCACAATTAAACCTTCACAAACATGTGAAGAAGGCGCCTACCTCAAGAGTCCCCCTCTCCTTACCAAGGTGTCAAAAATTCATCATTTCTCCAAAATATCTCATTTTTTTAGTAATATCTCTTAATTTTTAACTAATAAACCTTGTACTCAGTCAACTCTTCATCTTATGTTAGCATTTACTCCATTTTGGGTATTTTATTTTATTCTTTGGATTTATCTCATCCCAACACTTGGATTAATCCTTTTGGCCCATAGGAACCTTAATTAGACCAATCTAGACCCTTAGGCTAAGGTCCCTTATATCATTTTTAATTGATTCCTAATGCACATTGGAAAGTTCATTTTGAACTTCTGTCTCAGGGGAAACCATTTTAGACACTAGGAGGATTTTTTTATCCAAGGATATCTCAATTTTGGATTATCTCTCTCTAGACATTTTCTCTCTCTAGGTCAAAACAGGGTAAAACAAGATCTTTTTCCTATTTCAGAGAGGGAAATAATTACAAGAACATAAGGGGAGGTTCTTACACCTTTACACCTTAAAACTTAAAAGCTGGAGGGAGGAATCTTACACCGATGGATAGACAGATTCAGTCGCCCCGCCTGCAACATGTCCACATTGGCTAGGGTTTACCAAGGGCAGTAGTCTGTGAATTGGGAAGAATATCTACAGCTACATGTAGTTGGTGCAACCCTCAGAGGAATCTTACAGTAGCCATGATCCTAACTAAAGTTCTCTACTATGTTTCCAAGTGGGAGGAGCTTCCTAGGGCCATTCAGCTCAGTGGCCCAGACGTATACCCATTTCCATTCCTCCACCGCGGTCCTCTCCCCAACCACCACCAGCCAAAGTACCATCAACCACAACCCAAGGTCAAGGAGCTAATTCCCCCACCACCCAACCACCAAAGCCCTACATAAGAGGAGCAGGAAGCTGAAGAAGAAAGATGCAAGGCTACAGAGAAGGAGAATAAAAAATAGGCCTTTTTGATCAAAATCTTTTTGAAACCCTGCCCCCAGACAGCTCAGCTGATTTCCCTCCTAACTACATAGAAGAAGGCCCCTCCTCTCCTCACTCTACTCATTTTAACACGCTAGAGTCTCTTTAATGGGCTAAAATAGGTAGCTTTTGGTTAAGCCAAGCATACACTACAAGACAATGCTGCCATACACGCGTTTCATACACGCGATAAATTACGAACGCGTGTATGGTCGCGCTTGTATTTGAATAGAATCGGGCGCGTGTATTTTAGCATTTAAGTTCGCGTGTATATTTGCATTTATCAACGCGTGTATAAACGCGTTTATATACACGCAGTAATACACGCATAAATACACGATAATATTTACGGGGTAATACTCGCTATTATACACGGATAAATACACGCTACTGTACACGGATTAATACACGCATGGCAGAGAAAAACTGAAAAAAAACTGAATTCCTTAACAAAATTAAAAACTATTTTCCTTAAACCATCTCATAGTACATTACAGTATACATCATTACACAATCCCACTACATGCATTTACAACAATGAAATATATTCAAAAATAAATCATGCATATGAGATGATAGAAATGTCATCAATTTAGAACATACAGTGACGGATTGGTTAGGGTTCGATCTCATCTTCAATAAGATCCATCCTTGTCAAACGATCAACATCAATATCCATTTGATCAATTGGTAAGGCTACGATTAAATTTATTCCACTATCGATATTCTGTACTCCATTGATAATGGTATCGATGTCCTGATCATCCTCATCAGCATCAGCATCATCCTCAATGGTAGGGTCATTCTCATGATCATGAGAAATGGCATGCTCATCCTCATTATCACGATCATCTCTTATTTCTTGATCATCGATCACAACATCTTCAATGGCATGTTCGACGTCATCTTCATTGCGGCTTGTTACATCCTCCATATGCTCCATATCAGTGAATGTATTATACATCACTTTGGAACGTGGTGCAATAGGGATGACGTACCACCATTTGATGTCATGCACCATTGGTAGATAGATAACCTACTCAAATACACACAGTACAGTAATTAATTAGCATATCAAAAGTCAAGGGGTACGCGAGCTTAGATATATATGTACATGAAACACATTAGTAAAAAAATGCATACCTGCTCACATTGTTGTGGCAATACGAGCCTATCTTTCTTTGTTTGCCAGAACTTTGTAGAGTCAATAGTTACATATCCACTTGCATGGCGTTTTATCGTTGCATCAGGCCCTTTTTCCACCACGTTCATTTGCCATTTGACATCCAAAACATACACAAAGAAGCGACGAAAGTCAAGCCTAAATATGTCTTGGATTATGCCACAATAATCATCCATTTTTCCATTAGCTCCCTCAAAGCTACTAATGACACCGCAATCTTGTGTATTTCTCTTTTCATCAATTCTTTGTGTTCGAAAATGCTTGCCTTCACACCATATAGCATTGAACATAGTGCACTGGACCAAAATAGAAGCAATATTTGTGTAAGCAATGTGAATAAATATTAAAAGCAAATCACTTACAACTAATGCAAAACATTAGTTCTATGTACCTTTGACATGCATCCTCGTGCATACTCCCATTCTTCCGCCGTGATATGCAGCCCCTCGTCGCTCTCTGCTCTCTCCATTTCCTCATGCAACCAATCAACATGGATATCATTCGGAAGTGTTGCTAGATGCTTAGGGTACGCCTTCCGAGAGCCATGTTGCCTCCGAAAGAGAGCTCTTTCTGCTTGCCTTTTTGTCTTTGCATCCTCATATCTTGTAACCCATCTGCTCATCACATCACTATTAAGGATACAAGTGAAATTGAGATCATCAATCAATGTTCTGTCAATTACTTTACTCTGTCCTTTTCCTTGAGGCACAATAGAGGTCATCCTCAAGTCCTCTTCATTGCTCCATAGTCGTGGCAAAGAGCTGTCCACCTGACCAAGAAATTCTGAAATATATACAAGAGACTCTTGTATCAACCAACCCTCGGCCATGCTTCCTTCAGGCCTTGCACTTTGCCTCACAAAGTCTTTTAAGGTCTTCATGAAGCGCTCTAGGAAGAACATCCAACGTGCATGCACAGTACCACATAAAGCAATTTCGTCCACTAAATGCACAATGAGATGTAGTTGACTTGTGAGAATGGTTCGCGGAAAAGTCTCCTCTACCAAACAAACCACCTCCACTGCCATAACACGCGCATCATCCAACGTGGCTGGAACAATTGCTTTGGAACTAACATATCTGAAAAATAAATAAATAGTACGTTATACCTCATGCACGTTCATTTTGCAAGGTATAATGAAGGGTGATCTGAGCATGGGTTTTACATACCTCACAAGCTCGCCCATCTTATAAATACATTTTTTCAAACTCCTATTCGCACAATGGTCGATGCTAGTAGGTAGTATGAACTGCGCACATAAGAGCACATTTATGGTTTATGGCATTACAAAATTTAATTTCAACGTACGTACAAGACTTGGAAAACACTTACTTGAAGCATCTTGTGCCAATCGTGGGACTTCAATCCATATAGTTGCTCAACGCCTCTTTTCTTAGTGGTTGTAAAGGCTCCCTTCAATGATCTCATGCATCCAGTGGGAGTACGCAAAGTGGTGATGGCCTGCTTTACCTGCTTCTCCTCTTTCTTTGATATAATCCATGGTGCAGGCGGAAGACGAACGTGCCCACCCACCTCTCGTGGCCAAGCTTGACGCATACGTCCTGCGACCCGCAAGTCCTCACGTACGCTAACATTGTCTCGTTTACCAGTAATATGTTCCCAAATACCAGATCCCACATTCTTGAAGATGTGCATGGGATCAAGAAGATGGTTGATCTTAAGATGGGTCCAATATGGCAGCCGGAAAAAAATGGAGTACCTGCACAAGGGATTGCTCTATGTGACCTTTAATCCAATTAGAGACTACACAAAACAAGATTGAAAAAACATCACTATACCTGTTCATGCCATCTGGAGGAAGAATAGTTGTAGACTCCCAAATACGCTTCCAATCTTTTGCACGAAGTGTTTGTGGAGGAATGTTACTCTTACTAGCAACATATTTAGGATGATCTGAGGGGAGAAATCGATGATGATTATCGAATATAGTCTTACACAAACCATCAGCATACTCATGTACTAACGAAGGGCCACAAACAGGACATGCATGTTTACCCGATGTTTTCAAACCTGTTAAAATATAAATAAAAGTTAGAATAATAAAGTCAAACCGTCTAATTAATATATATAGCCAATAGTAATAGAGTAGGGAGGTAATTAGAATTCTTACCAGAACAATCGCTGTATCCTGGAAAGTCATGCATTGTCCACATCAACACTGCTTTTAAGTCGAAGTGTCGAGAGGAGGGAGGCCTACTAATGTCCACCACCGCAACACCTCTCCATAGTTCCTCCAACTCATCAATCAGTGGTTCAAGATAAACATCCATATACTTGACTTTATGTTTCCCTGGAATTAGAAGGGATAACATAAGATGTCCCTTCTTGATCGCCATTGATGGTGGAAGGTTATAATTCACCAGCACAACTGGCCACACGCTGTATGCGGTGCTTTTGAAACCAAATGGATTCACTCCATCCATACCCAGGCCAAGTCTCAAGTTTCTGGGCTCTGTTTTAAAGCTGGGCCACTCATCTTCAATATGCTTCCAAGCAGGAGTGTCTGCAGGAATTCTCCACATGCCATCATCCGATCGATGTGAGGAATGCCATGACATGAGCTCTGCTATGGATTTGCACTTGAACATGTGTTTGATGCGAGGAATTATAGGAAAGTGTCGCAAGACTTTACGAGGTACATCAAAACTCTTCATATCTGTTCTGTACCTTGCTTCACCACAAGTGGGACATGTCAGAGCCTCCTTATGCGTCCCACGAAAGAGAATGCAATCATTGACGCATGCATGTATTTTATCATAATCCAGTCCTCCAAGAGATGTCACATAGCGCCTCGCTATGTCTCTTGAGGTGGGCAGTCTATTTTCCTTTGGAAGCACAATAGCCTGCATCCAATATCATCAATTATAATTAGTCTTAAATCCTAAACCTTAAACCACTAATTTAAATTTATAAGTTAGAATGCTTACTTCAACAATGCGTCAAGACTTGCATTGCTCCATCCATAAACTGTTTGTATATTAAGTAGTTCAAGGGAAGCACGTAAAACTGAGAATGTGCACCCTTCAAACACCGGTGTCGATGAAGCTTTATAAAGATGCTCTTGTTCCATATCATCGTCGTCCATACCTTTGGGATCATCCTTAAAAAGATTCCGCACCATATCATCAAGCACCTCCTCTTCCACAACTTCGTGGGGTGCAGGGCTATTGTTGTCCCTTTCAAACTCATCTCTGACAATAGATCCCGAAGCTCCAGCATCATCTCGTCGACGCTTTACGTGCTCTCGTCGCGCGTAGGGTACCATGTTAGGGTGTGGTACTGCATCCTGCTTCAATTTATCAAATTATATGTTACAACTCTATTAATTTAATTTGGATACCATGAGTCATTTGAATACCATCAATTTACATCTACTCACCTCTAAACCTGTTTGATTCCATTCTCCATACATGGAGATGTGATTCAAGGTAATTCGACGTGCTCGTACAATGCATCCTTGACATCGATTACACATACATTTGATCCGTTGTCCCAACCACACATCGCGATTACGATGACGCATTGTCTCATCTTCCCCAGAACTGCTTGAAGAGGTTGATGACATCCTGTGTACAAACCAGAAAACACAAACTCATTATATATTTTTAATGAAAGCACAAAATCGCGTGTATTCACGCGGCTATCTCCTAAAACTTGCGTGTATAAACGCGGGTACTTCCTAAAAAACGCGTGTATTCACGCGGCTAATTTCTGCAAAACGCGTGTATAAACGCAGCTAAAATCATTTACACGCGAATATACCTGCGTTCATAAACGCGAACATAAACGCGGCGGCGTATTTAAACTAAAAATAGCCCGCCTTCCCCAAATATAGATTTTGAACTTAGAAATCAACAGTGCATGCGTTTTCGCCTGTTTTTGCCTCTTCCAACAGCAAGGAGGGAGCAGAAAAAGGAGCACACACACGGGAGAAGGAGGGAGCAGAGAAGGAGCAGAGAGGACTCACTTTTTCAGAGGTGAGTCACTTTGTCCTGTGCCTTGTCTCTTTTGTCAGATTTGTTTACTTTGCTCTTTGCTCTTTGGGTTTGTCTTTTTGCACACGATTGGGTTGCTGCATCCTGACAGGGGCGACAATGGCTGGTCCTTTTATAAGGACATTCTGTCTTTGTCGGGGGGTCGGTCTTTTCGAGAAATTTTTTTCGCAGGTCGCGTGTACGAACGCGTGTAGAAGCGCGTGTAACCTGTCTGCAGAGTTTTTTCACGCTACTGTACACGGATTAATACACGCATGGCACAGAAAAATTGAAAAAAAACTGAATTCCTTAACAAAATTAAAAACTATTTTCCTTAAACCATCTCATAGTACATTACAGTATACATCATTACACAATCCCACTACATGCATTTACAACAATGAAATATATTCAAAAATAAATCATGCATATGAGATGATAGAAATGTCATCAATTTAGAACATACAGTGACGGATTGGTTAGGGTTCGATCTCATCTTCAATAAGATCCATCCTTGTCAAACGATCAACATCAATATCCATTTGATCAATTGGTAAGGCTACGATTAAATTTATTCCACTATCGATATTCTGTACTCCATTGATAATGGTATCGATGTCCTGATCATCCTCATCAGCATCACCATCATCCTCAATGGTAGGGTCATTCTCATGATCATGAGAAATGGCATGCTCATCCTCATTATCACGATCATCTCTTATTTCTTGATCATCGATCACAACATCTTCAATGGCATGTTCGACGTCATCTTCATTGCGGCTTGTTACATCCTCCATATGCTCCATATCAGTGAATGTATTATACATCACTTTGGAACGTGGTGCAATAGGGATGACGTACCACCATTTGATGTCATGCACCATTGGTAGATAGATAACCTACTCAAATACACACAGTACAGTAATTAATTAGCATATCAAAAGTCAAGGGGTACGCGAGCTTAGATATATATGTACATGAAACACATTAGTAAAAAAATGCATACCTGCTCACATTGTTGTGGCAATACGAGCCTATCTTTCTTTGTTTGCCAGAACTTTGTAGAGTCAATAGTTACATATCCACTTGCATGGCGTTTTATCGTTGCATCAGGCCCTTTTTCCACCACGTTCATTTGCCATTTGACATCCAAAACATACACAAAGAAGCGACGAAAGTCAAGCCTAAATATGTCTTGGATTATGCCACAATAATCATCCATTTTTCCATTAGCTCCCTCAAAGCTACTAATGACACCGCAATCTTGTGTATTTCTCTTTTCATCAATTCTTTGTGTTCGAAAATGCTTGCCTTCACACCATATAGCATTGAACATAGTGAACTGGACCAAAATAGAAGCAATATTTGTGTAAGCAATGTGAATAAATATTAAAAGCAAATCACTTACAACTAATGCAAAACATTAGTTCTATGTACCTTTGACATGCATCCTCGTGCATACTCCCATTCTTCCGCCGTGATATGCAGCCCCTCGTCGCTCTCTGCTCTCTCCATTTCCTCATGCAACCAATCAACATGGATATCATTCGGAAGTGTTGCTAGATGCTTAGGGTACGCCTTCCGAGAGCCATGTTGCCTCCGAAAGAGAGCTCTTTCTGCTTGCCTTTTTGTCTTTGCATCCTCATATCTTGTAACCCATCTGCTCATCACATCACTATTAAGGATACAAGTGAAATTGAGATCATCAATCAATGTTCTGTCAATTACTTTACTCTGTCCTTTTCCTTGAGGCACAATAGAGGTCATCCTCAAGTCCTCTTCATTGCTCCATAGTCGTGGCAAAGAGCTGTCCACCTGACCAAGAAATTCTGAAATATATACAAGAGACTCTTGTATCAACCAACCCTCGGCCATGCTTCCTTCAGGCCTTGCACTTTGCCTCACAAAGTCTTTTAAGGTCTTCATGAAGCGCTCTAGGAAGAACATCCAACGTGCATGCACAGTACCACATAAAGCAATTTCGTCCACTAAATGCACAATGAGATGTAGTTGACTTGTGAGAATGGTTCGCGGAAAAGTCTCCTCTACCAAACAAACCACCTCCACTGCCATAACACGCGCATCATCCAACGTGGCTGGATCAATTGCTTTGGAACTAACATATCTGAAAAATAAATAAATAGTACGTTATACCTCATGCACGTTCATTTTGCAAGGTATAATGAAGGGTGATCTGAGCATGGGTTTTACATACCTCACAAGCTCGCCCATCTTGTAAATACATTTTTTCAAACTCTTATTCGCACAATGGTCGATGCTAGTAGGTAGTATGAACTGCGCACATAAGAGCACATTTATGGTTTATGGCATTACAAAATTTAATTTCAACGTACGTACAAGACTTGGAAAACACTTACTTGAAGCATCTTGTGCCAATCGTGGGACTTCAACCCATATAGTTGCTCAACGCCTCTTTTCTTAGTGGTTGTAAAGGCTCCCTTCAATGATCTCATGCATCCAGTGGGAGTACGCAAAGTGGTGATGGCCTGCTTTACCTGCTTCTCCTCTTTCTTTGATATAATCCATGGTGCAGGCGGAAGACGAACGTGCCCACCCACCTCTCGTGGCCAAGCTTGACGCATACGTCCTGCGACCCGCAAGTCCTCACGTACGCTAACATTGTCTCGTTTACCAGTAATATGTTCCCAAATACCAGATCCCACATTCTTGAAGATGTGCATGGGATCAAGAAGATGGTTGATCTTAAGATGGGTCCAATATGGCAGCCGGAAAAAAATGGAGTACCTGCACAAGGGATTGCTCTATGTGACCTTTAATCCAATTAGAGACTACACAAAACAAGATTGAAAAAACATCACTATACCTGTTCATGCCATCTGGAGGAAGAATAGTTATAGACTCCCAAATACGCTTCCAATCTTTTGCACGAAGTGTTTGTGGAGGAATGTTACTCTTACTAGCAACATATTTAGGATGATCTGAGGGGAGAAATCGATGATGATTATCGAATATAGTCTTACACAAACCATCAGCATACTCATGTACTAACGAAGGGCCACAAACAGGACATGCATGTTTACCCGATGTTTTCAAACCTGTTAAAATATAAATAAAAGTTAGAATAATAAAGTCAAACCGTCTAATTAATATATATAGCCAATAGTAATAGAGTAGGGAGGTAATTAGAATTCTTACCAGAACAATCGCTGTATCCTGGAAAGTCATGCATTGTCCACATCAACACTGCTTTTAAGTCGAAGTGTCGAGAGGAGGGAGGCCTACTAATGTCCACCACCGCAACACCTCTCCATAGTTCCTCCAACTCATCAATCAGTGGTTCAAGATAAACATCCATATGCTTGACTTTATGTTTCCCTGGAATTAGAAGGGATAACATAAGATGTCCCTTCTTGATCGCCATTGATGGTGGAAGGTTATAATTCACCAGAACAACTGGCCACACGCTGTATGCGGTGCTTTTGAAACCAAATGGATTCACTCCATCCATACCCAGGCCAAGTCTCAAGTTTCTGGGCTCTGTTTTAAAGCTGGGCCACTCATCTTCAATATGCTTCCAAGCAGGAGTGTCTGCGGGAATTCTCCACATGCCATCATCCGATCGATGTGAGGAATGCCATGACATGAGCTCTGCTATGGATTTGCACTTGAACATGTGTTTGATGCGAGGAATTATAGGAAAGTGTCGCAAGACTTTACGAGGTACATCAAAACTCTTCATATCTGTTCTGTACCTTGCTTCACCACAAGTGGGACATGTCAGAGCCTCCTTATGCGTCCCACGAAAGAGAATGCAATCATTGACGCATGCATGTATTTTATCATAATCCAGTCCTCCAAGAGATGTCACATAGCGCCTCGCTATGTCTCTTGAGGTGGGCAGTCTATTTTCCTTTGGAAGCATGTTTGACAATAGCCTGCATCCAATATCATCAATTATAATTAGTCTTAAATCCTAAACCTTAAACCACTAATTCAAATTTATAAGTTAGAATGCTTACTTCAACAATGCGTCAAGACTTGCATTGCTCCATCCATAAACTGTTTGTATATTAAGTAGTTCAAGGGAAGCACGTAAAACTGAGAATGTGCACCCTTCAAACACCGGTGTCGATGAAGCT
This sequence comes from Cibotium barometz, assembly GCF_041138505.1. Classification (NCBI taxonomy): domain Eukaryota; kingdom Viridiplantae; phylum Streptophyta; class Polypodiopsida; order Cyatheales; family Cibotiaceae; genus Cibotium; species Cibotium barometz. The sequence goes on from NC_141074.1 coordinate 20,584,647, forward strand.
TTATAAAGATGCTCTTGTTCCATATCATCGTCGTCCATACCTTTGGGATCATCCTTAAAAAGATTCCGCACCATATCATCAAGCACCTCCTCTTCCACAACTTCGTGGGGTGCAGGGCTATTGTCGTCCCTTTCAAACTCATCTCTGACAATAGATCCCGAAGCTCCAGCATCATCTCGTCGACGCTTTACGTGCTCTCGTCGATTTCATGGTTTGCAGGCAATTGACTTGTGTAATGACAATGTGTGAGTCAAGAGACAGCCCATGATGTACATGATGATGTTTGTTGCAGGTTCTTTATGGATATTCCAGGTTCTTCATCCGATCCATTTGCGTATAGCAATTGGTTGATGGAGATGATGAATCACTTTGGGCGCCAACCTGGTCCGGTTGAGCTTACAGAGTATATGTATGCCCATCCCCCTCCTTCCCTGCCTGGTGTCTATACCCCTACCGCGAGTATCCAGGGCACTCCAGTGCCGTCTATTCCTCCGAGTCCGACGAGACGGCATGCAGCTTCTCCTCTTCCACGTCCACCGAGGAGACATACCTCGTCCCAGACACACTCACGTACACCCTCACAGCCACCATCACGTGCTCCCTCAGAGCCACCGTCACGTCAGGGCTCACAGCCACCGTCACGTAGACAATCCCCCAGTCGTGACTCCACCCGCAGCAGTAGGAAGAGTGGGAGTGGAGGATGCGGCGGGTGCTTTGGTGGGGGAGGTGGGGGAGGTGGGGAAGGTAGTAGGGCACGGGGTGAGAGAGGAGATAGAGGGAGAAGAGTTAGAGGAGACAGTTCGGAAGAGGAGGAGATGAGAGAGATGGAGAGAGTGGTTTGCTATGATGTGACGGATAGGGGCGGGATAGTGATGGATGCGAGGGGGAGGGAGGTAATGGAGTACATGCGTGGGGTAGTATCAAACTCATATAGAAATTGTTTTATTAAATTTAAAGATCAAAATAGCCGATTAGTTGGGGAGGTGATAGAGGCTGTACACAGTCGGTACCCCAATCCCCCACATGCTACATTCTCGGATGTATGGGGAAGGACGCGAATAAGGGAGATCTTAAGTAATAAAAGATCTCACCTTAAAAAACTCGCGTACGATGACCGGCTAAATGTAGCTGCGGGTGGCTATCCTGCCGAGAAACCTGCCACTGCGCACAAACGCGAGTGGAAGGAGGCAAAGAAACGAGCAGAGGGTGGCGTGAAGAGCAGGCAGCATGTGGAGGCACGACGGATCCAGATGGAGACCGTTGGATCTTCGCATTTCGGATCTGGCGGCGTCGAGTCATGGGAGGCAGAGTTCGTAAGTATCCTATCACTTTATTTGATTGTTTACTTAATTCATTGATTCTATGAATTGTTTTAATCTTACAAATTGTGTTGATTATGATACAGTGACGGGTTACGGGGAGGAAGCCCACAACCCACGATACTGCGTATGCTCGCCGGCATAGCAGACGTGACACGTGGGCCATCTTCAGAGCCGAGGGACGTATTACGGACGCGCAGTTTGAGTTGGCCATGAGACCATACGGTCGACAGGTACTTGAAAATTCATAACGAATGGTTTTGGTTTATTGAATTGCATATATATATATATATATACTTATATACTATATATTACTTGAACAGGCACAAGCTGCTGATGATCCACCGGCCGCCGCTGCAGAGGGTGGACGTGAGCACTACTCCTCGGACATTCCGACCGATGCGAGCTCATCTGAGCATGGGGGGGGCACCGAGTCATCATCTGGGTCTGAGTAGTACTCAGATTTGTAGTATCACATTCCATATTTAGGATGTGATTGTATATATTTTTTTGTAAACTCAAGCCATGGGCTACTTCGAGATATGGACTCCCTTGTATACATGTATGAAATTTTGATAGTAATATTGAATTGATTGATCGATAGTATTACATTCATGGCTGTCTTGAATCGTGTAATGACAATGTATGCATTCATGTCGTTCTTGTCTTAATCTCCCTCGTGCATATGTTCTTCGTGGATGGTCTAATGGGATGGTCTAATGCACCAAAAACCCTAAACCAGAGAGTGCTATTGGGTGCTGGAATGCTGGAACAGTATTCAGGCACCAAATAGCACTCTCTGGATTTTTTTTTTTGCTCTCTGTTCGCGTGTATAAACGCGTCAAAACTGCTAAAACTTGCGTGTATCTGCGCGGATACTCTGGAAATTACGCGTGTATTAACGCGTATAAACTGGCAATAACGCGTGTATAAGCGCATCTAAATAAAAGAAACGCGTGTATAGACGCAAGTGAAAACGCGTCTATACATTGGAACTGAACAAGATGCGGCTATACACCCGTGTATAACCGCGTCTAATATAATAAGAAGCGTGTATATTGGCGTGTATTAACGCGTCTGTGAAAAAAAACGCGGCTACACACCCGTGTATACGCGCGTCTGAGAGGTACTGTACACGCGGTTTTACACGCATGTCTCTGGCCGCGATTATACACGCGCTGATACACGGGCCTGCTACTTTTTTTCACAAGTCATTTTTAGCGGCTAAGAGCGCGGGTATGAGCCCAATCCCTTGTAGTGATATGTTGAGAGTTTGTATGCGGCCCATGAAGCAGTACCAAACTTTGCACTAGGGTCTCTCATATGGCCCAGGATCTCATTAACACAAATGACAGATTGTATATACTATTGTGGCCGAATGGGAAATGTCATTGTCCACCAAAGCTTAGGAGAGGCAAATGGCCAAATATTTGTACACCATCAATCTCAACAACCTCCAGCTCCAGAACTCTAGCAATAGCTCCAGAACATGATCGATGAAAAGGACTAGCAGCTTGTGCAGGCCATCCAAACTATCACAGAACTCTAGCAACAGCTCTAGTAAGATCAAGAAGCCACATAAAGGTTCCACAATGACCTCTCTTTAGCGTAGGCCATCGCTAGAGACTCTCGGCACCCGAGCTACTACTGCAGAAGAGGCACTCACCAAGACATAGCTTGATTTCCAACAATATAGAGAAATCTTGAAGGAGACACTCCATGAGATGGAGGTCGCACTAGACACAGCCGAGGCCAAAGAAGCACAGCCCCCACCGACACCATCTGGCCCTTCCTCTAGTGCAAGAGAAATAAAGGTGGATGCGCTCATGGATATGACAATGGAGCTGCCCCTCCTTGCCCTCCCCACATAGAATCCCTTCCAACTCCTCGACCTCCACTACCAAAGTGTCTGCCTTAACCTGCTCCACCATAACATTTTTTTGGACGAGCCACTCTCTTGCACATCCTATAACTATATCCTCACCAAGCTCCCTCTCTCCAGCATCACCCTCCTGCCTCTCTTCTTCTTCCAAAGGATCATCTCTTTCACCCACCCCCAGATTGTCTACAATCTCCCTACCCACCCTCTCCAAGCCACTTAGGCCTACAAGTTCTTTTTGTAGGCTTGAGGTTAGCTAGGAAGTGGTTTGTATAACCACTTACCGAAGTGTATTTTGTAAGCTTATGGAGTTACATGAAGAGGCATTACAATGTAGCAATAGTGGGGGCTATAGAAGAAACTTCATGAATGATGAAGAGGTAGAAGAATTAAGGAAGTATGAAGCTAGCAAAAAGAAGGAACATAGGAAAAGAATCAAATCAACAAAACAAGCACAAGATTCCAGTTATACTTATGTGTTGAGGTGGGAAAGTGTGGAGAAGATTGTGAGTATTAGGAGTGCTTAAGTGTTACATGCTACACTACCCCTCTCCTATTAATTACACTCTAAAGTCCAAGACTTGCTAATTCCCTCCTCTCTTTTCTAATTGATTAAAAAAAACATAAAATCTAACTAAAAGAACTAAAGAAAGGCTCCTTTAAAAAAATGGGAAGAGAATGCTTTCTCTCTGATTCGTCGCTTTTCATTTTAGGCCTTTTGAATATAAGAGAATGCTTTCTCTATGATTCGTCGCTTTTCATTTTAGGCCTTTTGAATATAAGCTAAAAACAAGATCAACAACAGATGGATCCAACCTCCAAAATAGAAACAACAATAATAACAATCAAAATGGACAACAACTTGAGCCTGTACCTAAGGGCTCCAACCAAAATCACAACATTAACATCATACTAACAACTTCACTAACATCATACCCACTTGAGCTTCTAGAAGTTAGAAGCTCCAACCATTTTCCTCATGGCATTAACAACAATAAATGGCACCAAATATGGTAGCAACATGACCTTTTGGAAGTTAGTAGCTCCAAAACCAGTTGATCTCATTGACCTCTCAATCCCCAATGGCTTGTGTCCATACCCCTACTCCTCACAAAGAACAAATGATGCTCTTCAACATCTCCACCATAGGGGTTGGCACATAGTTGATGCTTCCTACCACTCCCTCCACCATGACGAACTCCCTCCATACTCCACAACTGTCATTCTCATGCTCTACCAATGCTGCCATGTACAGATGGAAGTAATGGAAGCCACAGGCATCATCCACTTTGAAAAATTTCACGTGGCCTTCCTAATGGACTTTACACCTGAGGAAGCTCGGGAGGGAAGAGCCTTTTTCGGATTGCATGGCCCCGATGACTCCAAAGAAGAAGCTCACGGTAGCAACCATGATGGCCATGACGATGGTGATAACGACCAAGGAGCACACCCACCTCCACCCCCACCACCTTCATCTCCCCCACATCCACATCCACATCCACCCCCACCACCCCCTAGCCCCTCTCAACCAAGCACCATCTCCCAACCACTGCCACCCCCACCCCCATTTGGCACCTCAACCCTCCCCCTCTTCCTGTCCCAATCATCTCCACCTCTTCCTATCCCAATCATCTCCACCACTACATTTTCCCACCCCAATTCCCTCACCAACCCCACCCTCACCTCCGTCCTTATCCTTGAATTTAGGCATGCACACGGCCCTAACAGACTTACCTTCAACATCAGCCAAGCCCTCGGGGGGGGGGGGGGGGGGGGGGGGGGGGTCACTCATAAATATGTAAGCATAGCATGTGGGTTCAACAGAAGGGATTTTTAAATTTTCTTTTTTACACACTTTTTACATACATAAGGGTACCATTCAAAGGGGGGTATTCACAGGTTGAATAGAAAAAGGGTATGTTTTATTCATGAAAAATTCATAGATAAGGTATTTTAAAAATAGACCTTAAACATACGTGATACAAAGGTTTTACTTATAGTGAACCCCCCAAGGCCAAGCCTCCCCACATGCTTTGATGCTAGCCTCGCCAACGAGAGCCTCCTCATTCCCTACCCCCTCCACCCTCATCACTGGCTAATCACCCCTCCCCCTGCCCCAGGAAAAGAAGGCAAAATTATGCTGCCACCGCCAGTAGAGAGAGAGAAAGTCGACCCTCCACACAATCCACTCAACTGGCGAGACCCTCTCGACAAAATAGAGATCGAGTAGGCCATCCAAGTCCTGCTTGGTTGATAATTCCAGGTAGCATCAATCACCTTCATGATGAATCGCATGGAAATCCATGTCGCACATCCATACATAGAGGCCAAGCATTGCACATGGCAATGAGAACATCCACCCCCACAATGAGGAGGCTACCATCGGCCACCCATTGCTGCTCGCCCCATAACTTATGATCTCATGGGCGAGCACCTGGATGGAGGTTCCCTTTTCTACTAAAGCCATTCATTTGGGAGACATACAACAAGGCGTCATGCCCCCTTTGCATCAACCCAGAGTACCTCCTTATAAGAAGAAGGTGGACTTGGAACCTCTTCCACTAAGAGAAACAAAAGAACCCAAAGTTGTAGTTCAACTTTCCATGGTTTGCTACTCCAACGCCCAAGGAGCTCTGCACAGAAGAAACCATGATCAAGCGCTTCCACAAGTTCATTCATAGATATGATCAGGTCCCAAACCCAAATGTGATAGCAATGATTATATTCTTCAACTTGATCATCACGCTGCTAGAGGCCTTCCCTGATTTGTACCACTACCATGAAGGCACATAGGGCTTGACCTTCAACATCAACAAAGGGCCGACACTCAAACAAATTTTTGGCTAGTATGAGTGCATCATGTGGATGCCCGCTTGGCACCTCCAGATGTTTGAAGACATGATGGAGAGTTATTTTGGACAAGCTATCAAGTCTTCCATCGAGCACCCCCTACTCCTACCTTGTGCCATGACTTTATCCGCACCTATTCGATCTACTACTGCTAGAGTATGGACTTGAATTAGGCAAGGGGGTATGTTAACCACTTTGGTTGACATTACTTTTCAAGTGTGGCGACGCTCATTGTCACTTATCTTTTTTTACCACAAAGGCACGCAAGGCTTAATGATAAAAGAGACATGGGACGACCGAGCTTACAGTTTGTGTAATGTTGGTCATAGGAGAAAGTTTTTCATAGAGCTAGGAAGACTAGTTTTGGGCCTCCAATTGTAAATGGGTAGCCAGCCATTGTAAACTAAGAGCTCTTGTATATACAACATTCTATGAAATATGAAAAGGGACAATCCCGTTAGTCTCATTTAATTTCCTCTCTCTCTCTCTCACTCTCATGAGCTTGCAGATGCATGCTTGCTTTGTTGTTGCTTTCATTCTTGATTGTTGGTGTGTGCTTGTAGGGGACGGTGATGCTATAGCTTCTCTCCTTCTCTCCCCTCTCTTTGCTCTCTATACCAAATCCCCTCTTGCATGCATGTGGCGCATATAGTGAAGGTTGAGCTTTCCATATCTCCCTCCTTCTTGCTTTCTACCTAGATCTTGAATCTCTACTTGGGTGACACAAGTAGAGGTGGAGTGATCCCCTATAGCAACTTCACATCAAGGAGTTAACCCTCATTAGGGTTGGCTAAGTGCACATCCCCGAACTTGACCCTTGCATGTTGTTTCTCTTCTTCTCTCCCTCTCTCTTGTGTGAAAGGTAGTATATTAGGATTAACAATTTGAGTCACCCATGCACTATTCAAGGAATTGAGTTTGTGGATGCACCTTATGATAGAACAATGGAGTCAAAAGGTTTGCATGTGCATGAAGAAGCTGGAATGTCATATTTGGTGGAGGATCATGATAAGTCTCATGTTTCTATGAGCATGAATACAGTGTCGTGATCTGGAGATTGATGATGGAGTTTATGCTAGCATAGTGCCTGAGTATAAAGAAGATGAAATCTTGGTTGGAGAGTGATGGTGATTAGCTACCAGTAGTGATGTGGGAAACAATGCATGTGTTGATATGGAGTCAGGTTAGGAGAGAATAAATGAGGTTGAGAATTCTTTGCAAGGTGTGGAGAGCCTTGAAGAGATCCCACATCAGCTACCAGTATAGCTGATGTGGGAAACAATGCATGCGTTGATATGGAGTCAGGTTAGGAGAGAATAAATGGGGTTGAGAATTCTTTGCGAGGTGTGGAGAGCCTTGAAGAGATGCCTCAAGTTTGGAAGCTGTAGATACAGGAAAGGAGTGAGGAGACAAAATGCCTAAAGTTGAAAGTGATGAGAGTGATATGAGTGTGGATGTAGCTGACAGGTGGTGTTATTTGGATTTTCTTTCTTTGTCTGATGATGATGATTTGCCCCATTGGATAGTATGGGAGACAATTCCTTGGAAAGAGAGGATATGGAAGATGTTTGCATGGAGCTTGCTGAGTACAAGGGTGTGTGGCTTGGAAAGAGAGGATATGGAAGATGTTTGCATGGAGCTTGCTGAGTACAAGGGTGTGTGGCATGATGGTTTTCTCATATGGGCCATATTTTGTGTGTAAGGATGATGTGGGAGGTGTTGTGGTTAGTTCAATTAAAGAGTTAGTAGGGATGTCTCATAATTCTTTGTCAAGTGTTGTTGTTGCAGCAGAAAGCATAAAGGCTTTCTTTTTGTTTGATAATGATGATGCATACAGTGGTATTAATGGTGTGAGCACTTATGAGGATTTGGAGGTACAAAAAGAGCGGGTGATGGAACATGGAAAAGAGGATGATTTGGGTGTTTTTTCACACATGTGTGCCTCAATTTGAGTAGATGATGCCATTTGACCTTGGGGGATGGTTGGGCTGTAGCAAGTTTCTTTGTGCATGGTTTACATTTTCTTTTATTGTGGCATTGTGGCATGTGGTCTTGGAAAGGTGGCCTTGGAAATGTGGAGATGTAAGTCATACGAAGGAGAGTTGAATGAAATGTGGAGATGTAAGTCATACGAAGGAGAGTTGAACGAAATAAGATATGAAAACATGAATGTTTTCATTGAGGGGGTTGGGCTCTATGTGAGGAGAATATCAAGTGCACACAAAACCTAATGTGTACATATGATAAATCTATAAAATATGGTGTGTGGTGAATCCAGGGTGGCGAAAGACTTGTGGAAATCTGAGTGGATAAGAGTAGGTACGCAAATGGAAAATATAAAGCGCGTGGTGGATCCAAGGAAGACGGGCGATGTAGGTTTCTAGAAGAAATCAAGGCAGCAACGGGGTTTAAGAAGGAGAATTGAGTTCATTTGAAGGGACTCTCCAAGACGCAATGGCTAGAGACCACTAGAGAAGAGGGTGAGTCATAGACTGCAGAGGAGTGGACTCTTGCAGTTCCATTTTCTTGATTGAGGTTGCAGGATGGAGATCTTGTAGAGTTCAAAGGTGTTGAAGGTCACGGAGAACAGCACCGAGAACAGTGCAATGTGAGAAGGCTTGTTTGGATTAGAGCAGAAGAAGGACTAGAAACTAGAGGATAGGCTAGGTGGTGTGTCCCTAGAACCTCTATGTAATACCTCTATTAGATACTTGGTTCAGAAAATACTTGGTTCAGACTATGCCTGCTCAACTATAGTTGCTGCTGTCAAACAGCTGGATGCTGATTTGATGTGAATGAAGATGAAGTTTTGAAGAGATGATGTTGTGTTCTATCAATGGAGGACCCCTGATATTTTTTTTATTTTTCTTATTTTTCCTTGAAGCTCCAAGTCTCAAGGATGTTGAGATTATTTTGTTTGTTTTTTAATGAAGATAGAGTGTGTGGATTTGTGTGATTAGATGAGATTTTGTGCCATGGTGCTTTATCTGGGGTTTGATTTTTTTGCGAGCTTTATTCGGCGAGCTTTTTGGAGATAAGATAGTTTTATGCGAGCTTGTAAGAAAAATGATACATTTTTGTGAGCTTTTATATAGTAAGTATTTATGAAAGAGAAATAAATACATTCACATACATACATACATATATGCATGTATATTCTCGAGCACACCTACCTACCTACCTACCTACCTACCTTCCTACATATATACATACATATATACATACATACATATATACACACATTTGTACAATACATACATGCATGCATACTCCCAAACATGTACATGCATGCATACATACATACCTACATACCTACCTACCTACCTTCCTACATATAAACACACATTTTATGTCAAAGAAACTTAAATATAGGCACAAACATACCTATCTATGTACCTTTCTTCTAATATTTATTTCAACACAAGTACAAACAAGTATACTCGGCTCATATTTGTTGAAATTTGAGCATAATGATGAGCTATGGTGGATCAAACACTAGAATCAACATCATTAACAAAGTGATTAACAAATAATTAAGATATAATTAGTGAATAATTAGCAAATAGATTAATGTAGGCATGGATACTCAAAAACCAGCAAATTCTCATTAGGGCTATGCCTCAATTTATAGAGTTTACATCAAGCATCAAATCCCATTGATTTCTCCATGATTCACTCCCAGAATATCTCCACCTTTTGCCTGATTCTCTTCACCTCTTCTCTTTTCCCTGATTATCTCCCAGAATAACTCCACACTCCTAAATTCTCTCATGCTACCCTTTATTTTCTCCCAGTAGATTCTTCTAACCTTTTCACAGTTTCTTTCACAATTACATCTCCTCTTTTACAGCCTCTAACCAAGAGCTTGTTCCCACACACACCCTATTCACTTGTATTTTTCAATACCTCCCCTCAAGTGAATACTCCTAGTACACCTAGACCCTATACCAAGTTTGCCTCCCCTTACTTGGTAGTCCGCCGCGACCAGTGTCTACTCCTTCCCTCCAGTTATCTCAGCACACCTGGACCCTGTATCAAGTTTCTTTCTTACTTGACAGTCCGCGAGACCAGTGCCTCAAGTCCCTAAACTCCATAGTCCTTGTTGACACTCTCTCTCTCAATGTGTCCAAGGCTACTATAAGTGCCCGCGACCTTGACTAAAGTGCTCACACATACATCTACCACGTGGCCTACATCATCGGTGACTCAGAGGTGGTTTTACTTTGTTGGGGCAGGTTACATTGGGTTGTGGGGTCTCTCTCTCTGTCTCTCTCTCTCTCTCTCTCTCAGAGATTTTCACATGGCTCCTCACTCTTTGGAGCCTCACATCTTCTCTTCTCTTCAGTCTTCTTATCGTGGCAGCTTCTCTCCACGTGTCCTCTCTTCTTTCAGTCTTCTCGAGGAAGCTTCTCTTCTTGTGGCGGCTTCTCTTCTCGTGTCCATGTCTTCCTTTAGATCTTCTTCTCAGTGTGGATCCTCTTCTTGGAAAGAGATATTCTTCTCCTTTCATGGCTGGGGCCATGAGCTCGTCCGTCGGGTCATTTTGCTCCATGTGAGCAACATGTTTCAATGTTTTGCTGATAGTTCCTTTGGGCTTTTTATGTTTATTTTGTATCATTATGCAATGCAAACCCAAATTTATGCGGGAGGTCTTACCTCTTGCCTTATTCTGGACAAGGGCAGTGTCTGTTCCCATATTTACACTGATGCAATGTGCCCAATACATAATGCGTATAGCATTCATTCTCATGCACATTCCCAAATGCAACTCTGGCTGTGAATAATCTTGAATTTGAGTGTAATTTGCAAGCATTAACCAAGGGTTGAATGCAAAATGATGATTTTCACAAATTTATCAGCACAATTTTACCAGAAATTACATTAAATTTAGGGTAACCAATTTGTACGGGATGGTTGGAGTATCAAACCAACTCCGATTTGAAATCTGAAGCTTTAGGGATCTGTATCAAATACCTAATGGTGAATTTGAACCCTCAATTGTAACAAAATACAATGATTAGCATTGATTAATCACTGATTAGCAAATTAATGCTCTGTTTTGTGTGCAAAAAACAGAGTATGCGGGGAGTCCAGATCTGGTGCCTTCGACTTCAAATGAGCTCAAATTCTTTCAAAGGCATCAATAGCAATGATTCTAGTAGAGGATTAAGCCAAGAAACACAAGATTTGACCAAATATTGAAAGCTTAATCTCTGTTTTACCAAAGTCACCTGCAGATTTGATGAAGAGCTTGGATCTCACTGTAGACTTGATGAAACTGAATTCTGTCTTCACCAGCTTGTAGAGCATGCTTGAAAACCCCCGGGGATAAGAGGAATTAGACCCATTTGATTTGATGAAGTAGAAATCATTGATTTACTGCAAAAAAAGTAGCTTTTTAATCAGCAAAAATCGGGAGCTTGCGTGGGCGGTTTGCGCTTCTGATTTGATGGGCTAGAGCTCCTATGGGTTAGCTATCTTGGGCTAGAAGGGTTTGGGAAATAGTTGAGTGTGCAAGGAGAGGGAGCTCCTCCACTAGCTGGGGGTACAGAGGCTAATTGAAAAAAGAGGGAAAATTATAATTTTCTACTAATCTTGATTAATTAAATAATGGGCTCATAAATCTGATGGATTCTAGGCATGGCTCTGATACCATGTTGAAATTTGAGCATAATGATGAGCTATGGTGGATCAAACACTCGAATCAATATCATTAACAAAGTGATTAGCAAATAATTAAGACATAATTAGTGAATAATTAGCAAATAGATTAATGTAGGCATGGATACTCAAAAACCAGCAAATTCTCATTAGGGCTATGCCTCAATTTATAGAGTTTACATCAAGCATCAAATCCCATTGATTTCTCCATGATTCACTCCCAGAATATCTCCACGTTTTGCCTGATTCTCTCCACCTCTTCTCTTTTCCCTGATTATCTCCCAGAATAACTCCACACTCCTAAATTCTCTCATGCTACCCTTTATTTTCTCCCAGTAGATTCTTCTAACCTTTTCACAGGTTCTTCACAATTCCATCTCCTCTTTTACAGCCTCTAACCAAGAGCTTGTTCCCACACACACCCTATTCACTTGTATTTTTCAACACCTCCCCTCAAGTGAATACTCCTAGTACACCTAGACCCTATACCAAGTTTGCCTCCCCTTACTTGGTAGTCCGCGACCAGTGTCTACTCCTCCCCTCAAGTTATCTCAGCACACCTGGACCCTGTATCAAGTTTCTTTCTTACTTGACAGTCCGCGAGACCAGTGCGTCAAGTCCCTAAACTCCATAGTCCTTGTTGACACTCTCTCTCTCAATGTGTCCAAGGCTACTATAAGTGCCCGCGACCTTGACTAAAGTGCTCACACATACATCTACCACGTGGCTCAGAGGTGGTTTTACTTTGTTGGGGCAGGTTACATTGGGTTGTGGGGTCTCTCTCTCTCTCTCAGAGATTTTCACATGGCTCCTCACTCTTTGGAGCCTCACATCTTCTCTTCTCTTCAGTCTTCTTGTCGTGGCAGCTTCTCTCCATGCGTCCTCTCTTCTTTCAGTCTTCTCGAGGCAGCTTCTCTTCTTGTGGCAGCTTCTCTTCTCGTGTCCATGTCTTCCTTTAGATCTTCTTCTCAGTGTGGATCCTCTTCTTGGAAAGAGATATTCTTCTCCTTTCATGGCTGGGGCCATGAGCTCGTCCGTCAGGTTATTTTGCTCCATGTGAGCAACATGTTTCAATGTTTTGCTGATAGTTCCGTTGGGCTTTTTATGTTTATTTTGTATCATTATGCAATGCAAACCCAAATTTATGCGGGAGGTCTTACCTCTTGCCTTATTCTGGACAAGGGCAGTGTCTGTTCCCATATTTACACTGATGCAATGTGCCCAATACATAATGCGTATAGCATTCATTCTCATGCACATTCCCAAATGCAACTCTGGCTGTGAATAATCTTGAATTTGAGTGTAATTTGCAAGCATTAACCAAGGGTTGAATGCAAAATGATGATTTTCACAAATTTATCAGCACAATTTTACCAGAAATTACATTAAATTTAGGGTAACCAATTTGTACGGGATGGTTGGAGTATCAAACCAACTCCGATTTGAAATCTGAAGCTTTAGGGATCTGTATCAGATACCTAATGGTGAATTTGAACCCTCAATTGCACCAAAATACAATGATTAGCATTGATTAATCACTGATTAGCAAATTAATGCTCTGTTTTGTGTGCAAAAAACAGAGTATGCGGGGAGTCCAGATCTGGTGCCTTAGACTTCAAATGAGCTCAAATTCTTTCAAAGGCATCAATAGCAATGATTCTAGTAGAGGATTAAGCCAAGAAACACAAGATTTGACCAAATATTGAAAGCTTAATCTCTGTTTTACCAAAGTCACCTGCAGATTTGATGAAGAGCTTGGATCTCACTGTAGACTTGATGAAACTGAATTCTGTCTTCACCAGCTTGTAGAGCATGCTTGAAAACCCCAGGGGATAAGAGTAATTAGACCCATTTGATTTGATGAAGTAGAAATCATTGATTTACTGCAGAAAAACGTAGCTTTTTAATCAGCAAAAATCGGGAGCTTGCGTGGGCGGTTTGTGCTTCTGATTTCATGGGCTAGAGCTCCTATGGGTTAGGTATCTTGGGCTAGAAGGGTTTGGGCAATGGTTGAGTGTGCAAGGAGAGGGAGCTCCTCCAGTGGCTGGGGGTACAGAGGCTAATTGAAAAAAGAGGAAAAATTATAATTTTCTACTAATCTTGATTAATTAAATAATGGGCTCATAAATCTGATGGATTCTAGGCATGGCTCTGATACCATGTTGAAATTTGAGCATAATGATGAGCTATGGTGGATCAAACACTCGAATCAACATCATTAACAAAGTGATTAGCAAATAATTAAGATATAATTAGTGAATAATTAGCAAATAGATTAATGTAGGCATGGATACTCAAAAACCAGCAAATTCTCATTAGGGCTATGCCTCAATTTATAGAGTTTAGATCAAGCATCAAATCCCATTGATTTCTCCATGATTCACTCCCAGAATATCTCCACCTTTTGCCTGATTCTCTTCACCTCTTCTCTTTTCCCTGATTATCTCCCAGAATAACTCCACACTCCTAAATTCTCTCATGCTACCCTTTATTTTCTCCCAGTAGATTCTTCTAACCTTTTCACAGGTTCTTTCACAATTACATCTCCTCTTTTACAGCCTCTAACCAAGAGCTTGTTCCCACACACACCCTATTCACTTGTATTTTTCAACACCTCCCCTCAAGTGAATACTCCTAGTACACCTAGACCCTATACCAAGTTTGCCTCCCCTTACTTGGTAGTCCGCGACCAGTGTCTACTTCTCCCCTCAAGTTATCTCAGCACACCTGGACCCTGTATCAAGTTTCTTTCTTACTTGACAGTCCGCGAGACCAGTGCCTCAAGTCCCTAAACTCTATAGTCCTTGTTGACACTCTCTCTCTCAATGTGTCCAAGGCTACTATAAGTTCCCGCGACCTTGACTAAAGTGCTCACACATACATCTACCACGTGGCCTACATCATCGGTGGCTCAGAGGTGGTTTTACTTTGTTGGGGCAGGTTACATAGGGTTGTGGGGTCTCTCTCTCTCTCTCAGAGATTTTCACATGGCTCCTCACTCTTTGGAGCCTCACATCTTCTCTTATCTTCAGTCTTCTTGTCGTGGCAGCTTCTCTCCACGCGTCCTCTCTTCTTTCAATCTTCTCGAGGCAGCTTCTCTTCTTGTGGCAGCTTCTCTTCTCGTGTCCATGTCTTCCTTTAGATCTTCTTCTCGGTGTGGATCCTCTTCTTGGAAAGAGATATTCTTCTCCTTTCATGGCTGGGGCCATGAGCTCGTCCGTCGGGTCATTTTGCTCCATGTGAGCAACATGTTTCAATGTTTTGCTGATAGTTCCTTTGGGCTTTTTATGTTTATTTTGTATCATTATGCAATGCAAACCCAAATTTATGCGGGAGGTCTTACCTCTTGCCTTATTCTGGACAAGGGCAGTGTCTGTTCCCATATTTACACTGATGCAATGTGCCCAATACATAATGCGTATAGCATTCATTCTCATACACATTCCCAAATGCAACTCTGGCTGTGAATAATCTTGAATTTGAGTGTAATTTGCAAGCATTAACCAAGGGTTGAATGCAAAATGATGATTTTCACAAATTTATCAGCACAATTTTACCAGAAATTACATTAAATTTAGGGTAACCAATTTGTACGGGATGGTTGGAGTATCAAACCAACTCCGATTTGAAATCTGAAGCTTTAGGGATCTGTATCAGATACCTAATGGTGAATTTGAACCCTCAATTGTAACAAAATACAATGATTAGCATTGATTAATCACTGATTAGCAAATTAATGCTCTGTTTTGTGTGCAAAAAACAGAGTATGCGGGGAGTCCAGATCTGGTGCCTTCGACTTCAAATGAGCTCAAATTCTTTCAAAGGCATCAATAGCAATGATTCTAGTAGAGGATTAAGCCAAGAAACACAAGATTTGACCAAATATTGAAAGCTTAATCTCTGTTTTACCAAAGTCACCTGCAGATTTGATGAAGAGCTTGGATCTCACTGTAGACTTGATGAAACTGAATTCTGTCTTCACCAGCTTGTAGAGCATGCTTGAAAACCCCCGGGGATAAGAGGAATTAGACCCATTTGATTTGATGAAGTAGAAATCATTGATTTACTGCAAAAAAACATAGCTTTTTAATCAGCAAAAATCGGGAGCTTGCGTGGGCGGTTTGCGCTTCTGATTTGATGGGCTGGAGCTCCTATGGGTTAGCTATCTTGGGCTAGAAGGGTTTGGGCAATGGTTGAGTGTGCAAGGAGAGGGAGCTCCTCCACTAGCTGGGGGTACAGAGGCTAATTGAAAAAAGAGAGAAAAGTATAATTTTCTACTAATCTTGATTAATTAAATAATGGGCTCATAAATCTGATGGATTCTAGAAATGGCTCTGATACCATGTTGAAATTTGAGCATAATGATGAGCTATGGTGGATCAAACACTAGAATCAACATCATTAACAAAGTGATTAGTAAATTATTAAGATGTAATTAGTGAATAATGAGTAAATAGATTAATGTAGGCATGGATACTCAAAAACCAGCAAATTCTCATTAGGGCTATGCCTCAATTTATAGAGTTTACATCAAGCATCAAATCCCATTGATTTCTCCATGATTCACTCCCAGAATATCTCCACCTTTTGCCTGATTCTCTCCACCTCTTCTCTTTTCCCTGATTATCTCCCAGAATAACTCCACACTCCTAAATTCTCTCATGCTACCCTTTATTTTCTCCCAGTAGATTCTTCTAACCTTTTCACAGGTTCTTCACAATTCCATCTCCTCTTTTACAGCCTCTAACCAAGAGCTTGTTCCCACACACACCCTATTCACTTGTATTTTTCAACACCTCCCCTCAAGTGAATACTCCTAGTACACCTAGACCCTATACCAAGTTTGCCTCCCCTTACTTGGTAGTCCGCGACCAGTGTCTACTCCTCCCCTCAAGTTATCTCAGCACACCTGGACCCTGTATCAAGTTTCTTTCTTACTTGACAGTCCGCGAGACCAGTGCCTCAAGTCCCTAAACTCCATAGTCCTTGTTGACACTCTCTCTCTCAATGTGTCCAAGGCTACTATAAGTGCCCGCGACCTTGACTAAAGTGCTCACACATACATCTACCACGTGGCCTACATCATCGGTGGCTCAGAGGTGGTTTTACTTTGTTGGGGCAGGTTACATTGGGTTGTGGGGTCTCTCTCTCTCTCTCAGAGATTTTCACATGGCTCCTCACTCTTTGGAGCCTCACATCTTCTCTTCTCTTCAGTCTTCTTGTCGTGGCAGCTTCTCTCCATGCGTCCTCTCTTCTTTCAGTCTTCTCGAGGCAGCTTCTCTTCTTGTGGCAGCTTCTCTTCTCGTGTCCATGTCTTCCTTTAGATCTTCTTCTCGGTGTGGATCCTCTTCTTGGAAAGAGATATTCTTCTCCTTTCATGGCTGGGGCCATGAGCTCGTCCATCAGGTCATTTTGCTCCATGTGAGCAACATGTTTCAATGTTTTGCTGATAGTTCCTTTGGGCTTTTTATGTTTATTTTGTATCATTATGCAATGCAAACCCAAATTTATGCGGGAGGTCTTACCTCTTGCCTTATTCTGGACAAGGGCAGTGTCTGTTCCCATATTTACACTGATGCAATGTGCCCAATACATAATGCGTATAGCATTCATTCTCATGCACATTCCCAAATGCAACTCTGGCTGTGAATAATCTTGAATTTGAGTGTAATTTGCAAGCATTAACCAAGGGTTGAATGCAAAATGATGATTTTCACAAATTTATCAGCACAATTTTACCAGAAATTACATTAAATTTAGGGTAACCAATTTGTACGGGATGGTTGGAGTATCAAACCAACTCCGATTTGAAATCTGAAGCTTTAGGGATCTGTATCAGATACCTAATGGTGAATTTGAACCCTCAATTGTAACAAAATACAATGATTAGCATTGATTAATCACTGATTAGCAAATTAATGCTCTGTTTTGTGTGCAAAAAACAGAGTATGCGGGGAGTCCAGATCTGGTGCCTTAGACTTCAAATGAGCTCAAATTCTTTCAAAGGCATCAATAGCAATGATTCTAGTAGAGGATTAAGCCAAGAAACACAAGATTTGACCAAATATTGAAAGCTTAATCTCTGTTTTACCAAAGTCACCTGCAGATTTGATGAAGAGCTTGGATCTCACTGTAGACTTGATGAAACTGAATTCTGTCTTCACCAGCTTGTAGAGCATGCTTGAAAACCCCCGGGGATAAGAGGAATTAGACCCATTTGCTTTGATGAAGTAGAAATCATTGATTTACTGCAAAAAAACGTAGCTTTTTAATCAGCAAAAATCGGGAGCTTGCGTGGGCGGTTTGCGCTTCTGATTTGATGGGCTGGAGCTCCTATGGGTTAGCTATCTTGGGCTAGAAGGGTTTGGGCAATGGTTGAGTGTGCAAGGAGAGGGAGCTCCTCCACTAGCTGGGGGTACAGAGGCTAATTGAAAAAAGAGGGAAAATTATAATTTTCTACTAATCTTGATTAATTAAATAATGGGCTCATAAATCTGATGGATTCTAGGCATGGCTCTGATACCATGTTGAAATTTGAGCATAATGATGAGCTATGGTGGATCAAACACTCGAATCAACATCATTAACAAAGTGATTAGCAAATAATTAAGATGTAATTAGTGAATAATTAGCAAATAGATTAATGTAGGCATGGATACTCAAAAACCAGCAAATTCTCGTTAGGGCTATGCCTCAATTTATAGAGTTTACATCAAGCATCAAATCCCATTGATTTCTCCATGATTCACTCCCAGAATATCTCCACCTTTTGCCTGATTCTCTCCACCTCTTCTCTTTTCCCTGATTATCTCCCAGAATAACTCCACACTCCTAAATTCTCTCATGCTACCCTTTATTTTCTCCCAGTAGATTCTTCTAACCTTTTCACAGGTTCTTTCACAATTTTATCTCCTCTTTTACAGCCTCTAACCAAGAGCTTGTTCCCACACACACCCTATTCACTTGTATTTTTCAACACCTTCCCTCAAGTGAATACTCCTAGTACACCTAGACCCTATACCAAGTTTGCCTCCCCTTACTTGGTAGTCCGCGACCAGTGTCTACTCCTCCCCTCAAGTTATCTCAGCACACCTGCGAGTAGACACAAAGGTGGAGGGCGACGGTGGAGAAGATGTTGAGGGAGTGTGCTTATGAAGGTGGAGGTGGAGTCGGAGCCGGCGGCTATGTTGGAGGTGGTGGCGGTGGAGAAGATGGCCCCGGTCATCCATGCCTTGCCCCCGTTGCTCTGGCCTCTCCAGGCCCTGCAGAGCCGGGGGATGTTCTAGCGCAGACCATCCCCCAGCTCTGTCGGGGGCCTGGAGAGGCCGGAGCAAGGGGGCAAGGCATGGATGGAGGTGGCAAGGCATGGATGGCGGTGGCAAGGCATGGATGGATGGAGCTTCAATGTTTATTTGTGTGGCTTTTATTTTAACATTGAAGCTTAACCTCCTGTCAATGTATGTAAAACATGTTTCAAATTTATTCGGGCATAGTCTTGCACTGTAGACAAAATATTGAAAGGGGTATATTGCACAATGCTCAGTTCTGTTATGATTTTAAGTTTTTTGCTGTGGCACATGCACAGAGATAGGTATTGTTTTTTCCGAGGGATTTACTAATAGGCCCTTATTTAAGCTTATAAGGATACCTTTAAAAATGAATGTCACCCCCCTTCCTTGGTACCCATATTTGACTCTTCCCTTGGTAGTATCCCTTTAAAAATGAATGTCACCCCTTTCCTTGGTACCCATATTTGACTCTTCCCTTGGTAGTATCCCTCAGCTACTATAGGTGGAGGATGGAGATGAGGCAATAGTGAGGGGGAGGAGGCCTCTTGTCCTTGCCCTTTCTTGGCCTCTTGGATCTCTGTTAGCTGCCTTTGTAGGTTTTCCACTTGATTGACTTATGCTCTCCTCAAGATTGTGCAATTCTTCCTATAGTGCTTCTTGCTAGCTCCTCAATTCTTCTGTGACTTTGTGCTCTAAGAACATGCCACATCTTTTTTCCTTATGATTGTTTGTAGTTTGGACATTTATTTGGGGACATTTGTCATGCATTTATTTAAGTAATCTAATACTTCCTACGTCTAGTCCAATTCTATGGTTTCCAAAAAACTAGATGGGCCTGGCACTATTGGGGCTGGTTTGGGCATGGTGGATCTAGCACAGTGGGGCCCATTAGTTGTTGATGATGGGTGAATGTTTCTTTCCTAGAGGTTTCTTTGAATAGGGCCTATAGTTACGGCCCGATCTTGGTTTTGGTATCCGGCCTTGTGAGCTTACTGATCTACTCTTTAAAGTTGTGTGCTAGCCTCTAGAGCTTTCACCATCCTGAATGTTTTCTTAGACATGTAGTAAGGTTTGTGTGTGAGGTTGATGTTTTCCTATGGACATGAAGTAGGGTTTATGTGTGAGGTTGATCATCTCTATCTGTCATTCAGCTCAAACTTTTTGCTACTCATATTCAGGGCAACAGAGAGAGAGATGGCTCCAAGAAAAGCAGGAAAACAACAGGCAAAGACTAAGAAAGATATATGATGTGAATAGCCAAGATTCTACTGAGATTTTGTTTTAATGTTTTTAGATATGCTTACTTGGGCTTGGTGTGTGTGTCTTACAAACAACAGGGGATACTCACTTAGATCTGAGCATGTTTGTTTGACTCTTAGCAAGGAAGCTCAATCACGGACACCTGTGTCCTCACATGTATCTCCTGTTAGAGAGGAAACAGAAGCGCATAATTCTCTTGTTCATGAGGAAGAAGCGCTTGTGTTGGAGAACCAAATGAGCTCACCTCCTCCAACTCACATGGAGATGCCTGAATCTAGTACTGGTCAAGGGGAGACCCATAGAAGGCTTCTTGGAAAATCTATTGAATTGGGATTTCTTGTTGATGTATTCACTAAGTTTTTTGTGCAACGCAATTCCTCTACCCCATTGGTCCCTTTATGCAGGCTGATTCCAAATGAAGTCATCCGTATAGTTTTTAGCCAACTTGAGGTGTTTCGTGATTCCTTTGACTGCCATGGCTATGTCGAAGCATCTCCTCCTTTTTTAGTTTCACTTACACATCCTGGAAGCTCTATGTATTTTGGGGTCACACAAATAGACTTGCAAGAATGGGGACCAAACTGGGTGTGGTACAACATGACAGTTTTAAGGATGAAATCATAGGAACTGAGTGGGAGGATCTCAGTGGTAAGAAGTTTCTTGTTTGGGATGGAATCATCGTGTGAAGGCATGGATGTCTCGAGTGCATGAAGGTATGTTCTTTTGAATGCCATAGAGTGATTTTATGCAACATTAAAAGTAATATATTGTAATATCTTTATTTTGTTTTCTCTAGCTTGGTCTCATAGCCCCTCATGCCATGTCCGGGTCAAATGTCAATTTTTGGTTGTGGACAAGAAGCAAGAAGGAGAATTGTATTGGCTTTGCGATCTCAAAATGAGTAAGTGATCTCTCTCTACTTAATTACAGACATTGTGAAGTCATTGTTAAGTTCTTGGCTCATTGTGACTCTTTACAACATATTGGTGCGCACTAGTGTTACACCCACATTGTCACATGAGATCTTCATGTTTCAATGATTTGGAATGGCGGACAAATAATCCATATTGGACTGCCTTGGTGAAGACATAAAGAGGTGGGCTTTAATGGAGCTTAGTTTGGAGCGACAAAATGGAGAGCAATGGTACAATGCTCCAGCTACTACAATCTTGGCACAGCTTGTGTGGAAGGTAGTGTTCACATTTCCCATCTTTTATTAATAAATGGATTATCAATGTTTTTTAATCGTGTGAGTGATAATGAGTCCTTTTCGTTATACGTAGACATCATTTGAAAATGCGGTGAAGCAAGCTATATCATGCATTGATAGACATGCCATGGGGTTGCAAGAATATGAGACAAAATGTGAGAAAGCCAGACGTGGTGTAGAGCAAACATTTCAAGATAGAGCGTACAAGATGCTCATAATTGCAAACCCATCTAATGGTGATGCATTCTTTCAACTCATATATAACTATGATTGGTCTAAGAAGGGGTTGGTTGCTCTGACCAAAGAAAAGCTCTACACACTCGCCATATCTCGGATTTCAACTCAAAGGTATGTCACATGTCAAACCTCCCTTAACATAAACTAACCTTAACATCTAATCTCTTATGGCTTTGGTATGATGCTGAAATAGGAAGACGGAATTGCTTCAAATGCTTATGAGACCGGGAGGGCAAAGGACAAGGTAATTTTGGAGATGTTTGGGGATAAGAAAAAGATGTTGTTGCATATGAAGAAAGAGTTGTATTGGAAAGAGCTAATAGGGGAGGCGGACTCTATTTTGGAGGGTTTATTGGTATATGATGATGTTATTTACATCCCACCATTTATGTAATGGGTGCAAGAGGAGCGATCGAAACACATACCATGGGCCTTCCATGAGGTGTGGGCAAAGATTGGAAAAGTGAAGGAAGGCCAAAAGCAACCTGAGGTGGAGAATGCCGCAAAGAGGGTTGTCTACAGGTATATATCTTCTAATGCCATTCTATTTTTGCAAAAAATACATATACGCATTAAAAAAATATTTTAGTGCTGTTTGTTTTATTTTGGATATGTAGGTGAGTGCAGCTACTCATTGGCCAAGGTCTAATGGACGAAGAGATGGAAGCAATCAAAGAATGGGTAGATCCAAATTGCTCAGAAACAATGTACCCGAAGGAATGGGTTGAGAGAGGGGTTTCTGATTGGGAATATAAGAGATGTCCTTGGTGGTTGGACTATCCTCTAAATCATGTGCCTCCAAGTGAGGAGCTCCTAGAAAAAGGAACTTTTTTGCTTTCTACTGAATTATGTGCATGTAAATGTATATGTATATGTAAATCTTCCTACCTATACAAATACATACCTATACATACATATAAATATATATAAACTATCCATATGCATATACATATTAGATACATATACATACAGATATATACATGTATAAATACATATGTAAACATATATGTACATATACATATGCATACATAAATACATACCTACATACATACACTAAATTATATACTAAATTCATACATACATACAAAGTTCATGTTACATTTAAGATTTGGCATGTTAGATTTTAAAGAAACATTGTTAAGTTTTGAAGTTTATTTTGGGATTTTTTAGAAAATGCAAAGGAGATGCTGTCCAAATTTTTTGCAAATTTATACATACATACATACATAGTTCATGTTGCATTTAAGGTTTGGCATATCAGATTTTAAAGAAACGTTGTTAAGTTTTTATATATACATACCTACATACATATACATATAAATAGATACATATACCTACATACATATACATATACATACATATACATAGATACATACCTACATACATATACATATACATATACATATACATATGCATATACACATACATATACATGTACATATACATATACATAGATACATATACATCTACATACATATACATATACATATACAAAAAGGTCTGGGGATTTCTACCTTTTTACTAAATTATCTTGATCTATTTCTTGAAGAATTTAAGAATTGCCAATTTGAGCTTGAAAGAGAGCCCCCAAGAAGACTCTAGAATACCTTCCCCGCAGCCAACAAACTTGACCCAGTCTCCAGTAGTTGGATCCTCGTGCGTGGCCCCAAAACCATCCACACCATTGTCTCATGAGTGCCACAATCACACCAAGAGCATACATCTACATTGTCTCAAGTGCAACGTGAGAGGCGAACAAAGAGACGTCTTGACATTATGCATGATGTTCAAGAGGGAGACCCCACAAATGAAGATCAAGAGAGAGACCCTCCAGAGCATCTTCAAGAGGGGGAGGTGTCAGGAAAACGTGACATCATGGACATAGCTATAGTAAGAGTACTTTCCATCGCAAATTTATTTTAAGAAGTGTGTGCTTTCGAAATGCATCTCATTTTTTGTCTTGTTTACTTGCAGGTGAGAGATCCAGAGCATCTTCAAGAGGGGGAGGTGTCAAGAAAACGTGACATCATGGACACAGCTATAGTAAGAGTACTTTCCATCGCAAATTTATTTTGAGAAGTGTGTGCTTTCGAAATGCATCTCATTTTTTGTCTTGTTTACTTGCAGGTGAGAGATGTTCTTCACACATGTTGCTGGTAGACGTCCACACTCTTTTGGAGGGCTCAGATTGGTAAAAAGAATAATTTCACCATATAATTAGTTTTCCAAGTTATACTTACCAAAACCAAACATCATAAATCTTTTATGTAGTGTGGAAGAATTCTTGATTATGTTTCCCAAGGCTCTATCTCATAGAGGTGCTCCCTCAGATACAGTGGCTCGCCTCGTATGGGCTGACTTTCCTACAGGTTTACGGGTTGTTGATGTAGATACAGATGGGTGTCCCTCATGGAATCAAGTTTCTTCATCATTGATACATGCCACACTCAGTTTTGTTGGTTTGTTTGTGGCTGATAAGGGTTGGTTTGTGTGTTTGAGTCTGATGGATCAACTTCCTAAAATATATTCCATGGGAAAGAAAGTTGGATTGGTCATGCATCGAACAATGTCTGTTCATGTGGAATCAAGTTATTTGTATGAGAATGGAGAACGGGTAAGTCATAATCTCTCAAATATTTCCCTTTATGTATACATGTTTTGTGGTATGGATATCCAAACATAATGTTTTCTCGTTATGGTAGGTGGATACATTGGCGCTTAGTATGTCCTATCGAGTAAATTGCCATGTCCCTATTATTGATCGTGAGGCTGGGCAAAATGTTTCAAAGAAGTTATTCAACGCTCAACAAAATTTCATTTTTGAGAAGAATAAGAAGCATCCATTCCAACGCAGGATGGTCTTGGAGCGCTACATTCGAGGTGGTGCAGAAAGATCTCCTATGTTCTTTAGGTGAGACAATTTTCATCTTAGATGCACGTTTATGATTGCATTTTATTGTAGGTGGCTAGTGGAGACCTTCTCAAGTAAAGGAGATGGTGTCTTGGATGTTTTTGCGAGATGTGGAGGCTTGGGACATGCATGCCAAGAGTTAAAAAGGCACTATATGGGGATAGAGAATGACATGGAGGTAGCCAAAGCATGTCTGGGAGATTTCTTATTAGGTCGGGATGACACGTAGAAGAATGCTATAATTTGTGTATCAAAAGACTTTGTAATTGATATTGTCATGGTTTGGAAGTTTAAAGATCAATATATATATTTTTGATCTTTAAAAGATTGTGTTATATATTTAAGTAAGTAAGAAAGTATGTATATAATGTATGTATATATGTTAGTGCTACGTAGGTAGCTTATGTATGTATGTATATGAGGTGTATGAATTTAGGTAGATATATGTATATATATAATTATATCAATAAGTATGATGTGGACCAAAAGACTTTGTAATTGAGATTTTCATGGTTTGAACTTTAAAGATCGATATATACATTTTTTATCTTTAAAGGATTGTTTTTTATATTTAAGTAAGTAAGAAAGTATGTATGTATGTATGTATGTATATATGTTAGTATGTAGGTAGCTCTTGCATGTATGTATGTATATTTAAGTAAGTAAGTATGTATGTATGTATGTATGTATGTATATATGTAAGTAAGTAAGTAAGTATGTATGTATATATGTTAGTATGTAGGTAGCTCTTGCATGTATGTATGTATATGTATATTTTGTATGTGTATATGTATGAGGTGCATGAATTTAGATAGGTATATGAATATATGTAATTATATCAATAAGTATGATGTGGATCAAAAGACTTTATAATTAATATTTTTATGGACTAGATCTTTAAAAGACTGAAATTTATATTGTTGATCTTTCAGAGCTTGTTATTTATATGTAAGTAAGTT
Organism: Cibotium barometz; assembly: GCF_041138505.1. NCBI lineage: Eukaryota > Viridiplantae > Streptophyta > Polypodiopsida > Cyatheales > Cibotiaceae > Cibotium > Cibotium barometz. The sequence continues at coordinate 20,610,222 of NC_141074.1, forward strand.
CTTGGTCCTTTACAAAGCTCATAGGAAGGTTATGGTCCTTTGCAAAGCTCGGACTCCTTGTTCATTGCTCCAAAAATCTCGGCAAAAAAAGCTCGCAAATAAAAATCCCCCTTTTATCTATGTTGTTTTGTTGTTTGGATTGAGATGATGGAAGAGAAACCCCTGTGAGTGCAAACCTATCATCTACTATGTCTGAACTGAGTTAGTCAGAATCATATGGGAGAGTCTAGAGTCAGATTGAGTTGTTTAAGAATTAGATCTTGTGAGTTGTGTGTGTAGAGATTGATAACTAGTCTATCTGGGTTGAGTTAAAGAACATTGGAGGAAGATTTGTGAGTCAATTTTGAGTTATTTGCTATCGATTAGTCAGAGAAGTGTCAGTAGAGAGTAGCTAGCTACTTCAAAAAATTATGAAGGAAGGTTTTGAGTCGTGGAGGACATTCTACGAACTTGGAGGAAAAGTTTTTGACTCGGAACAAGTGGAAAATTTTAGAGGCAGAGTCTGGCAGTTCTGTGTCATAGCTGGGAGTTGTTTTGGTTAGTTGTTGGATGTCAGCTAAGGTCAAGAGAGGCTCATAGGTGGAATATCAGAGGTGTTGGAGGTCAATTTCTAACCCATGAGAGGACAGCTAGAGGAGGGATCTGGACCAGATAGGGATGTTGGGAGGATGTTGAAGTGTCCCCTTGAGTCAGATGGAGGGTTGGGGATAGCTACAGGAGGTCTGATTGGTGCCCTTGGAGCTGGAATTTCAGTGTCCCCCAGTTTTGTTCCCATTGTGTCCCCCAGTTTTGTTCCCATTGTGTATTCTTTTTGTGTGTTTGTAGGTGTGGTGTAGTAGAGGCCATCACCTAGCCAACACACAATGTGTTGAGAATCATGGTGCCATGGTGCATAAGGAAGGTGAGTGAATGCAAGTCTAGCAAGCTACCAAATGAGTAAGCAAAAATTGTCCCACATAAGCTAAGAAAGCCAAGATGTACCCACCTCATATAAAAGGGCTCACTTTCAAGCAATCAAATCAACCAAGCTCTCAAGTCTTTCTATGAATACAAGTCTCAATCTTGTAACCTAACTGAACTTGAGTCTAAAACTTAATTAGTGTACTTTCTCATTATTATGAGTGCACTTAGGCATCATCCATCTTAGCCGCATATCAAAACGATCCCCTTGGCTTAACTAGGGCAGGGAACTTAAACGTGTTGAGAAATATGGTGCCATGGAGCATAAGGTAAGGAGTGAGTGCAAGTCTAGCAAATTGCCACATGAGTAAGCATGAATTGTCCTGCATTAAGCTAACAAAGCCAAGATATACCCAGTTCATATAAAAGGGGTCACTTTCAAGAAATCAAATCAACCAAGCTCTCAAGGCTTTATATGAATACAAGTCTCAATATTTTAACCTAACTAAACTTGATTCTAAAGCTTAATTAGTTTAGTTTCTCATCTTTATGAGTGCACTTAGGTATCATTCATCTTAGCTTAGGGTTTTGCATAAAATCTCTAGATCAAAACTTCCATAGCCATAGTTTGAGGTTCTCATGTTTATTGTTGATTGTAGGTGTATATACATGTACTCTGATCACGTGGTGTGACATATAGATTATATAAAAGTGCTTCCTATAAGAGTTACATCATATACTATTATGTTGCAGGTGTTGTTGTAAGAAAGGTTTCTGCTATCACAACATTAACCAAATTGTCAGTGATGAAAAGATGCAGGGGGGAAGAGAGCTTGAGCTCTTGCAAGCACACACACACACTCACAAAAACCCTAATAGAGAACACACAAGGTGAGAGGCTAAAAATCTTCTTCTTCTCTACTCAACACTCAACACACCATATACAAGATAAGAGTACACATAATATGAAAGGTACTCAACCAATACATACACGGGTTCTCTATAGTGTGAACCCGACTAAATGAGCTAGCGCTATAACTATGCCAGTCTCTAGAATGGCTGTCACACAGCCTGTCATCCCACTGGCCGCATATCACCCAAGATCTCACCAAACATGCCAGTGGTGTAAGTGTGGGGCCTATCCCCCAGGCGCGTCATCAGTGGCCAACCACTGCCTCACTAGATGAGCTCGATATCTCAACACTCCCCCTCGAGCTCAACTCCATCTCATGTACACCAAGTGAAGCCCTGAATCTACGGAGCTTCTCTGTACCCAATGCTTTGGTGAAGATGTCAGCTACCTGATCCTCTGTGCTGACATAAACAAGGTCAAGGTCTCCTGCCAAGACCTTCTCTCTGACGAAGTGGTAGTGGACCTCTATGTGCTTTGTACGAGCATGAAAGACTGGGTTCCTGGCCAACTGTATACTGCTAATGTTATCACAGAAAATGACAACTTGTCTATCCACGAATAGACCCAAATCTGCAAGTAGCTTTCTCAACCAAGCTACCTCACATGCTGCCATAGCAGCTCCTCTGTACTCGGCCTCTGTACTCGATAGAGCAACCGTAGGCTGCTTCTTGCTGCTCCAAGTCACAGCAGCACTCCCCAAAGAAAACATGAATCCACTGGTAGATCTTCTATCTGAGATACTACCAGCCCAATCAGCATCTGTGTACCCATGTACACATATCTCTGTCCCAGTCTCATAGAATAGTCCACAATGCAAAGTAGACTTCACATACCTCAGTATGCGTCTCACTGCATCCAAATGCGGTTTCCGTGGAACCTGCATAAACTGACTCACCAACCCAACAGCATAGCTCAAATCTGGTCTGGTAATCATCATGTAGATCAAACTTCCTACTATGCATCTGTACATAGTAGGATCCTCCAAGATCTCTCCTGAATCTGCACTCAACTTGCCATTCTGATCCAATGGCACAGAAATAGGCTTACAGCCTGTCATACCATACTTGGACAACATGTCCAAGCCATACTATCTCTGCAGTAATCCAATACCATGTGGTGACCTAATCACCTCAATGCTCAAGAAATATCTGAGCTCCCCCAGATCCTTCATCTCAAACTTCTGTCTTAGCAAGATCTTTACATCAAATATCTCTGTATCATGGTCCCCCGTAATGATCAAGTCATCTACATAGATGACAACAAGCACAACCCCTCTATCACCATGTCTCACATACAGCGAGAAATCTGCATTGGCTACATGAAAGCCAATAGTGACAAGATATTCAGAAATCTTGTCAGACCATGCTCTTGGTGCTTGTTTTAAGCCATACAAGGCTTTCTTCAACCTGCAAACATGCTCGGGGTGACCCACATCCTCATATCCAGGTGGCTGCAACATATACACCTCTTCTTGCAAATCCCCATGCAAGAATGCATTCTTTACATCCATCTGATGTAAAGACCATTGCTTTGACGCAGCCACTGCTATCACAACTCTCACCGTTGCCATCTTGGCAACTGGGCTGAAAGTTTCCTCATAATCAATCCCATATGTCTGCGCATATCCTTTGGCTACCAATCTAGCCTTGTACCTGTTTATGCTTCCATCACTGTTATGTTTAACTTTGTACACCCACTTGCATCCAATGGCTTTCTTGCCTTCAGGCAATCGCACTAAATCCCAAGTCTCATTTCCATATAGTGCATCCATCTCCTCATCCATAGCTTTCTCCCAACACACATTTCCAACAGTCTCATCAATGCATGTGGGCTCTACAACCTGCACAACCTTTGCCATATACGCATAGTGATGTGCCACATAACCATCATATGTAAATCTCTGCACAGGATTCTTCACTCTCCCTGATCTTTGCAGTTTTTCATACATGGCTTCCATAGCCTTCTTTACACCAGGTTTTCTCATAGCTGGGATCCCAAGCTCCTCATCAAGGCTCATATCTGAGCCACTAGACTCTCCATCAACATGAGAATGCCCTGCAGAAATGTCAGGCATACCAAGGGGCTCAACCACTTTCTCTTTTCCTTTACGTGATGTACTAATCACATTTGCAGGACTGGTATTATGACGCAGCCTGCCACTCCATGGTCTATCAATAGACCCACTAGATGAGGACTCTCCTAGTCCACTCAAAGACTGTGATTGCTGACGTGCATTCTGTGCAACCACACTTCCACTCACATCAGCCCCAACAGCTTCTTTTTCAGCAACATACCAGCTGCTCATCTCATCAAACACAACATCCCTGCTTACGCTCAGCTCACGTGTAGCAGGGTTATAACACCTGTATCCCTTTTGCTCAAGGGAATATCCAATAAACACACATTTTTCAGCTTTCGGGTCTCAGCTCATCTGGCACATGCACATATGCAATGCATCCAAAGACTTTCAGATGAGACAAATTTGGTTTTCTGCCAGTAAACCTCTCCTCTGGTGGAGTTACATCATGTATGGCTGCAGTTGGAGTCCTCTTCATGATGTATACTGCTGTAGAAACAGCCTCAGCCCAATAGCAATGCGGCATATTCTTCTCTTCCATCAATGCTCGCGCAATCTCAGCAATGTGCCTGTTTTTCCCCTCAGCAACTCCATTTTGCTGCGGAGTGTATCTGCATGTGAACTGTCTCCGAATACCATTCTTCTTCAAAAATTCAGAGAACTCATTGGAGAAGTATTCTCCCCCTCCATCTGACCTTAGGCACTTGACAGATTTCCCTGTTTGCTTTTCAACCAAAACTCTGAAATTCTGAAAGTGAGCGAACACCTCACTCTTCTCTTTCATGAAATATACCCACACTTTCCTTGTGTGGTCATCAATGAAAGTCACATAATACCTGCAGCCTCCCATAGATATGGTCTTCGTAGGACCCCATACATCTGAATGCACAACATCTAGTGCATTTCTACTCACATATCTGTTACGTGGAAACACATGCTTTATTTGCTTCCTAAATTGGCATGCTTCACAGATTTTATACATACCTTCCACTTTAAATTTTGGCAGCCCTGTCACAATTCCTTTTGTCTGCATAGACTTCAATCTTTGCACGTTCACATGTCCAATTCTTTTATGCCATATGTCTGTGTCTGCAAGAATTCCTGAACCATTTGCAAACATCGCAGCACTCATTTCAGGCATGTCTACATTCAACGTAAACATTCTGCCCACTCTGTTGCCTTTTGCAACCAGCCTGCACTTGTCTTTGAAATCTTCAACATAACACCCATCAGGGTTAAACCGAACCTGCAAACCCTGCTCAATCATCTGGCCAACTGAAACCAGATTCTTTGTTATGTTCGGTACATGAAGTACATCTGCAAGGTACTTCACTTTGCCATCCTGCATAGACAATGGCACATCTCCAACGTGGGCAATTGGATGAGCAGTGTCATCCCCTGTTTCCACGAAACCTGGTCTTTCCGGGTTTTTCATCTCTTTGAACCACTCCCCATGACTCGTCATGTGGTTTGAAGCGCCTGAATCCACATACCATACATTATCTTTTTGTGCTGCATCAACATTTTTAGACATGGCATTCACAACATGCTGCATAACAAACAACCTTTCATTATCCTCATTATTTCTGCTTGAGGATGCATAGTTGTTTTGCTGCACTTTCCCATTTTGCATGTCAGCCTGCTTCTTATAACATTCTGATTGCACATGTCCAGGCTTACCACAATAATAGCATTCACGTGCATCATTATATTACCTTTGCCAATTTCCACGGCCTCTTTGACTCCCCCTGCCTCTGAATTTGCCTCTTCCACCTGCGTGTTGTTGTTGTTGTTGTTGATTCTGGGACTGTTGTTGCTGCTGCTGCTGCTGGCCATAATTCTAATTACCTGTTCGGCCACCTCCTTGACCGCGTCCACGGCCTCCTCTACCTCGTCCTCTTCCTGAACTCGTGTAGAAGGCCTATTGCTCTGAACTGTTTTTGCTTTGTGAAGACTGTTGGTCTTCACCCAAGCTCTTCTCTTCGATAATCAGCATAGACACCAAATCTGTAAAGTTGGGAATGTTTTCCCAAGTCTGAATAGACGTCTTAATAAACGCCTTGTATTGTGGCCCGAGACCACGTAAACAGACTTCCACCTTGTCATCATCATCTACTGACACACCAATAGATGCAAGGGATTCCACAATACCCTTTATCTTCAGCGCATAGTCATTCACAGACATGCTCTTTTTCTCCACAGTATGAAGTTCATTCTTCAACTGTATCTTACGTGCCTTGGTATTTGTTTCATAGAGCTTTACCAAGGTGTCCCATGCCTCCTTGGGGGGGACTTGGCATCTTGAATGTGCCCAATCATGGTGTCCTGTATACTAATGGAGAGCCAATACATAACCTTCCTGGCTCCTTGGTTCTAGTATTTAAACTCTTTCACATCTGCAGCAGTCGGATTTATATCCGGTATCTCCGGTGCCTCTTCATGCTCACCTTCTATGTAGTCCCAATAGCCTTTTCCCATCAAGAAATTTGTCAACCTGAACCTCCAAGCATGGAAGTTATTCTTGTCAAGCTTCTCAGCCACAATCTGAGTTATCCCATCATTTGACATCTTGGCAAACACAAATTTTACCAGAAACTGCACTCTGGTTTTTCTGCACAAACTGCTGTATTTTCTGCACAGCGGTACTGTAGTACTCTCAAATGTCACCAACAGTGACTTCAATGTGCATACATACACCCAATGGCAACTGTAGACCTCTTTGCAGCACCCACAGTGTCTGCACAGTCAATCTGTCTTCCTGCAGTTCTTAAACCAAAGTTCTGCAGAGAATCGATGACTTACCCGTAGTGCTCGAAATCGCCTGCTTTCTAAAAAACGGAGGTCCAGACGCGCTCGAAACGCGTTTTCGGCCCGAAAATTGTAGTCCGATAGGATTGTATAGTTGCCCTATAGCTTTACTCTCGCGAAGAAAGCTCCTCAATCAGAGACCGTTTGCCGGTGCCTCCCGTAGAGCTCCCGACAAGGGTGTAGTCACCAACACAATAGGGAAGAGTAGTTGAAGCTCTTACCCTCGTACCGCTTCCTGTGGTTCTCTTGCTTGCAGATCAGCCCTTAGCACGAACCAGGCTCTGATACCATGAAAAGATGCAGGGGGGAAGAGAGCTTGAGCTCTTGCAAGCACACACACACACTCACAAAAACCCTAATAGAGAACACACAAGGTGAGAGGCTGAAAATCTTCTTCTTCTCTACTCAACACTCAGCACACCATATACAAGATAAGAGTACACATAATATGAAAGGTACTCAACCAATACATACACGGGTTCTCTATAGTGTGAACCCGACTAAATGAGCTGACGCTATAACTATGCCAGTCTCTAGAATGGCTGTCACACAGCTTGTCATCCCACTGGCTGCATATCACCCAAGATCTCACCAAACATGCCAATGGTGTAAGTGTGGGGCCTATCCCCCAGGCGGGTCATCAGTGGCCAACCACCGCCTCACTAGATGAGCTCGATATCTCAACAAGTGAGAAGCTTGATAAGAATAACTTCCATGCGTGGAAGTTCAGCATGACCAATTTCTTGATGGAAAAAGGATTTTGGGACTATGTTGAAGGAGACAATGAGAAGCCTCCGGAATTTCTTGAAGAATGCAACTCCAATAGAGATAAAGGAATTCAAAGACTGGAACCAGAGAGTGTAAGGAAAGTATTTCAGTCAATGTGACAGACACTGTGATAGGTCATACATAGGATGCCAACACTCTAGCAGTTGCATGAAAAAACCTAGTGAAGATGTTCCAAACAAACACAACAACAAGGAAGTTACCACTAAAATAAGATCTACATATAGTGGAGAAGAAGAACATGTCCATCAATGAGTATGCATTGAAGATAAAAGAGTATTGTAAAGTTTCTTAGATCTATTAATATCTTACTTGGAAGACAATGACTTGGTGAGCATCAATTTGAATACAAGCCATTCAAGACCTCTATTTGCTATAAGAGAGAGTGATCCTAACATTTGGGATTTGTTGTCTATGTTAATCATAAAAGATAATTATTTGGGGGAAGATTATTCCTCCCAAATCAAGAACAATCCAAAATAGGCTTTTTACTCAAATTCAGGTAGAGATAGAGGTAGAGGTCGTAGTCAAAGCAACCAAGGTGGTGGCCATTTTGAAAATCAAAATTATAGACAACTGTAGTCCAATGATGTAGTTGCCCAACAACAAACACACACATGTGGAAGAGGCCAATCTCAAGGTAGAAGGATCTAAAGAGGCCGAGGCAAATAGCAAAGACAATAACAATCAGTATCATGTTCAAAGGATTGCTTTTATTATGGCAAAGTAGGTCACTTTGTGTCAAAATGTGGCAAGAAGCAGAGTGACATAAAAAGTGGCAAGTTGTAGAAAAACAATTATGCATCTTCAAGAAAAAAAGGCTGAAGATAGATATGAGAACTTGTTTGTTATACAGCACATGTTGAATTTAGTGAGACTGAAGATGTATCCCACAAACGGTGATGATGTATGGTATGTGGATTTGGGAGACTCTAACCACATGACCTATCATGGTAAGTGGTTTAGAGATGTCAAAAATTTGGAAAAACCAGGTTACGTAGGATAACGGATGACATGCTTATCCTATTACTCACATTGGGAATGTACTATTTGATGAAAAAGAGGTAGAGGGAGAGGGAACACACACACAGGAGCAAACCCTAATGTATTACTCAAACCCTAGCCATAGAGGGAAGCCATATCCCTTCTCACACAATGCATAAAGCCATAATAGAAAAGCTACAACACACTACTTGTGTTGTGTCCACACACTTCTAACCCTAGCTACTATCCACTCAACTATGACCAGTTGGACGTGATCATTTATGTCTCACACATGCTACTACCTAACATGCCAGCACATAATGCAACTGGCACAAGCTGTCACTCATCGAGCTTGAATCTCAGCAGTCCCTCTCAAGCTCAAGATGTAGATGAGACTAGGCTATCAAAGCTCTCAACACTCCCCCTCAAGCTCATCCCATGTACTCCCAACATAGTACGGAAGTACTCAAACTTCTCCTTGCTAAGTGGCTTTGTAAAGATGTCGGCCACCTGCTCTTCAGTCTTCACATACTGCAAATCCATTGTACCATCCAACACTTTCTCTCTGACAAAATGATGGTGGACCTCTATATGTTTGGCTATGCATGAAAGACTGGATTCCTGGCCAAATGTATGCTGCTCATGTTTTCACAACAATGAATGACAACGTTGCCATCAATAAGCACACCCAAATCAGCCAAGAGACTCTTTAACCATACTCCTTCACATGCAGCTATGGCTACACCCCTGTATTCAGCCTCTGTATTGGATAAAGCAATAGTAGGTTGCTTCTTAGTGCTCCAACTCACCACTACACTTCCAAATGTAAAGGCATAACCACTAGTGAACCTCCTGTCATACAAGCTACCTGCCCAATCTGCACCTGTGTAGCCGTGCACATCCAAGCCTTTACCATGCTCAAAAAGAAGACCATAATGTATAGTGGTCTTTACATAGCGCATAATGCGTCTCACTACATCAATCCCAAATGAGGTTTCTGGGGCTTTGCATAAATTGGCTTACTAGCCCCACAACATAACTTAGATCCGATCGTGTGATAGTCATGTAAATAAGATTGCCAACCATCTTTCTATAGATGGATCATCCAACTCTTCACCAAAATCAGCCCGTAGCTTCACATTCTGCTCCAAAGGTGTACTCATTGGCTTACACCATGTCATCCCATATCTTGCGAACATATCCAATGCATATTGGCATTGCACTGTTGATTTTGAGCAACTTAATAAGCAAGATCTTTTCTTGTATTTTGTGTCTCTCTCCTCCACATATTTGATCTAGCATGAGCGCCATGAAATTCTAACATGGTATCTAGAGCTTGGCAAGATTAGGTCACTTTTGTGGTGTAGAATAGGTCAACTTTATTATCTTTTTCTTTGTGGAGCTGAACCTCCTGCCAGTGGAGCAGCTCCAGCAGCTTGTGGAGGCAAGAACTTGGGGAGCTTTCAACTAAGAACTTGAAGTAGACCTCCGGGCGCTCGTGGTCGTACAAGAAATCAGACGAGTTCTCCTTCCTCAGCCGCCGCGGCATTTCCGTTTGAGTAGGCAGACGCACAAATCCTACAGCAGCTACTGTCATACATGCATTCGACGCCTGTAGGTGAGTATAAGCTATGTGGGCTTAGGGCTTTTGAAGCCCATAATCTGAAGCACCTACAGCTCAAATCTCAGCCCTAATGGCTGCCTGATGCGTTCTATAGTAGAAAAACTAGGCTGCTCTCCTTGAAAGCCATTTAGGCTTCCATTAAAGCTTCAAAATCAAGTGTTTTTTCTTGCACTAATCCTCTCCTCTTAGCTTCAAATCTCTTGAGTGCTTCTTGAAGTGTTTTTCTCCCGATTCTCTGATGTTGTGGGCATACACCATGAGGTGTTCATGAGCCTCATTCGCATCAAGCTTCATCAACATCATCTTCAAGTGCACAAAGCTTCTCAAAGTGTTCTTATAAGCACTAATAGTATTGATTAACACTAATGAGGCTTCTAATCCAACAAAGGGAAGTCATTCCAAAGTGTTTCTAAACACTTTGAGTGTTCTTAAACACTAATGTTGAATCTAATCACCAATGCAAGTGTCCTTAGATGTTAGAAATGTGCTCTTAAGCACTAATCGTGTTTTTAAACACTAATGGTGATCTTAATCACCAAACAAAGTGTTCTTTGATACTAATGAAGCTCTCCCCATCAGAATTAGTGGTTAGGGCACAAACCCAAAGTGCTAAACCATAAGTTTCACAATCTTAATCTCTTTTTTTATGCAACATCCTTGGCTTGATTAAGGGTTGTTGCACTCTCATAAGCCTTTCTCTTTCTACTTAAGCCAAAACATCACAAATTTTTGGTTTTTTCTTCTTCATAAATCAGCCCATTACTCTCTAGTAATCTCCTTCAATACCCAATGTCAAAGGACAATACCCAAATTAAGAAGTTCTCAGGAGAGGGCTTCCACACTTGTCCTTGTCAAGTACAAGATGATGTCCAAAGGTTTTTGGCCATTCATCTCTGGCACTAAGGTTATTGATCGAATTAAGGCTGAAGATATTGAAGATGATGAGAGGGCACAAGCCATCATCATGCTTCATCTTGAGTGATGAGGCTCTCATTCACCATGTGGACCAGCTTCCGACTGCAAAGGAGAAATGGGATGAGGTTGATAAGCTCTATGGAGCTCGTGGTAAGAATTCCAAGATCTCACTCAAAATTGAATTTATGGCTTAACTTGCATCAGTGAATGCGAGAATGGATGAAGATGATGCAATGGCTGTTTTACTAAAAGCAGTCAAGAAGGTGTACCCCACCTTAGTCACCACCCTGAAGAAACATACCTAATCCCACCCTTGAAGGAGTCAAGGGTGGGATTCCAAGATCTCACTCAAAATTGAATTTATTGCTTAACTTGCATCAGTGAATGCGAGAATGGATGAAGATGATGCAATGGCTGTTTTACTAAAAGCAGTCAAGAAGGTGTACCCCACCTTAGTCACCACCCTGAAGAAACATACCTAATCCCACCCTTGAAGGAGTCAAATGAAGAAAACAGGCCAAAGGGAGGAGCTGAATCTTCAAATGCAACAACTTCATCGAACAAGCTTTGTCACATCAACTGATCAAAGTAAGATGTGTCCATTGCAAAAAGGTGGGTCATTTGGCAAATAATTGTTGGATCAAATATCCCAACAAAATGAAATGTAACAAGTGTAAACAAACGGGACATACTCCACTGTGAAATTGTTTTAAATCTCAATGTAACCACACCTATATTCCTAACCTTGTACGCCTAATGTTATAAAGGCAACCTATGTCCAATACCACCTATTCCAATTTTCTTTCATAGTTGGTATTGAGGGGGGATATGAAGAGACTAATATTAAGAGACTAAGGTTTTGTAAAAGGGGGGAGAAGGGTGTGTGTGTGTGTGTGAATGGACTTATGGTCCACTAGCTCACCTATTTAAAGGTGGAGCTAGAAGGCATTGTATAGAGCAAGAAGCTTAGTTGTATTTTGAGCAACTTAATAAGCAAGATCTTTTCCAAGATACCATAAACAAAGATGGAGGCCACGTACTATGGCCTTACGATAAATCAAGCACTATTAGAAGAGTGCACAATTTGATTCCTAAAGAGACATTCTTGTGAGTAGTACGAGAGATTTAGGATGCCCTAAAGTTGAGGGGAAACTGTAGATTTTGGGCTCGCTAAGTAGATTGCAAGCTACCAAATTGCGGTCAGCACAAGCACTAAGCACTTTCCATGAGGTTGTCGGCAAAGGCCTACTTGGTGGATATGTTCAGTGATACGTTGATTAGACACTATATATATAAAGAGGGTCACCATCACCAAAGAGGAGAAATGTCTAGTTTATTTCGCTGGTGTAGATGGAGGGATGCTCCTAGAGATGACAGTTGTTTGTGAATATACCATTTATTTGTAATCATGTAACTATGTAATCATTGATATGTAATTTAATGACTTTGATGAATATAAAGACCTTTTCTTTGCTCCTTGTGTTGTGGTTTTGTTAATTTTAAATCTTGTGGGTAGCTATTTATTATCTATAGCACTAAAAGTTTGTAGAGGTATAATGTATAATGTGTTCTTTATCTCCTAGTTCTTCTCTGGTTCTGATAGCAATGGTCCTAATGGGAACTATGTTGTTGCCCATCTCATTGGAAAATTGAATGCCTCCCCTAATCACACATGTGTCTAGTGTGGCTAGTATGTGCATCCAGTCTTGCTTATCTTTCGGATCAATTGACAAGGGTGGATATATAGTACTCGTCTTATTAACTTTATTCTGTCATGATATTCTCTCTCTCTAGGTCCTAAGTGTCAATTTTGGTGTGACTATGAAGAGTTTGTTCTCTAACTATAGTCTTTGACCTTGCGATAACCAAACTATGTGAGTCTAAAGTGTTGCTTGCTATGGCAAGCACAACTATAGTAGCTAGAGTGGTGTGGCTGATAAGGGTACATGAACCAACACGCACTTAGCTCCCTTGTGAATGGACTACCAGGCCTGCATATGTAAAATGGGAGGTATATCTTAAATGTGCCAATCACATTGGATTTTTGCGGGGTACAAGAAGGTAGCCTAACTAATTATCAAACAAGGAGTATCCAATGGTAGTGGACAAATCAAGGGTTCCCCAAGATCATGTCACACCCATATCATGGGACAACTTAAGAGAAGTATATCCTTTTTCATTACTTGTGTTGAACAACATTATGAACTAATGGGCCTATGCAGAGCCATTGGTGCGGAGCAAACCAAGTGGTGCTAGGATGCCCTCGTACTTATCCTTAAATATCACGCAAGGTTGTCGGAAGCTAGGAATATAATGAATGACTACGTTTGTAGCCAAAGCTGTGGGAGGAGCATTTGGGCAAGGTGAACCTACCACCACACTGACTATGATAAGAGTCAAAGAATATTTCTCCTTTTCCTTCCATTTGATACAATCTTACTTTCTAGCATCGCTGCTCTGACATGTACTCCTTGTGCTCCTCCTTTGAAAGGAGGCCTCTTAGCTTACCAGTTTTAGCTTCTCTCCTTTGGGATCTTCTTACCATTCTTGGTCTCCTTGGCCTGACTATCGACTTTGCCCTTCCCATGCTGGAAGAAGATGCCCCATGCAAGCGCTTTGGCCTTTTCACCATTTAGCTTGAACTCCTTATTTTTCACCAAAGGATCAAATGCCTCTCCTTGTAAGGTTTTGGGTGAAAATTATAGGTGGCATACTTAATGTTGTTATCAAAAGTGCACACACAATGTCTTTTTTTCTACTAAGGCAGGGTGAGAAGTTTGTTGGAGTAACTGACATGCTGCACTGTAAGAGAGCCTTAAGTATGGTTTCTTCCCATTGCAAACTACTCCTTCTTGTGAACGAGGTACTCTTTCTTGCACTACCACTCAAGCTGGTGAAGCAAATGATGCAATCAATGCATCTGCATCGATGTTGCTGGACCTACGAGTCCACTCGATCTGTCTTATAGTAGTCGGCTTGGGCAACTGTAAGAGAGCCTTATCCTTCCTCCTTGTGAAGAAGGTAGTCTTTCTCTTAAAAATCATCCTCACCCTCATCCATGGGCTCTTCCTAAATAGGCTCCAACTTAGCCTTTCCTTTTTGTGTATACAAGGATTCGTGTTAACAGCTGCAAACTTGGGTGAAGAAACGGGGCATGGCATCGTTTGTTGCAGGACTCTCACCACCTAGGAGGTGAGTAGATAGTCATTTACATATCAATTTGTATGATACATCGATGAGACTGCTATGAGAAGATCGTCAGCAAATATATGTTGCTATAAAAGCACTTTGTTACTACTGTGAAGGAAACATTTGGGGGCCAAAAAAATCCAAGGCTCCAAGACCAATGTACACATGCACAGTGCTACTACACTACACTTTCTTCACTGCCATGATCCTCAATTAACAAAACATAACTTACACAAAGAAAAAATGTGCTCACACTGTGTAGGTGTTGTGCAAGAGAGAAAGACTGAACGATAGATGGATGGCAAAACAACACCCTTCTCTTCACTGGCATGGTCCTCAAGACTACTTGAGTGAGCAAAACATAACACACACAAAGAAAAATGTGCTTAGACTGTGTAGGTGTTGTGCAAGGGAGAAAGATTGAAAGATAGATGGATGCCAAAACAACACCCTATAATAATGCTTTTTATTGGAGAATTAGGCCAAATTTTGGGGTTGCCCCTAAATTCTAGGCAATTTAGAATATTGTTTGACTTTTTTGAATTTTATCGCCTACCACAAATCATTAAAAATAGTATATGGTCGCCCAAAATTCTTTAAAATAGAAAAAACTCTAAAATATGTGTTTGTATTTAAAAATATCACTTGGGAACATAGCTAGGGTATATGTATATGTAAATGAGAGCATGGTCGCCCAATTAGGCTATAGATTTTTAAGGGGGTCCTCCCAAAAAACACTACTCTACGATGCAGAAATTGAAAGTTTTTATAGCTAGGGTACAACTAGAGCTGGTATGAATAAATGACAACTAGAAGTTGCGAGAATCGCTAGAAAATTACTAGAACTATGCAAATGTGACACAATGTAATTTATATTCTTTGTTTTGATATAAATTATGGTAATCATGTTTGGTACTCGTGGTAAATTACAGAATGTGACTTGTGCTAAATATATATGTACTCATGCAAAATTGTGGTGAATTTTTAGATTTCACTACTCGTATGCGATTTCGTAAGGTAGAAAGAAAATTTGACTACCCGCATGGCAAATTCCTAAGGTAGAAAGGAGGTTTTTTGTGGGTGTTACAGAGAGTTGTGGAGTCATGAAGAATGTGGGGGTTGCAAGCAAGCAAAATTGTGGTGAATTTTTAGATTTCACTACTCGTATGCGATTTCGTAAGGTAGAAAGGAAATTTGACTACCCGCATGGCAAATTCCTAAGGTAGAAAGGAAATTTGACTACCCGCATGGCAAATTCCTAAGGTAGAAAGGAGGTTTTTTGTGGGCGTTACAGAGAGTTGTGGAGTCATGAAGAATGTGGGGGTTGCAAACAAGGGGGAATGGGGAAGATGGCCAAGCCCAAGCAAAGGGCAGATTCGGTTAGAGGATAATGGCTCAGAGTATTCCTCAGAAGAAAATACAAGTTCAGAGTCAGGCTCTTTAGCATGGCTAGAAAGAGCAAAACAAGTGCAAGGAATTGGGAAAAGAAGCTCTGAAACATGTCCTCAAAGAGCTGAGTCTAGCTCTCCACCACGCCAAAAAAGGGTAAAATTACTTGATAGCAAGACCTCTCCATTGCAATATTTCTGTCAGTCCAATATGAAGTTGCCTACAGAGAAGGGAAGGAGCACTTCGACAGGTTGTGGTATCCTCTCTCTCTCTCTCTCTCTCTCTCTCTCTCTCTCACACACACACACACACACACACACACACACACACACTCACTCAGTCCCCATCTCTCCCTATGCTTCCCTCTTTAGTCTCTATCCCTCTCTCTTTGTCTCTTTTGTTTATTTCTCCCATTGCATGTATGCAGGTTGGTGGAAAGCTCCTAAGGTAGTCTACCCAAGACAAAGAAAGTTCTGTCAAACCATGGCAGAGTTCAATATAGATTATGGCCTCTCCATGGAAGGTGCTGGTCCAAACTTGTTGAGATGGGATCAATTGGCTGATGAGGAGTGGTTCAGTGTTTTCAAATATGCCAAGGATCCCAGTCAGTATCGCATCAAATGTAGCTGTATCTGCAGTGATGTCTACAAGCATCTGATGCTGTTTCATCACAAAGTTTGCTCCCACAAACATGGAGATCACTGCATGATTTGCTAAGGGGTATGTAAAAGAGTTTAGCCCTTTGGTTATTGAGAATGGTTCAGCCATCCACTTCAAATGGGCAGAGTTAGTTGACCAATATTTGCAAGACCTGAAAGAGAAAGGCTATTATGAGAACCATTTCAAGAAATGGAGGATATGTAATGAAGACTTGCAAGCACCAAAAGAGCCTGAGTTGTTTGAGGATTTATGTGATGAGGAGTTTGTCACATCTAATCATACACCTACCATGATAGAAACGGTTGCCAAAGCCACACTCCTCTATCATCCAACATCTCGTTACTTGTTTAAGAAGAAGGGAGTATGCCTTGGTCACTCCACAATGCCATACTTATAGACCCAAATAACCTGGAGAGGATGAACGCAATTGTCCTTCATTTGAGGAGGCTCTAACCAAGGCCCGAGAAGATCTAAGAAGTGCACAACATGAGTTAGAGGCTACAAAGATAGTAAAGGCTAGCAATGGCAAGGTTAGTCCAGCTGTCGGGGCTCTAAGAAGAAAGAGGTTGAAAGATGCACGAGAAGAATTATTGTCCTTACCAAAGAGTAGTACTGTCTATTCAGAGCGATAAATGGAGCTTGAGGTTTTCATTGACACCATGAAAGACACTCTTCAAACACTTGGGGTTTCTGAGATAAAAGACATGCACCTCAAGAAGGATCTCAACATAACCATGCTTCATGTAACTACTAGTTAGCATGATAGCAACACCTTATGTTTAAAAGTCTATGTACTAGATTGAAGTGGAGGTGAAGCAATTTGAAGTTTAATCATGTAAACATCAATTGCAGTTGGTGTTGCATATGGAGAGCCAGATCTAAGCATCAAATCTAGGCATTGCCACCTCCTTATATAATTTGGCTATCGCCAGAGTTACACAACATGTAGAAGAAGGCATGGTATAGAAAGAAAGGTAGATTCAGTAGAAGGGTCACACCAAAACCAATGTGTTGGTTGTGGCTTGTCTCTTGAAGTTGAACAACTTGTTGCCATGGTCTAACTTCCTTGTAAGCATAGGTATCACTTGCTATGCTTTGCAAGTGCATGTTGGCTTGGGCCTAGATGCAAGGCTACAAGATGTGGGCAAATGATACCCTTTAATTGGTGGTGTAAGGTTGTCGTAGTACAAAGGGATCCAATCACACCAAACTCAAGTAAGTGTTACTAGAGTTGCAGGTCAAGATATGCTAAGTGAAGCAAGTTTCTTGTTTGCTAACAATGCAAATAAGCATAATTATATATGCTACTGAGCACTATTAGTATGCCAATTAGCATATCTATTAAGATAAATTTAGGAATTTTGGGAATTATTCGAGTCCCATTTCTTATAGGATTGGTTGGAAACTCGGTATTTTTGTGTAGTTTGAGCTAACATCTATTTGTTGGTGCACTCTTTGTGCCAATAGATTATATCTTGACACAACTATTTGGCGTATTTGTTTGTAGTTGTATAGATACATACGTGACACTAAACTTAATTGAGATTATACAACACCTTTCATATGAAGAAGATAATGTTAAATACTATCTCCACTTTGAGACATTGAAGTAAAAACATGGGGTTTATTTAATTTGCCAAAAGAATTCTAAATATCATTATAAAAAGGAACCTTAAAAATGAGAGATCTCTAAAGGGTGTGGTGTTAGAAACAACAAAACAAAAAGTAAATCTCAATGACAGTAACAATATGCTAAGTTTACGATTGATCCACAGATAAAAACCCATCTTAGACACTATATCAAGATTATAAATCATGATATATATGCTCAAATTTGAGGGACATTGAAGTAAAAACATGGGATGATAATGCCAAAGAACACTTGTTACATTCAATGAGATTGTTACATTCAAGTTTACAATTTATCCGAAGACAAAAATCCTTCGTCAAGATAATAATTGAGTACAAATTGTATCTCAAACATAGCGTTTTCTCATGTATTGCTCCAATACATACAAAGTTTCTCTATCATAAGCTGCTTCATTTACTAAAGTGTTGCAAGTATACTCCCGTTTGTTCTTTGCATAAATCCAACCAAGTAACCATGCGCTGATTGTTGTCTCCAAAAAACTTTGAAGCTCCTCTATATTTTGATTCCACATCTTTGGAAAAATCAAGTAGGTTTCGGGCATATTCCACATTACATTGTAGAGGGTATCATCAAAAATTAGTGTGTTATTTCCATCCAGGTCATGAAAAATTCTCCATGCTACATCTAAGTTTTTGTGGTATACAAATCGATATCCAATAAGAAGATCCGTCTTTTGACATGCTGCATGCCCTGCTACGACCTTAAACTTTTGATGGTGCCGAGGAAAGCACAACTCAAGAATGCGTCGAGTCCTTTGTAGTCTATTAGTACTCCAGATCCATACCTCAAACCATTGCATACAAAAATCAAGGAAAGTGAATGCATCTTTGTGAATCAAATGCCAAACACTTGTATTCTCTTCCACAAGATGCATATGTTTGGCCCAGTCTGGACATACATCACCATGTGTAATAAAGTAGGAACTTTATTCAATAGGGTTAATAATGGGACAAGTCCATGTATAAAAGAGGGGACTTGGACCATGGTTGTAACTTTTGATGATCATTTTTAGAAATGGAAACTTATGTTTCTTGGAGCTCATGGCTTCTCTCTTGGCTTGTGGAAGGCTATTTCCATTCTCTTGGTGAGAGACTAAACACACTTAGGCATCATGTTTACATGGTGATTACTCATATTTTTCATGCATTACATCCCTTCATTCCAATTGGTATCAGAGCTCTTGATTTTGATCATGGGCATGCATGGGTTGTTGGGAAAATTTGCTTGAAAATTTGAGTTTCTTTTAATTTTTTTTTCATTTTCTTGTAATCCTTGAGTGATTCTTGACAAATCTTCTCTAATCTTGCTTAATCTCATGGATATGGTGAGCATTTCATGGAAATTGCTTGAATTTTGAGTGATTTTGGCCAATTTTACCATTTTTGGACTAAATTTTGGGCCTCTGGACCAAAAATTTGGGGCAGTCGGGCCAAAACTTAGGGCAAGTGACTAATTGCAATTAACTTTTCTGCTAATCATGATTATTAATCATCTTCTTCTTCCTCAAGCTTTCCATAGCCATGGGATGCTCTTCCTTTACCCGTTTTGATGCCAAACCTTAGGGTTTTTGTAGAGCTTTCTGAGATCTTTCATTTGAGCCTCTTCTTGCTAATTTTTTTTCTCAAGATTTGGGAGCTTTTGTTCATTTCTCCATGGCTGAAAGTTGAGTTTAACCTACCTTCCATTGAACCATATCTTGCATTGCTAAGCTTCTACACATTTCATAGGCATGTTTGGCATTCTAATCATCTCATGGAGGAGGCAAAGAAGCACACGGCGGGCTGCAGCAGGCTGTCGCCTCAAAACGGCGATTGAAAGTTGTGGAGGGAGAGCTAGGGTACCTAGCTCTACTACCTCAAGAGATGGAAGCTAGGCAATAGGGTTCTTAGCCCTTGTTTGGAGCATATTTTCAAGCCTTATTCAAGCACATGGGAGATGTTATGTGGCTGCAAATTTCAGAGCAAAGAGAGCTACGTTTTTCTTCAACAAGAGGTTTCTTCAACAATTTTCTACCATTGAAGCTTTCCGGATGACATTGGTGAGTGGTTTGATCAATTTCTTGCAAGTTTGAAGCATTTGGTGGAGCTTGGGAATGAATTAGGGTTGGACACATTCAAACTCCCCTAATTTTCAGAAATTAACCATTAAAGCTTGACCATTCACATGCCAATATTGCTTCTCCATGCATTATTGATGGCAATGGTGAAAGGAATTGATTCCACATGAGCTTGGCCAATTCATAGATCACATTTTGGGGGATTTTCTTCATTATGTCTCAATTGGCATGCCATTGAGGGAATAGCAAGCTTATGCAATGTTTTTGGAGTCTCTCATGCTCATCTTGATGCCATATGGACACTATGGATGCTCTACATAGCCATGCCAATGCTATGTTTTACACATGGGCATAAGAGAGCATTTGGAAGCATGCATTTGTCAATATGATGTGAAAGGGATTGTTGGAATGCAATTGCAAATGCCTTGATTGTGGTTAACAAATGCTTATGCAAATGCCATGGTGAGGGTATTGTGAATTGTTGGCTTGTGTTGGAGCTTTTGGATGATGGATTGAGGCATGAGTCCATGCTTTATTGATGAGTTCTAAATGGTAAAAGGGCATGAGTCATGCTCAATACTTGTAAGCCAACAAACTTGTTCTATCATTTGATATTATCCACATCATTTTGTACCTACACTCACCATTGCTACCACTTCAAGTTTCTATAGAATCTAGCAATGTGTGAGGGTACCTTGGCATTGGTTGGAGAGGCCAAGGGGAGAATGGATTGAACTCTTTGTGCCGTGATTGCCTTGGAAAAGCGGTACAAAGGGGGATTAGGTACACCGGTGTGAAGACATGGCCTCAACCTTCACCTTGGAGGAAAACTCGGTGAAGGGGTGAGAAGAGCTTGGCCGGGAGATCGGCAAGCTTCAACGCACGTCCTCAACAATCCTCACCATCGACTTTGTGGATGCATTTGGGCAATGGGGCTCCTTTTTCCGTCATATTGTATGGATATTGCAAATGCTTTGATGGACAAGATGCATATGATTGTTCATGACATTGTGGGATACAAAGAGTATTGCATTGTGAATTGAGAAGTTGCATTTCCATTTGAGATTTGGTTCCAATTACAAAGGAGACTATGGCGGAATTTTTCCAACAAGGGAGCCAAACAAGCTTATTGATTGGAGATTTACCCCATGGATACACTTGAAGAGTTATTCACAACTACCAAGGGGAGAAACACCAATCATTTGTAGCCGGATTGAGCTTTGGGACCGAATTTTGGGAATTTCTGGGATTTTACAAAACCCTAATTCAGTCCTAGGGTTTTTGGGATTAGGTCCGAGTGATTACATGACTCTATTCTACTCATTGAGAGTTTTCAAATGAGCCATAGAACCCCTTAATCGGATATCACAATCTTGGTCAAAGTAGTCATGTTGACTTTCTGGTCAAAGTCAAACAGAATATACTTCCACTTTGACTGAATCAAAATTCTTTTAGGGGTAGGTTCTATCTTCCATTAGCTTTCTATAGAGCCGTCAAAATCCTAATTCCGACATATATTTTGCATTTTAGAGCCAAATTACTACTTTCAGCTGTCCCGCACAAACCCTAAAACAGAGAGTATTGCCCACATCTATTTCTTACTGTGTTCATTTGGGAGGATAGTAGACACCATTACCTACCCATAGAAACTTCTTTTGTCCAATTCCGACATCATTTGGGCATTCTACCAACATCTTGCATTTCTTCACTATGCCGAAGGGAAGACCACGCAAGGGTGGGGATGTTGTGCAAGAAATGATCATGGGTGATGAGGACATGGAAGGTAATATGGATGCAAGGGATGCATTCATCAATGAAGACAATGGGGGCAATGTACAT
This sequence comes from Cibotium barometz, assembly GCF_041138505.1. Lineage (NCBI taxonomy): Eukaryota > Viridiplantae > Streptophyta > Polypodiopsida > Cyatheales > Cibotiaceae > Cibotium > Cibotium barometz. Next base: position 20,632,013 of record NC_141074.1, read on the forward strand.
AATCAAATTTATCAAGGGACACAAGCGGCGGTCAACCATGACACCCTCATGCAAATGCTTGTACAACGGTTGGAGACCTTAGACTCCAAGCTTGATTCTCATTTTGAAACATTATCCTCACAGATTGGTGTGATGGAGGACAAGTTTGGGAAGTCTCAAGCACAAGAAAAGCATGGGAATTATGGTGACCATGAGCAAAGAAAAGGCAAGGGCATCTTGAATGAGGATTCCATGAAGGCCGTACAAGAGGATCCATTGGGAGCATCCACTCGGGGATTCATGGCGGATGCACGGAGACCTCTTGTCAAGGACATGTTTCCTCCTTCTTTTCATTCGGGTTTGTCTCACCTCAATGCATCAAAGGGTCCTACCTCTTCTAGGGAAATGCATTCAAGGGAAGAGGATGAGGTGTTTGTGAATGATGAGGAGATTGCACTCGATTGGAATCAAATGTCCTTTGCCCAAAGACAAAGGGATGCTCACGAGAAGTGGATGGGATTGTCGAATATCATCAAGAGGGATTACAAAGACTTTGCACAATATATGGAGTCATACTCAAAGATGCAAAGATTCAAGCCCTCTACCCAACATGATAACCCATCCCACATATCTTCCAAGGATGTCAAAGACAAAATTTCACTATCAAAGTTCAAAGGTGACGGGTCATCTCCGCAAGAGTTGGAGGAGTGGGCTACCAAGCTTGATACCTATTTCCAACTTTACCCAAAAAGTGAGCGTGATATGGTACAATTTTCCTCCTTACATCTTGAAGATTATGCTCATCAATGGTGGAGGCACTTGGTCAAACAAGGGAACACGCCATCAACTTGGGAAGGATTGAAGCGGGAGATGAACTTGGCCTTCATTTCACCCTTAGTGCTTGACCGATACCATGAAGAATGGTATGAGCTTTGTCAAAAGGGGATGATGGTGAGAGATTACATCAAGAGATTTTTGAAGCTTTCAATGTACGTGGAAGGCTTGAGTGAAGACATGAAGATGAAAAAGTTTGTGCATGGGCTTGAACACTTCATCAAGGCGGATGTGTCGGCTCAAAGGCCTAGCTCTCTCAAAGAAGCTATGAGGTTAGCCGAACTCTATGAGCCAAAGTACAAGAGGTCTCAGCCCATGACCTCCACCAAAGACACACTCAAACCAACCACTACTTCTTACAATCTTGGGAAAGGTCCTACCTCTACGTTACCATCCTCTAATCCAAGAACTCCTACATCATTTGGGGGTGGACAGCCAAAGAATGGGATACATCAATTTGATGCCAAAAGGAGTTTTGACTTCATGAAGAAGAAGCCCTTTCAACCCTTCAAGAAGACTCAAAGAATGGATGATCCAAAGATTGAGGAGTTGAGAAGCAAAGGGCTATGTTTCAAGTGCAAAGAGAAGTGGTCACCCGGGCATGTGTGCAAATCAAAGAAGATTGTGGCCACTATGATCCTCATGGATGAGGAAGAGAACAAGGATGACTCTCATGACATTGAAGAATGGGAGGATTGCAATGAAGAAGCACATGAGGAGTCACTTGAAGATCATTCTTTCATCACGGAGGATGGTGAGTTTCCGTTTGATCCGGGAGGTGGAGTTAAGGAAAGCCTTGTGGATGGAGACATGCCTACCAATGCAGAAATTTCAGCTTGCATATGCTCTATCTCACAAGAGTTGTTGGCGGGTTGCAAGAACCCAAGCACACTAAGGTTGGTGGGGACCATCAATGGGAGGGTTGCACATATTCTTGTGGATTCCAGGAGCACTCATAGCTTCATCAACTCTAAATCCATCAACTCTCTCAAACTCAACACAAAGAAGACACCTACAACGTTCCAAGTGCAAGTGGCAAATGGGGAAAGTGAGAAGACTAGCTTGGTTTGCCCTTCTACAAAAGTGGTTTTATCCTCTTCATACACTTGGGAAGGTGATTTGGTGGTTTTGGATATGGGTCCCATCGACATTATCATGGGGTGTGATTGGTTGGCTTCACTTGGTGACATTCACATGGACCTTCAACAAGGTTTCATGAGCTTTCTACATCTTGGGCAACAAGTGGTACTTGCTGCAAATGCACCTAAGAAGCTCTCTTTGATCACTCCAAGGCGACTCAAGAAAGAGATTAAGGCTTTTGGCACTATCTATGTGTTACATGTTACCCAAGAGGGGATGGAAGGCAGTGGACAGCACATAGATGAGGAAATGGCAACTCTTCTTAAGGAGTATGAAGATATTTTGCAAGTGCCAAAGAGTCTACCACCTAAGAGGGAGGCTTTCTTTTTGGGATTCCATTGCCAACAAGAGCTTAGGAATCGGAATATTGATGAATACCTTGTCAAATGGAAGCAATTACCCATGGATGAGGCTACTTGGCAATCATTGGAGTATGTCCAACAACATGGCTTACTTGTGGATGACTTTCCGTGACCAAGTGGTATGGTTTACTTGAGCAAATTGGGTAATATGAGGAGAAGTATACATGCTGTAATTTCTGGACAGCTTTGGGAAGGTCTACTATTGGGCCTATTTTTCTACTCCAACAAGCTTCATGGCGTATCCTAATGAAAGATTATGATGTGGGCTACATATGGCTGAGTGTACATATCATTTTCAGCCCAATATATGGAGTCTAAATGAAGGATTTTCAAGGGTCTTCATCGACTAGAAGGGCTGTCATAACAGTCCCACTCATACACTTTGGGCTTGAAGCTTTGTGGACTTGTATACATCCGGATTTTCATTGTATATGTGCTTTGGATGTACTTGAGAACTCTTAACCACTTCCCATTGATTACATTAGAGTCTCATACTTTGAGATTGTACATGTTATTGATTTTGAGGACAAAATCTTTGGGAAGGGATGGTTTGTAATAAAGTAGGAACTTTATTCAATAGGGTTAATAATGGGACAAGTCCATGTATAAAAGAGGGGACTTGGACCATGGTTGTAACTTTTGATGATCATTTTTAGAAATGGAAACTTATGTTTCTTGGAGCTCATGGCTTCTCTCTTGGCTTGTGGAAGGCTATTTCCATTCTCTTGGTGAGAGACTAAACACACTTAGGCATCATGTTTACATGGTGATTACTCATATTTTTCATGCATTACATCCCTTCATTCCACCATGTTGCATCTCAATGGTCTTAAGTAAAACACCACTGAGTTCAAGTATCAATACTCTTCTTTGTTTCCTTATTGTATCTGGGGGTGGTGGAACTCTTTTGCCTCTAGGTACATAAGTCACCAATGATTGGTGCCACCTCAATAGTAAGTTTTCTGTACACTTGAAATCAAAGCTATATGCTTCAACATATCCTGTTGAAAACAAAATGTTTGGTTAATGTACATTCAAAATTTTGAATAAATATATTATGTGCCAACAACATAAATTCATCCATGATATGGATGGTCTTAAACCTTCATAGACAAATGCTCCAATACCTCATTAGTTCAACCAAAAAAATAAAAGAGCGAGTATATTGTCAATGCTAAATTTCATCAAATTTATTGAATATGATGTATAAAAGATTTTCACTATTGAGATAATTGAGTCTATCCAAATTAAATTATTATGATATTCATAGCCTTACACCTTGACAAGGCAATATATTCAATAAAAAACAAACATATCTTTATTGCAATCGAATTGCAAATATTGACAAAAGAGATAATCAAATGACAGTAAGTTTGAAGGCATTTGATTTCTTGATACAATAGTGTAAAGATTTGACTCGTACAATCCAAAAATTAAACCCATCTAAGTACATTGTTTTGGCCAAAGCCTAAGTCTATCTTATGGGCTTTTAGGTACAAAATGGCTCCAAACATTCTGCACCCAACAAGTCTTGATATTTGTACAGATCTCATACTTCAAACTGCACGTTTAGACCTCAGAAATGGTTTCCTTCGCCCTGCACAGCAATAACTAGTTTGGGTTAGGTTGGAATCTGATTATACTGTCACTCAATGTTTAATGAAACCAGACATTATCCTACCCATAAGCTCAAGTAAGCCTTTTGTAGCCTTGATATGTATGCTTTTGCTGCAACTCCACTTATGAGATGACCACGATCATATCCCAAGCGAGTAGCATAAGCAATAGCGTGTTGATCACTCAAAATCCTTCTTTTGTAACACACTTTTAACAAGCTTAGCTGGTCTTTGGATAGTAATGGTACTCCAGCTTTGGATGCCAACATTGCTAGATCCTTGCTTATAGATTCTACTTCTCTTTTTTCCCCTCTTGATTGGACATACTTTAGCTTATCAACATATAATGGTAAGTGTGAAGATGCAAAAGATGAGTTTTCCACTTCTTCTCGCAAAAATAGGGAGGTGAATTGGAGCCATTCTTCCAGTACATCTTGAAAATCGATAAATAAATTATGGCCATGTGTGATAGGAGATTGACCTAGCCGATTAAGCAAAATAATAGACCTAATGTCATTTTTATTATTTAGATTTAAAAGGTAGGGTAGAAGGTCATTGCACAGTACGTAGTCGTGCCCTCCTTGAAAACTTTCAGGGAAGAGACAGTTGTCTTTTGGATTAACACATCCCTTGAAAGGGCTATCATCAATAAGCAATGTATTCTTCTTATTGCAAATATCTTGGAACTGATTCCAAACCTTGAGTAAAGGTTTAAACATAGCCTCAACAGTAGGCTTATCTGGCCTATACACTTTTCAAAGATTATGGATATAACATTCTTCTTGTCCCCACACCATAAAGAAATGATATTTCTTATGTGCATACTGTTCAAGAGTGTTTACATAGGCACAAACATTCTTGTGTAGCATGGTGGACCAAATACCAACATGAAAGTACTGGCAAATCTCATCCAAAAATTCAAAACACCCGGGGCGAATAACAACTGTGGTGCGACCAATATCAATTCGAATACAATTTGTTTGTGGATGCCTCTTCTCTTCCTTGTTGAGTAAAACTCCATTAAGATCAAGTATAAGTGCATGTTTCTTTATGGTGATTGCACGAGGAATATTTTCTGCATACAATACAGAAGAATGATAACACTTTAATGTGTTTACATACTTAACAATATTAAAACAAGTGATCCTATATTATCAATGAGAGCTAATTACAACAAAACATCCACAAGTTTACTTTCGTTTCATGCTCCCATATTCATCTATGACGATGGCTCCTAGACGTGATTGCATTTTCCTATTGATTGGTGAAGATTGAAATACTAATCTATCTCCACCTCTCTCAAAAGAATATAAACTTCCTAGAGGCCTACTCTTTTGTGTATCGGAACGTAGCTCCTCAACACGTTGCTCTATTTCTTGCGTACTTAACTTGTGATTGTTAGAAGCAGCTATACCTGCAAAAACAACTCTCGCTGAGAAACATACTTTTTAACACACAAAATTGCTGAATAAATCATCTTAAATAACATCCTATTGAAAAAGATATACCTTTAGTTTTCTTGGCACCCTCTGCCACCACAGAGTCCTTGATTTCAACTATTCTCTCTTTATTCGTAGCATGTGTAGCCTCATCAATTTCTTCAACACCCTCTGCCACAGAGTCCTTGATTTCAACTATTTTCCCTTTATTTGTAGCATATGTAGCCTCATCCATTTGTTCAACAATCTCTTCTTGTCTCTCCTTGGTTGCAGAAGTCTCTTGAAGCTCTTCATTGACTTTATCTTTATTCTCACTAACCTCAACATTAACTTGCAAATTAGGAATGTCCTTAGTCTCTTTAGTCCTATCACTTGTGAAGGCCTTGAAGATGTTTGCAAAGCTGAATCATTGATGTGATCTACCTCCACCATGTTGTCTTCATTATGTCTAGCATTTAAATCATGAGAGTTGATCTCTCTAGTAGGGCTTTCATGATGATGTTCTAGTTGAGCAATGTTATCTTCGTCTTTTCCTTCTTTGTATATATCTGTAAGATTAAAATAAAATGCTATTACTTTTAGGATTTAAATAATACAACAAGGCTAATACAATACTAGTCATTTTTATATCTACACATATACTTTGTATCCAAACTTAGATTACTAAACTTCGACTGATGTACCATAATGAATTAGGAACCATAACATAAGAGTCAAACTTGAGTTTGAGCCTCACTTACAAGGGCAACGTAAAGATCGCTCAACTTGAGATTGTGCCTTGTGTTGGAAGACATCCCCAAGGTTGGACATAAGTGGAGGTACGGTTGAAACTTAAGTTTGAGACTCACTGCTACACTAGGATATGGAGTAAGTGTAATTTCTTAATAGTAAGTGTGCGTCATCATTTGTATTAGGCTCAAACTTAATTTTGAGCCTCACTGCTACACTAGGATATGGAGTAATTTCTTAATAGTAAGTGTGCATCATCATTTGTACTAGACGTTGGCATGAAATAAAGGATAAATAGAATAGAAATATTCACTTTAATAGAAAAATGTTAAAAGTGAATCCAAAAAAGCCAATGTATTAATCAAAAGACAAATAATTATTTCAACAAATCCACACTTTGAACAAAACCTTTGCTAATATTAGTTGTTGATAAGCTCCTTTCAATGATTCGTTGTACATTCATAATAAGCACTATCAATGCACTTTTCTACCTTTCTTTGGTTGAGATCTTGATGGGCTATGAGCATGGAAAGCCTTGTTGACATCTGTATCCCCAATCTTCTCAACGGCCATAGCAACCCCAACATTTGTAGCTTCCATGGCTTTTGCAAAATCCAATATATCATCACCATTCCCACCTTCATCATCATTTTCATGCCTTCCAATATCTTCAAAATTGTCTTCGGTATCCTCATTGAATAGAGCATCATTCCCTTGGTCCTCTTCATTCCTTTGCCCTGCATCTTCAAAGTCTATAGCATCCCCAACTTCTTTATCATCATCTGTGTCTTTTTTGTTGTCAATATCATCACCTTCCTCTTCGTCCTCTGTACTTGATGGGTCATCAATGTGAAGATTTTGAAGGTTCTCTTTTTCTGCATCATCTAGTGTTTGCTTTTTTGTGCCGCCACTTGCACCACACCACTCTTGCAAGGACGGGTGACCATCTAAAAGAGCAGAGCACTTTTATTCTAATGCCATCGCTTCCAAATCATCTTTGCATAAAGCAATACATCGTCTCTTCTTTAGCAAGCTCTCCTCTAGCACAACTCCAGCACAATATATCTCTACAACATAGCTCTGTTCAGGACAAAACCCTGTGATGAGACCATCAATAAAGCCTTTGTCGATGAATTCTCTATTTTGGCCACTAGATCCTGAGATGAATACCTTTTTTGTGAGAACCTTATCAATGGCCTCAAACTTGTCAACCTTGCTGATGAAAAGAATAACAGTTGCAATCTCAACTGTTCCAGATGTCCAGGCATCATCTTTTTGTGTGTGGATCACACCAAATTCATAGTGCACCTTTGTTGACTGGCTAGAAATCCCTTCGATAAGCATTCCAATGGTGATGAAATAAAAAAAAAACACAAGAATATATTCATATTGTGAGTTTAGTGTGTTCAAAGCAAGTGCCAACTTGGAGAAAAATTCTGACGAGAGCTGCTCCTTTGTACCATGTAGGTCCATGATTGCCAGCTGAAATGGTACATGCTCTTCACTACAGAAGGCTATAATCTTTGTCATATCAAAACCCACCCCCCTAATTTTCCAAGGAATAGACTCTTGTTGAGATACAATACCCATAGATGCTCTATATAGGTGATTCAGTAAAGTTACGACACTTTTTGAAAGTGAAGGATTTTTTTTTGAAGGATTGAGAGCATCCCTTAACAAAGGACTGGCTGTAGCTCCTCAATTGATTATACTCATACTCCCCTAGCTTATATGTCTCACACACCTGTTCCCAAGTCATCTTTTCCCTTGTCAGATCAAAATAGAAGGCGGTTATTGCATCTTTGAGAACTCGATTTGTTTTTAGCTTCCAAGCCATCTCCTCCATATCCATTCTTTGATGGGTTTGCTTTCCCTTTTTAAGCAATATTCTCTTGTCAAGAAGTGATGTTTGAATGTCCAAAACTTCACTCTTCTGAAGGCCTAAAATGCACCTAAACAACGTTGGGCCTAGTTGGACTGTTCCTGGTGCCTGCTGAATTTGCCCACTCTTCAAAGTTGGAAGTCTGGGATTTTGATCAAGACCTTTAGTTTGAGTTTCGCCCTTTGTATTTGGTAGCAAGCCTTTTGCATAAAGCCTCATGATCTTAACCGAGTTCTGCCATACATCATCATCACATAGAAGCAAGTGTAAATCATTTTTGACAAAGTTCTTATGTAATGTGTGCTCCATGGTCTCCACAAAGGCCTGCAAAGTTGCAAAGTAAGAAGTTAGCCCCCTCACTATAGATATCACAAAATATTAGGAGGAATTATGCATCTATGGGTTTTCAATCATTTGGAGCTTATGCTCAAACTTGAGTTTGAGCCTCACTTGCAGTGCTAAACTAGTATATAATCGTGATGCTCGATCTTAGGTTTGAGCATCACCTCCGTATGCAAATCTAGCACTTGCAAGTGAGGCTCCAACTTAAGTTCGAGCCATAATTAGATATGCAAGTGCTACACCATCACAGAGAGGTGAGGCTTGAAGTTCAATTTCAAACCAAACTATTAAGTTTATGTAGTTTGAGAAGAAGCCTTACATGCATCTTTCTTATGCTACTGCTATACTTAAAACTATAGATCTATGAAGAAGTAAAGAAGAAGTAATGTAGGTCTATGATTTACCAAGATATAGCAAAGAATCAAAAGAGTACCTTCCAAGACTCGTCCATCTTGGGTTGATTGACACCAGGCAAAGGTTTACTAGGACGACCGTTTGCATGCCATTGTGCTCGAGCTTGGAGAAGTTGATCGAGGAATGGCTCCTTTTGCATTGACTTTGCAACAGATAAAGTCGCATCCTTGGAAATGTCACGAGAAATCTTGGGCGGGCAATTTACAATTATCTTACATCTCCTGAACCTGAATTGCTGACGCAGTGGAGGGGTCACTTTAGCCATATTTAGAGCTTGCAAGCTTTTTGCAGCACTAATGGAGTGTTGACCAGAGATAATCCAATATTCAACTTTATGAATATCTTCTTTTGCGAGTTTATCAAGGGGTTGTTTTGTAGCACGATTACAGGGCATCAAAATTGCAAGTATCTCCTCTTGCTTTGGGTCCTCAATAAAGTCTTGGGTCAAAATACAAACCCAATCCTTATTTAACCTTCTATACACATAGTTTGAAGGAGCAGGATAACATTTCATCACATCAATGCTGAAGACCTCATTTAGACCAAAGGGATAATATCCCTTCTTTATTTCTAATGAGATAATTGCTTTGCTGCCCTTGTTTAGAGTCTCAACCTCCATTAGCTCGTCCTCGGACGCATCTATCTCCTTTGAACCACTTGCTGGTTTTGTCCTTTGCCTCTTTAAAGAGATTTCTTGAACCTTTGTAGAGTGCTTTGCCTTTCTCTTCTTTGCAAGTGCTTGCTCCTCTTCTTGCACCTGAGAGCCTGCCATGTCTTCAGCTGCTATTGTGCTTACATCAAGGACTTTTATTTTGTCACCCTCCTTTTTATGTTTTGAAGAAGTTGCACCAGCATTTGTAGATGCTTCAAGTGCACTCTTCACTATGGCCCTGCCTTTTTTCTCCACAATTTTCCTAACTTGAGTGGTTGTTGTCTCCTTTTCAGGTATGGACTTTTTTCGTGAATCCAAAGCCTTCTTTGCATGCCTCACTGCTTTCACCAGGTCCTCCACATTATCCACCCCTGAGTCTTCTTGATTGGAAAAGTCAATGATCTTCAATCCTAACTTTACAATACAATTGTCCTTTCCTAGTTTACTGCCAGTCATGTCTGCTGGGTGAAAAGTTTCCAATGATAAGCAAAACTTATTTGCTTTTGTAGTTTCTCCTTCTGGCAATACAGTGCATGTGAAGCATGGATTTGCTCTTGCATCCACATCATCCTTAGTGCCTACCACAATCCCCATATCTCCATATGATGTATCACCTTGAGACAAAAACAAATGGAGGACTCCTTTGAAGTTTGCACTAGCATCGTAGCTATCCACAAACCATTTTACTCCTTCTTTGTTACTCAATTCGAAGGTTTTATCCACCTTAATTCCAGGAGTGACACTTTTAGCTTGAGTTGTTGTTTCGAGAGCATCCAGAGTAAAGATTGGTGCACCATGTGGTTGCGAGGTAGCGGGCGCTCTGCTAGCTTCCATTCCTGTGAAGCAAAAAAAAAAGTTTCAAAACCTTAGAAAAAAATGGATTTAAATGCTACATATCAAATCAAAACCTATCAAACTTAAAAAACTTAATGCATGCTACAAAAAGTTATCTTGAATAGCAAGAGCCTCACTTGCATTTACTTAATCTATACAGAAGCTCGACTTGGAGCCTAGATCCAAGTTGTGCACTCATATGCTAGGGGTACGCTAGCATAGAGAGACAAGGCTCAAACTCAAGTTTGAGCCTTAAGGCGAAGTTCCATGTATGGGAGACTTGAACTTAAGTTGGAGTCTTAAGAGGCCAGAGTACACTAGCATGGAGAACAAAGGCTCAATCTGAAGTTCAAGCCTTAAGGCTAGTGTACACTAGCATCGAGAGCCAAGGCTCCAACTCTAGTTCGAGCCTTAAAGCCGGTGTACACTAGCATGGAGAACAAAGGCTCCAACTCAAGTTCGAGCCTTAAGGCCGAGGTGCACTAGCATGGAGAGCAAAGGCTCAAACTTAAGTTCAAGCCTTAAGGGGCCGGGGTGCATTAGCATGGAGAGCAAAGGCTCAATCTGAAGTTCGAGCCTTAAGGGACCGGGATGCACTAGCATGGAGAGCAAAGGCTCAAACTGGAGTTCGAGCCTTAAGGGACCGGGATGCACTAGCATGGAGAGCAAAGGCTCAATCTGAAGTTCGAGCCTTAAGGAGCCTAACATGGAGATCAAAGGCTCAATCTGAAGTTCGAGCCTTAAGGGACCGGGATGCACTAGCATGGAGAGCAAAGGCTCAAACTGGAGTTCGAGCCTTAAGGGACCGGGATGCACTAGCATGGAGAGCAAAGGCTCAATCTGAAGTTCGAGCCTTAAGGGGCCGGGGTGCACTAGCATGGAGAGCAAAGGCTCAAACTCAAGTTCGAGCCTTAAAGCCAGAGTACACTAGCATGGAGAACAAAGGCTCAATCTAAAGTTCGAGCCTTAAGGGGCCGGGGTGCACTAGCATGGAGAGCAAAGGCTCAAACTCAAGTTCGAGCCTTAAAGCCAGAGTACACTAGCATGGAGAACAAAGGCTCAATCTGAAGTTCGAGGCTTAAGGCCAGTGTACACTAGCATCGAGAGCCAAGGCTCCAACTCAAGTTTGAGCCTTAAGGCCCGTGTACACTAGCATCGAGAGCCAAGGCTCCAACTCAAGTTTGAGCCTTAAGACCGGTGTACACTAGCATGGAGAACAAAGGCTCAACCTCAAGTTCGAGCCTTAAGGGGCCAAGGTGCACTAGCATGGAGAGCAAAGGCTCAATCTGAAGTTCGAGCCTTAAAGGACCGGGATGCACTAGCATGGAGAGTAAAGGCTCAAACTCAAGTTCAATCCTTGAGGCCAGAGTACACTAGCATGGAGAGCAAAGGCTCAATCTGAAGTTCGAGCCTTAAGGCCCGGTGTACACTAGCATCGAGAGCCAAGGCTCCAACTCAAGTTCGAGCCTGAAGATCGATGTACACTGGCATGGAGAACAAAGGCTCCAACTCAAGTTCGAGCCTTAAGGCCGGTGTACACTAGCATGGAGAACGAAGGCTCAATCTGAAGTTCGAGCCTTAAGGCCGAGATGCACTAGCATGGAGAGCAAAGGCTCAAACTTAAGTTTGAGCCTTAAGGGGCCGGGGTGCACTAGCATGGAGAGCAAAGGCTCAATCTGAAGATCGAGCCTTAAGGGACCGGGATGCACTAGCATGGAGAGCAAAGGCTCAATCTGAAGTTCGAGCCTTAAGGGACCGGGATGCACTAGCATGGAGAGCAAAGGCTCAAACTGGAGTTCGAGCCTTAAGGGACCGGGATGCACTAGCATGGAGAGCAAAGGCTCAAACTGGAGTTCCAACTAGATTGGAGAACAAAGGCTCCAACTCAAGTTCGAGCCTTAAGGCCGGTGTACACTAGCATCGAGAGCCAAGGCTCCAACTCAAGTTCGAGCCTTAAGGCTGGCGCGAGAGCCAAGGCTCCAACTCAAGTTCGAGCCTTAAGGCCGGTGTACACTAGCATCGAGAGCCAAGGCTCCAACTCAAGTTCGAGCCTTAAGGCTGGGGAGAGCCAAGGCTCCAACTCAAGTTCGAGCCTTAAGGCCGGTGTACACTAGCATCGAGAGCCAAGGCTCCAACTCAAGTTCGAGCCTTAAGGCTGGCAAGAGCCAAGGCTCCAACTCAAGTTCGAGCCTTAAGGCCGGTGTACACTAGCATTGAGAGCCAAGGCTCCAACTCAAGTTCGAGCCTTAAGGCCGGTGTACACTAGCATCAAGAGCCAAGGCTCCAACTCAAGTTCGAACCTTAAGGCTGGCGAGAGCCAGGGCTCCAACTCAAGTTCGAGCCTTAAGGCCGGTGTACACTAGCATCGAGAGCCAAGGCTCCAACTCAAGTTCGAGCCTTAAGGCTGGCGGGAGAGCCAAGGCTCTAACTCAAGTTCGAGCCTTAAGGCCGGTGTACACTAGCATCGAGAGCCAAAGGCTCCAACTCAAGTTCGAGCCTTAAGGCTGGGAAGAGCCAAGGCTCCAACTCAAGTTCGAGCCTTAAGGCTGGGGAGAGCCAAGGCTCCAACTCAAGTTCGAGCCTTAAGGCCGGTGTACACTAGCATCGAGAGCCAAGGCTCCAACTCAAGTTCGAGCCTTAAGGCTGGCGAGAGCCAAGGCTCCAACTCAAGTTCGAGCCTTAAGGCCGGTGTACACTAGCATCGAGAGCCAAGGCTCCAACTCAAGTTCGAGCCTTAAGGCTGGCGCGAGAGCCAAGGCTCCAACTCAAGTTCGAGCCTTAAGGCCGGTGTACACTAGCATCGAGAGCCAAGGCTCCAACTCAAGTTCGAGCCTTAAGGCTGGCGCGAGAGCCAAGGCTCCAACTCAAGTTCGAGCCTTAAGGCCGGTGTACACTAGCATCGAGAGCCAAGGCTCCAACTCAAGTTCGAGCCTTAAGGCTGGGGAGAGCCAAGGCTCCAACTCAAGTTCGAGCCTTAAGGCCAGTGTACACTAGCATCGAGAGCCAAGGCTCCAACTCAAGTTCGAGCCTTAAGGCTGGGGAGAGCCAAGGCTCCAACTCAAGTTCGAGCCTTAAGGTCGGTGTACACTAGCATCGAGAGCCAAGGCTCCAACTCAAGTTCGAGCCTTAAGGCTGGGGAGAGCCAAGGCTCCAACTCAAGTTCGAGCCTTAAGGCTGGGGAGAGCCAAGGCTCCCACTCAAGTTCGAGCCTTAAGGCCGGTGTACACTAGCATCGAGAGCCAAGGCTCCAACTCAAGTTTGAGCCTTAAGGCTGGCGAGAGAGCCAAGGCTCCAACTCAAGTTCGAGCCTTAAGGCCCGGTGTACACTAGCATCAAGAGCCAAGGCTCCAACTCAAGTTCGAGCCTTAAGGCTAGTGCGAGAGCCAAGGCTCCAACTCAAGTTCGAGCCTTAAGGCCGGTGTACACTAGCATCGAGAGCCAAGGCTCCAACTCAAGTTCGAGCCTTAAGGCTGGGGAGAGCCAAGGCTCTAACTCAAGTTCGAGCCTTAAGGCCGGTGTACACTAGCATCGAGAGCCAAGGCTCCAACTCAAGTTCGAGCCTTAAGGCTGGCGCGAGAGCCAAGGCTCCAACTCAAGTTCGAGCCTTAAGGCCCGGTGTACACTAGCATCGAGAGCCAAGGCTCCAACTCAAGTTCGAGCCTTAAGGCTGGCGCGAGAGCCAAGGCTCCAACTCAAGTTTGAGCCTTAAGGCCGGTGTACACTAGCATCGAGAGCCAAGGCTCCAACTCAAGTTCGAGCCTTAAGGCTGGGGAGAGCCAAGGCTCTAACTCAAGTTCGAGCCTTAAGGCCGGTGTACACTAGCATCGAGAGCCAAGGCTCCAACTCAAGTTCGAGCCTTAAGGCTGGGGAGAGCCAAGGCTCCAACTCAAGTTCGAGCCTTAAGGCCGGTGTACACTAGCATCGAGAGCCAAGGCTCCAACTCAAGTTCGAGCCTTAAGGCTGGGGAGAGCCAAGGCTCCAACTCAAGTTCGAGCCTTAAGGCCGGTGTACACTAGCATCGAGAGCCAAGGCTCCAACTCAAGTTCGAGCCTTAAGGCTGGCGAGAGCCAAGGCTCCAACTCAAGTTCGAGCCTTAAGGCTGGCGCGAGAGCCAAGGCTCCAACTCAAGTTCGAGCCTTAAGGCCGGTGTACACTAGCATCGAGAGCCAAGGCTCCAACTCAAGTTCGAGCCTTAAGGCTGGCGCGAGAGCCAAGGCTCCAACTCAAGTTCGAGCCTTAAGGCTGGGGAGAGCCAAGGCTCCAACTCAAGTTCGAGCCTTAAGGCCGGTGTACACTAGCATCGAGAGCCAAGGCTCCAACTCAAGTTCGAACCTTAAGGCTGGGGAGAGCCAAGGCTCCAACTCAAGTTCGAGCCTTAAGGCCCCCGGTGTACACTAGCATCGAGAGCCAAGGCTCCAACTCAAGTTCGAGCCTTAAGGCCGGTGTACGCTAGCATCGAGAGCCAAGGCTCCAACTCAAGTTCGAGCCTTAAGGCTCAATCTAGGTCGAGCATTAACACATAAGTTCTATGTAAGGGAGGCTCGAACTTAAGGTGGAGTCTATATCCAAGTTGTGGAGTCTATCTTGGATCAGTTTTACAGGTTCTTGACATATGTGAAGATACAAAAGAGAGTAGCAAGAGGTGGAAACCATCTACGACGAGCAACGATCGACAAATGACACACTTAGCGTGCAATCAAGTAAGCGTTTATATTAGTGTAGACAATCAATTAAAGAAGGACTTACTTGCTGAAGTCTCCGATGTTGCACAGTCTTGATCTTGACGGATGCTTGAGGTATCCGTGGAAAAGAAATCGCTAGAAACGCAGGACTGCAGAGATTATTGCTGCGAGAGATCTGCTCTCCAGGGTGCGCTTGAAATGCAGGGTTGCAGAGGGCGCGCTTGAAACGCAGGGCTGCAGAGACACAAGGAGCGGAGAGTATTACTGCGAGAGATTTGCTCGAGGGTGCGCAGGTTTTTTGTATGGGCGAAACGCGAGGTCGGCCGTTTTTTCTTTCTGCGTGAAGGAAGGCGAAGGCGGGCACGCAGGTTTTGTTTGCGCGAAAGAATTTTAGGGGTCGGCGAGGAATTTCGGGGTGCGGGCGGAATTCCGTTGGGGGGAATTTCGAATTTGAATTTGGGGGGAATTTTTGAATTTGAATTCGAATTCGGCGGCCGTGGGGGGAAACTTTTGAATTTTGAATTTGGGCGGCTGGTTCTGCTGCGCCGAAGGAGGAGGGGGGGCTGGTGCGCGCCGGAGGAAGGGGGGGTGCTGCGCCGCGACAGAGGAGGAGGGGGGGCGCGACGGCGAGGCCGGAGGAAGGGGGGTGGGTGCTGCGCGGCGACGGAGGAGGGGCGTGGGCGCCGGAGGAAGGGGGGGTGGGCGCTGCGCCGCGACGGAGGGGGGGCGTGGGGGTGGGTCTGTGCACCGAGAGAGGGGGGGCGTCTGCCGGGAGGGCAGGAGATGGGCGCTGCGCCGCGACGGAGGAGGAGGGGGGCGTGGGCGCCGGAGGAAGGGGGGGTGGGTCTGTGCGCCAGAGAGGGGGGCGTCTGCCGGGAGGGGAGGAGAGAGGGCTGCACCGACACCGGGAGAGGAGGACGTTGACGGAGGAGCGCCGGGACGGCCCGGCAGAAAGGTGTTTCGGTTTCGGTTTCATTCCCCAAGCCCAAGCCCAAGCCCAGGCCCCAGGTCCCAGGTTTTTTGATAATACCTACTATCACTTTTGGTTATATACTCATCTTCATCCACACCCCACTTGTTCTATGGGATTAGGTAGTTTCCCTCTCTATTCCTACTTACTTGTGTAATAGACAAGGCTCCAACTCAAGTTCGAGCCTTGAGCTTGAGATTTCTTGTTTTCTTCCCTATTTTTCCCATACACCCAAATATACTTATAAACTATGCGATTAAAAATTCAACTAAAATCTATATAATGCACAATGGCTCATTCCCCAAGCCCAAGCCCAAGCCCAGGTCCCAGGTCTTTTGATTATAGTTACTTTCACTTTTGGTTATATACCCATCTTCACCCACACCCCACTTATTCTATTGGATTATCCTAGCTTCTCTCTCTATTCTTACTTACTTGTGTAATAGACAAGGCTCCAACTCAAGTTCGAGCCTTGAACTTGACCTTGAACTTGAGATTTTTTGTTTTCTTTACTATTTTTCTCATACACCCAAATATACTTATAAACTATGCGATTAAAAATTCAACTAAAATCTATATAATGCACAATGGCTCATTCCCCAAGCCCAAGCCCAAGCCCAGGTCCCAGGTCTTTTGATTATAGTTACTTTCACTTTTGGTTATATACCCATCTTCACCCACACCCCACTTGTTCTATTGGATTATCCTAGCTTCCCTCTCTATTCTTACTTACTTGTGTAATAGACAAGGCTCCAACTCAAGTTCGAGCCTTGAACTTGACCTTGACCTTGAGATTTTTTGTTTTCTTTCCTATTTTTCTCATACACCCAAATATACTTATAAACTATGCGATT
Source organism: Cibotium barometz (assembly GCF_041138505.1). Classification (NCBI taxonomy): domain Eukaryota; kingdom Viridiplantae; phylum Streptophyta; class Polypodiopsida; order Cyatheales; family Cibotiaceae; genus Cibotium; species Cibotium barometz. The sequence continues at coordinate 20,648,742 of NC_141074.1, forward strand.
AAAAATTCAACTAAAATCTATATAATGCACAATGGCTCATTCCCCATGCCCAAGCCCAAGCCCAGGTCCGAGGTCCCATGATTATAGTTACTTTCACTTTTGGTTATATACCCATCTTCATCCACACCCCACTTGTTCTATTGGATTATCCTAGCTTCCCTCTCTATTCTTACCTACTTGTGTAATAGACAAGGCTCCAACTCAAGTTCGAGCCTTGAACTTGACCTTGAACTTGAGATTTTTTGTTTTCTTTCCTATTTTTCTCATACACCCAAATATACTTATAAACTATGCGATTAAAAATTCAACTAAAATCTATATAATGCACAATGGCTCATTCCCCAAGCCCAAGCCCAAGCCCAGGTCCCAGGTCCCATGATTATAGTTACTTTCACTTTTGGTTATATACCCATCTTCACCCACACCCCACTTGTTCTATTGGATTATCCTAGCTTCCCTCTCTATTCTTACTTACTTGTGTAATAGACAAGGCTCCAACTCAAGTTCGAGCCTTGAACTTGAGATTTTTTGTTTTCTTTCCTATTTTTCTCATACACCCAAATATACTTATAAACTATGCGATTAAAAATTCAACTAAAATCTATATAATGCACAATGGCTCATTCCCCAAGCCCAAGCCCAGGCCCAGGTCCCAGGTCTTTTGATTATAGTTACTTTCACTTTTGGTTATATACCCATCTTCACCCACACCCCACTTGTTCTATTGGATTATCCTAGCTTCCCTCTCTATTCCTACTTACTTGTGTAATAGACAAGGCTCAAACTCAAGTTCGAGCCTTGAGCTTGAGATTTCTTGTTTTCTTCCCTCTTTCCCCATACACCCAAATATACTTATGAACTATGCGATTATAAATTCAACTAAAATCTATATAATGCACAATGGCTCAAACTTGAGTTTGAGTCTCACGAGAAGGAGAAGAGTCTCAAATCCAATGTCCATTTGCTCATTTCCATGTCACATTCTCTTCACTAGCATATCGTTTCTCTCTATTGCTTTCTCTTTGCCTTTGCTGCTGTTGTAACCACTCACCTTTGCCTTTTGTAGCTATGAAACATTGATGGCTAATTGACACCATATCTTGACTCAATATCCCAAAATGAAACGGTGTGGCCAGATGCAGAGGGTGATGAAGCCTACCTCTTGGGAAACTAGCATATACATGAGGTGAGGATTATCACTTCGATTGGGACCTCTTAATAGCAAACTAGCATATGAAGGTGAGGCTTAAACTTTGGTTGGAGCCTCCAAGCAAACTAGCATCTGTGGGTCAGGTTCAAACTTTACTTGCAGCTTCCTAGAAGCGAACTAGCATCCGCAGGTGAGGCTTTAACTTTTGTTGGAGGAGCCTACCATTCTAGCTAACATATACAAACTAATATATGATGCAAGTGAGGATGATAACTTTAACTGGAGCCTCCTAGTAGCAAACTAACATATGATGCTGAGCCTCATGGAGCCTCCTACTAAGTATATGCAGGCAAAGGCTCAAGCTTTAGATGGAGCCTAGCCTCTTAGCAAATTAGCATTGATAGGTGAGATTCAAACTTTGGTTGGATCCTGAACTCATGTTGAGATTGAATTACATTTATAGTTTTGTGTACTACCGCAAAAACATCGCTTCAGTCTTTCTTATTGAGATTCAGGGATTGGAGGGTCTAAAACAAGGTGCTTCAGTGTTTCTCATTGATGGTTCTGCAAGGAAGGCACGCGGGGTTATTCATTCCATTGATGCATCTCAAACATGTGGTTTTCAATTCATTGGTGAGACATGTGCAGCAATACATGTTCAACAAAGCTTTGATGACACATTTCTCATTCCATTTGCCACAATGGATGCAAGAACAATGTCTCAAGCAGTTGGAAGCATCATCAAATGGCCATTGGTCAACCTTGTTATGGACAGAGACATTACTAATACCAAAGAGGATAATTTTGCGAAACTTCTTGTTGATCAAGAAGATCACTTTATAGATAGGGAGAGCTGGAAAGAGAAAAGTGTCATCCTCTGGGATGACAACAGATCTACAAAACTTGGCAATGGAGTAGTATTGCTGGTCCACCCATACGAGGCTATAAATTGTAGAGAACTAGGGGAGAGTAGCTTGGGTGTCATTATAGAAGGATCTTTGCATCCAAGTTCAACTTGTGTTTCAGGTTTGAATTTGGTTAGCTGGCCGATCAGGCAACTCACATTTGAGAATGGTGAACCATTAGTGAAGGACACAGAATCTTCTTCTATTGATGAGGGTATTCAAGATCACTTCATGCAAAAAAATATTGACAGCCTAAACAATTCAAGTGATGAAAAAGAGGATGATGATGTAGAGGGCAATGATGGCGATAGTTCTGATGACAAACACCATGATGCCATGATCATTGACTATGATATCATTGAAGGGACAAATAAGAAAAGGAGCTATGTCCATAGGGTAAGGGTAATGAAAAATTACGATAAAACCCATGGAGCTGGCAAAAAATGTGATGTTGCAAACATTCACAACATCGCAACCATTGATTGTTGCGAGAACCGATGTTGTCAAATTGGAGATAGATCCAAAATCATGCAAGCTAGGGTACACTTTTGGGGACAGAGCTATAGTACACGATACACATTTGTACTAGATTGCATGGGCATGGCCTATAGACAAGGTCAAGATGACGAGTGCTTTGAGTTCACATTTGATGGGAAGAAGGTTTGTAGTAAAGCATGGTATGTAATGCATGGCATCGGTAAGTCAACGTTCTATAGGCTCAGAAAGAAGTTCTTGAATGGTGCATGTAATGTCAGTCATGGCAACAGTGGGATAATACGGAAGGGCATGACACATGTTGAGATGGCAAAATCAATCATACAGGGCTTCATAGATAATAATGCCGATCAAATGCCACATAGGTCAAGGACAACTATGCATGGAGCCTGCGAGACCCAACGTGTTCTACCAACAATGTACAAATAGGTGGACATATTGCGTGAAGTGAATGACACACTTGTCTCGTTCGAATACCGGCCACTGTCACAACCATCATTCTCAAGATTGTGGAACACAGAGTTCAAGACAGTTAGTTTATCAAAAACCAGCACCTTCTCAAAATGCGACATTTGTACGGCAATCAAGGTCAAGTTGGAATCAACAAAAAATCAAGAGGAGCGTGCCAGATACATGGCACAAAGAAGGGCACACATGTTGAAACAAATGAGTTGTAGAAATCTATACTATGCTTGGAGGAGCTCTTCCGAAATGAACCCAAATAGGTATTTGTGTATTATACATGATAAGATGGACCAGAGCAAGACTGCCATACCACAAATTAAACCAGTTCCTAAATCTCTCAATGGGGTTGAGAGGCTTCCAGTATCCTTAACAGGAATGCTCACTCATGGACATGGACAAACAGCTTATGGTCACTTTGCCTTGGGGTTATGGCCAAGTGATCCCAACTTCACAATTTCATCTCTCTCAAAATGTTTAAGAAACTTAGAAAGAGGAGAGCAACACATGTATGGTGACTTGAGCTCACAAAACTCAGATGCTGAACCACGAACAGATCTTTTTGATTGTGTTTTGTCTACTATGGCCCTGTATCAGCATATGGAAGTACTGAAGGAGAGAAATGCATATTGCAAGCAGAGCATTGAGGATGCAGATGCAGAGACAGAAACAAATGTGGATATAGAGGGAAATTGTTCTTCACATATGCAGTCAGTCTTTCATACTAACACACATGTGCAAGATAGGGGCAATGGAAATGCGTCAAGTTTAATGCCGTCAAATTCAAGGATATTTTTTAAGAGATTGCCAAGGACGTTGTTGTTGCAACTTGACAATTGTGGTTCTGAAAATAAGAACTGTTATGTATTTGCCTATCTATCCCTATTGGTTGCACGAGGAGTGTTTGACATGGTGCAGCTTGGTTTTCTTATGGTTGGTCATACTCATGAAGATATTGATGCATTGTTCAGTCGCTTCTCTGAGAAGTTAAGGAAACAAACCATTTTCACATTTCCACATTTGATGAAGATCTTTAATGAGTGTGTTAGCATGCATCCAGCACCCTTTCTCCTACAAAAGGTGGCAGACTTCAAAGGCTTTGTCAAGGGATGCTTACATGATGGAGCCGATAGCTTGATTGGACATTCAAAGCCATTGCAATTCAGGTTTTATATGAGTGATGGAATACCTTTGATGCAATACAAAGTACATCCCAAAAATGTTGATTGGTTACCAGAAAGCGGTATAGAGTTATGGAAGAGAAATGACCAGGGAGGACCCAAGCTTCCTGAAGGTTTTCCAAAAGTATTGCCACCCTTTGAGTATGTTAAGGAAAATGAGAAGGTTGTGGAGGGCTTAAAAAAACATGTCAATTGGTGGAAAGAGCACTTGCAAGAGAAAGGAGACCAAAGTGATTATGCTAAGTGGATCAATCCGGTCCTTGCCTATTGGGAGAATCTTATGCTAAACATGCAAACCCCTAGTGCAAGGGAAGACATTGGATTTTATGACTTTTGGCCAAGGAGTGTATGCGAAAAAGCTGACCCTCTTAACCTTCAAGTGGACGATAATGTAGATGAAGGGTTTGATGTAAATGAGGACTGGATTATTGTGGTCCAATGCGCAACAAACCTGCTGAAGAGTTCAACCCGACTCTTGATGTGTCTAAAGGAGATTTTGCGCTTGTACAACCTTGTGATGCAAATTACCCAATATGGTTGGGAGTGACAACAAGTGATGTTGATCAAAACAACAACTCGATAAACTACCTACAAGTTCAGATACAATATTGGGCACCAATTTCAAAGAAGAAGAATGCAAGTGATGTGGAGGTTTATAAGGATTGCTGGAACAAGTATTGGCGAGAGAACAGAAATGATCCTCAGCGCTGGGAAGATACTAGCTGCATCATTTGGGCATGGAAGCCCAAGGGTGGACGACTTCCAGAGAAAATCAAGATTCCAAAGGCTATAATACTGAAGGCCAAACAGAATCAATTGAATCAACATGTCAGTGCAGTTGAGCAAGAATGATTTGTTAGCATATGGGCAACTAGCTTCGTAATCTTTTAGCAATGTTGTATGAAGCTACCAAACTCATAGTTCGATCATTATTCAGATTGTAAGCCTTTCTTAAGCTTTTAGATTTATGGTTCACCCATTGTTCAAGAATTTTGATTCAATACAGATGGTGATCTTTTTAATTCTATCACCTAGACTTTCTTACAACTTAAAGTTACATTGAATATCCTTTCTTTGTTAAAGTTTTTGTGTTTGATGGTCAACTGGAGGCTATGTGATATAAACAAGCTTAATTCCTGGTGTGCATGTGTGTCTGTGTGTGCAGGCAAATTTACATCCCACCACCAACATCATATACACTTGTTACAAATGTACAATAGTATATAAATCATATCGCATTATTCAAATGCTTGTTGAGAACATCCAATAATAAATCTTACATATCGCACAGTAAACATTGTATTGGATCTAACAAAGAATTGTCCCAAAATTGTGCATATTTCCCAAAATTCCTAAATTCGAGTTTATTATCCTAATTAGCATATATAAACTTGTATAGATGCGCTAGCTAGCATACCAGATATGCTAACTAGCATACTAGATATGCTAACTAGCATATTTTTTATGCATATTATAATTCTAGTGAGCACTCTGGATATGCTATTAGCATACTAGATATGCTAGTTAGCAAACAAGATATGCTCGTAAGCATACTAGATATGCTAGCTAGCATACTTGAGCTTTGTTGTATGCCAACTAACAATCTAATTTGCTAAATTTTCTATGATAACAAGCATATCTGGTATGCTAGCTAGCATATCTAGTATGCTGGCTAGCATATCTAGTATGCTAGCTAGCATGTCTAGTATGCTTAACTAGCATGTCTACTGTGCTAGGTAGCATGTCTAGTATGATAACTAACATATCTAGTATCATAACTAGCATACTATATATACTAGTTAGCATACCATATATGCTAGCTAGAATACCAGATATGCTAGTTAGCATACCATATATGCTTGTTAGCATAGAAAATTTAGCAAACTAGATTGTTAGTTGGCATATAACAAAGCTAGCTAGTATATCAAGTATTCTAACTAGGATATCTAGTATGCTAATAAGCACATCCAGAGTGCTGACTAGCACTGTAATATGCTAACTAAAAATCTTGTACACTAACAAGCACTCTTGTATGCTAACTAACATATCTAGAGTGCGGACTAGCATATCTAGAATGCTAAGTAACACTATTATATGCTAACTAGCTATCTTGTGTGCTAACAACCACTCTAGTGTGCTTATCCTTCTATGCTATCTACTAGCAATCTCTTATGCTTACTAAACATCTTTTTTTTTGGAGCAATATATATATATATATATGATAGATGGGATTTGATTTGTAATTTGCTTAATAGAGGGTGATTGAAAAAATTGGCTGCTTACTAGGCATCTTATATGAATGGTTATTACTCTTGTATGCTATCTATGCTAACTAGCATCCAAATATGCTAACTTGTACACTAGTGTGATACTCGTATGCTACCTTGCACTTCTGTATAATAACTAGCACTTGTGTGTGCTTACTAAGAATGATGTTTGCTGACTAGCAGTCCTTTTAGCATTATAGGTACTCTTGTGTGCACAACTAGCACTGTTGTTTAATTAACTAGCACTTATGTATGCTGACCAGCATCTTGTATGCATCTGTCTGCAGATGCTGAAATCATGCCCAAGGCCACATCTCCATGGACAAGTATGAGAATTACAAAAGACTTTTTCCAAAGCTGCTAACAAGCATGGCAAGGAAGGGATTGCAGAAGCGAAATTGCCCAATGAAATGCAGACTGAGTATAAGGAAAGTAAGGGCACAGTGAAGAGAGAGGAAGTGGAGGCCATGCCGGATGTTGAAGGGGGGTGTTCTAAATGAAGGTGGAGGTCATGATGTTGAAGTAGAATGTGGATCTTACGATGATATCTTCTCCACCCCCTCCTCCGTGCCTATTGTCGCCTCCTTCTTCCCCTCCTACATCATCCCCCCCTCCCCCACCCCCTTCCTCAGACGTTGTGCTCTCCACCATCACCCTCTCTTCCAGTAGTCTTACCCTAGATTTTAACGAGTCCGTCTTCACGTACACCACATCTGTGGGGCCAACAGCATATGTGAGATACGAGTGACCATCTACTTGGCCAAGGAGACGAGGTAGGTTTTGAATATTTTTCTAAACATATACAAGTTATATGTTGGGAAGGACATGAGTGCCGTTGGTATGTAGATATATGTAAGTTACATAGTTAGCGTGAATAGCACGTTAGTTGAGAGTGGAGTGGCCAACTCTATCCTCGTATTGGGAGAGTGGGGGGAGACATTATCCATACTAATCTACGTATCGGCAGAGGGCTACGTATCATCGGGACATATATGGTCTACATAATGTGAGGCAAGCTACATGCACCAAATAGAGATTATTCACTTTTTGAATAGTTAAGTTGGCACAATTAGCGTAATGCATACGGTAATTGCAGGTACCACGAGGGGATTGGCACCTGCATACATCACACTGATCGTTGTGGCAAGCGTAGTTGTGCTTGGCATGATCGCATTTGCAATCATTCGGGCCCTTCCGAGAGACATACATGCACGTGAACATGCACACACATAGAAACAAAGATATAGACATAGACATATTCACATGCATTCACATGCATTCACATGCTCACACACATTTACATGCACACACTCGCACATGGATGGATGCATGAAGTCAACATTACACAATCACACACACGTGTGTATGTGCACACACAATGACACATATATGCATGCAAGTGTGTGTGTGTGTGTGGAGGAGAGAGAGAGAGAGAGAGAGAGAGAGAGAGAGAGAGAGAGAGAGAGAGAGAGAGAGCTTCTATGCATGTGTAAGGGGGTGTGAGAAGAGAGAATGCATGTGTATGTGTATGCATGAGAGAGAGAGAGAGAGAGACAGATAGGGGAGGGTATATTGCATGCGTATGTGTGTGCATGTGAGAAAAGAGAGGATGTTTGTGTGTGTGTGCATGGGAGAGATCACACCTTACCACCCATATCCACACATTAAATTTAATCAAAATTAATTAAAATAATGCATGTGTGCGTATATATTTATATTCTTAAATGCATGTATATATTGTATATATAAGTATGTGTCTATGTATCTAACTAATATTTACATGCATGTGTGTGTGTGCGTGTGTGCGTGTGTGTGTGTGTGTGAGAGAGAGAGAGAGAGAGAGAGAGAGAGAGTGTATGTTTATGCATACATGTGTAAGAGAGAGAGAGAGAGAGTGGGTCGGTGAGGAGAGAGAGGGAGTTTGTGCATGTGTGCATGCATACACCTTTGTGTGTGTGTGTGTGTGTGTGTGTGAGAGAGAGAGAGAGAGAGAGAGAGAGAGTGTGTGTGTGTGTGTGTGTGTGCATGAGAGAGATAGGGAGAAGATCATGTGCATGTGTGTGTGTGTGTGTGTGTGTGTGAGAGAGAGAGAGAGATGGGGGCACGCCTAGAGGGGGGGAGAGAGAGAAAGATGGGGGTAGGCCTAGGAGTGTGAGAGAGTGAAAGATAAAGAGAGATGGCTATAGAGAGGGAACCGGTTCTTTTTTGGAACCTTGGTTGCTACAGCAATGCATAGGCCCAATACTAGTCATTACAGTTTATAGTTTTTCAAGTCATTTTTCTCAAGTACAAAATTCATTATAGCCTTTTGTCATTATAGTTTTCTAGATTTTGGTTTACAAAAGTCAAGTCATGACTATATTTCCTCATGGACCAAGACATCTATTGTGTAATCCACTTCTTCCATGTCGCTCACATTCTTCTACCACTACATCATGTGTGCTAGAAGGAGGCATCTTTACTTGTGTAGATCACATTGCAATTGTATGTGGCATATGTGTAGCATCCACATGTTACAAAAAACATAGACCAAGTCTACAGCCATGGATGGCTTCAATTTATTCCATCTTTTATAATGAACAAAGTTGTACGATGCAGACCAATTTTGCTCATAACTAACTAAAGATGCTTCAACTCCACTGTCTCCCCAACATACTCATTCCACCACATAGGGACACTAAGATCATTAGGGCCAATTTTTTTTTTAAAAGGGCCGCATTTTAATCACTTGTACCAAATTTGGATTAAGGTTTGGACCAATAAAAATGCAACATTCAACCATAAATATGACATTGGGTGTCACATCCACGCTGATCTTGGAAAAGTATTATTTTCTCATCAACCATCTGCTTTTTCATTAATAAACAAATATTTCTATACAATGCTAAGTATATTTTCCCTACAAGACTAGAAGCTTATGGCAGACTAGAGAGTTTGGCTATACCAAGCCTAAATTCATTAGATTGGGACTTTCCAGACAAAGGTACTCTATTAGCATTTAAATCCAAGATTGTCTTGGAGATTCAGAAGTCTATGAAAGCAAGAAGGATTTCTAAGAGGATTAGGATATCATGGTTTATACCTCTCCATGTATTTGTGGCATGTTTTCAAGAAGCAAACATGAAGAGGACAAAAGAAATGTGGCTATCTACACATATATCTGAGTCTGACTTGGATAATGCAGTTGGAGCAGAATGGAAAGTGAATGAAATCATCCATAGGGGTGATCTTATAAAATGTAATGCTTGCATTGAATCTATGGTGATGGCATACAACATCTCTCGACAAACCTTGTACATTAGCTTAGAGTACAGACAATGGAAAAAGAGTAGAGGGACTTAGATGCCATTGGATTCAGAGGAAAAATTTGTGCAATATGGCCTAATAGTCAACTTGACTGATGATGACAATAGAGTCATCCCTATAAATACAAAATGGACATTGAGGGATGTGCGTACGTCCTTGGAATTTCTATTAGATGCCATACCATCAGATTACAAATTTAAGGTAGATGGTATTATGGTGGGAAGAAGGTCCAAAAATACTAGTTGCATGAAATGTTTTCCCCCTGTCATCTTGAAGTTTTCTTAACACAATAAAATTTTGCACCCATCTATCTTGTCTTGTCAATTCGGGCTAACTTATCTTTTGTACATTGACACAAGCTAATACACTTTGTGTTGTGTGCATTCTTGCTTCTTCTTCTCCAAGCTTTGTGTGCTTTCCTGCAACCATAATTCCAACAATTGGTATCAGAGCAGGCATCGGCTCCCAGGGCTACGCCGCTAACTAGTACCCTCCGACTCACGTTCTCTGATTGAGGTGAGTTTTCACGAGCGCTTTGCAGGTCCCTATACTCCGCAAATTAGCTCGTAGGGTTGTGCGTTCTCAGAATTTGCATCTGAGATCGTTTCGGGCTCCGTTTTTGCATTTCAAGTTCTGCACAGGTGTTTTCGTCATTTTCTGCAAAAATTTCGACAGTGCAGTTTTTTGCAAAACAGGCATACGTGTTCTATTTTGGACCGTGCTACATAGCACAAGTTGTCTTCTGTTCAGTCTTTGCTTCATTACAAGTAGCTTTTGCATCAGTTTCAGTCACTGGCCATGGCTGATAACAGCAATGATGTATTTCGCATGTTGTCTGCTTTAGACAAACTGGATGGAGACAGCAACTACCCACTTTGGGCATACATGATGCAGCATGTTTTGGTTGCAAAAGGAGTGTGGAACATTGTGCAGGGTACGGATGTACGTCCAGGTTCTGTGGATGTAGGATCTATTGAGGATGTTGCGGGTTCTAGCAGCTCTACTGTTGCTGCTGTTTTACCCACTGCTGAACAAGCTCGTTGGGATGGTAAAGATGCGCAGGCTCATGCCTTGATTGCACTTTTTGTCAAACGTAACATCACCCCACATATTCGTTCAGCTAAAATAGCAAAACAGGCTTGGGATATTCTAGCTGGTTTGTATGCAAGTCGTAACGAGGCAAAAATCGCTTACCTGCGTAAAGAGCTAGAATTGAAGATTATGCAAGAAGATGATGACATGAATGTTTTTCTTGCTGAGATTAAAGATCTCAAAGAACAGTTGATTTCTGCAGGTGAGATTATTCCTGATCATTCTCTTGTGTAGACTGTTCTTGATGCTTTACCTGAGACATATCAGACTTTTGCTTCCACGTGGAGACTTCTTAATGAGGACAGACCTGATGCTATCAAGTATGATACTTTAGTCAACAAGCTCTTGCAAGAAGCGCAGTCCAGGCAAAACAAGGCCAGGCAACGTGCAGTTGATCAAGCATTTATTGCTGCCCAGCAGCAGAGAAGAAGCGGTAAGGCAGCCCCTTCCACTGTTTCTTCTCCTATTAGAGGTCTGCAACTTCTTCTCCTTCCCCAGGTAGCAACAATAAGTTTGAGAAGGCTCTTGATAAAGGCAAGAAAAAGACCAGGTGCAACTATTGTAAGAAAAATGATCATGTCATTAAGAATTGCCCTAAGCTAAAGGCTAAAGAGGCAAAGAAGAAAGAGTCAAATGCAGCCACAATAGCGGATGCTTCTACAAATGCAGATTCTGCAAATGTTGTGCAGGATACAGAATGGGCGTTTAGCGTGTATTGCCAGTATGACCCATCTATACATGATGCATGTTTGGCAGTTTCTGTTGACTCTCATGTATGGTATTTTGATAGTGGTGCTACAAAGCACATTACCTCGCATTGTGATATGTTCACTTCTCTTGAGCCTGTCCCTAATGGGAATACTGTCACATGTGCCAATAATGCTTCTTACCCAGTGAAGGGCGTTGGTAAAATTATGCTTACTACTGCAAATGGCAGCGCTTTCACACTTTCAGATGCTTTGTATGTACCAGGGATAAAGAAGAATCTATTGTTTGTCTCTGCGCTTGCTAGACTTGGATTTGTAGTCAAATTTGTGGATGATGTATTGTTCATGATTTGACTTCTGGTGATACGATTATTGCATCTGGCACCTTGTTTCGTGGGCTGTATAGGCTCAATTCTTATGACAAGTGTGTGGAAGATTCAGCAAATGCAGTTTCTGATGAAAAGGCAGTTTCAGATGCAAAACTATGGCATGCTCGTTTTGGTCATCTGAACTTTGCTAGTTTGCTGCGTTTGTAGAAATTTGATATGGTTGCTTCATTGCCCCCTCTTGAGGCACCATTGAAACATGTTTGTGAAGGCTGTATTTTGGGCAAAATGCAGCGTTCTGCATTTCCAAAGGCTTGGGGGGGGTCACTCACAAAAAAATGTGAATATCACGTGCGTTCAACAGAAGCATAATTTTAATTTATGAAACTTATAGAAATATATTTACATAAGGGTATGATTTAGAATTTTTTCAAAAAAATTTACAGATTCATAAAGAAAAGGGGATATTATATAGATTAAAAAATTCACAAATAAGGGATTTAAAATATAGGCCTTGAACACACGCGATAGGGATATTTTACATATAGTGACCCCCCCCGAGTCCAAAGGATGGTTTTGTGCGGGCCACTCGCAAATTGCAGCTTGTACATAGTGATGTATGTGGGCCTATGCAAACTCTGTCATTTGGTAAACACTTGTACTTCGTGACTTTCATTGATGATTACTCAAGGCATGCATGGGTATATCCACTGAAGGCAAAGTCCGAAGTGTTTTTGTGTTTCAAACAGTTTTTTCTTATGGTTGAAAATGTATCCAATTGTACTGTGGGCACCCTCCGTACTGATCGAGGGGGGGGAGTACATGTCTAAAGAGTTTGATGCATTTCTGGCTAGTCGTGGGATAAAACACCAATGTACAGTGCCGTATACCCCTCAGCAAAATGGTGTTGCTGAGAGGAAGAACAGGTCACTTATGGAGATGGCACGATGTATGGTCAAGAGCCAAGCTTTGCCACATGCGTTTTGGCTTGAGGCTATCATGTGTGCTGCATATGTACTCAACAGGTGTCCCACTAAGGCCTTGCAGTCTATTACTCCATACGAAGCTTGGCATGGCAGGAAGCCTTCTATTGGTCACTTGCGTGTCTTTGGTTGCTTGGCCTATGCTTTAGTGCCTGTGCAACAACGCAGAAAATTGGATGATAAGGCTATCAAATGCATTTTTGTTGGTTACAGTGCTAAGAGCAAGGGTTACAAATTGTATCATCCGCAGTCAAAGCGTATCTTGATTAGTCGAGATGTTGTTTTTGTGGAAGATGCTGTGCAGCCCTTGTTATCATGTACCAAAGAGACAGGTGTGACCTCACGGGATGTATTTGATACGTTGTTGCCTCTCTTTACAGGTGGGAATTCAAATGTAAGTCCTAATGAGGCAAATATTCAGCCTACGCAGATTTCAAATGACATCATAGATCAGCCTATTTTTGATGCAGATTTACAGGATGTAATTCATGAGGATAGGGCTGAAAATGAGCAGGCTAGAGGTATGCCTAAATGGCTGGTGCAAACCTTGCGTGATAGTAAGATTGATGCACCTATCACTAGTCGTACTCGTTCAAGTTTTCAGCATGCCTCTTATGCATCAGATTGTTATGCTTTGGCTGTGTCTAGTATGTGTGAAGAGGAAGAACCTCTTTCATTTGATGAGGCACAAAATTCAGAAAATTGGTTGGCTGCAATGCAAAGTGAATATGATGCTATAATGAAGAATGGTACATGGTCTTTGTGTGATTTGCCTATTGGTAAAAAGGCCATTGGGGATGTAAGTGGGTTTTTAAATTGAAACGAAAGCCAGATGGCAGTGTTGATCGCTATAAGGCTAGACTTGTTGCAAAGGGTTATGCTCAAGAAAAGGGCATTGATTTTGATGAGACCTTTGCTCCCACTTGTCGTATGACTACCATTCGTAGCATTTGTGCATTGGCAGCTCATAATGGTTGGAATGTACATCAGTTGGACATAAAGACTGCATTCTTGAATGGAGATTTGCATGAGGAGGTGTATGTATCGCAGCCTCATGGTTTTGTTCAAAGAGGGTAGGAAAACAAAGTGTGCAGGTTGAAAAAGGCTTTATATGGTTTAAAGCAAGCTCCACGAGCTTGGTATGAAAAGATACATGGATATTTGACTGCACATGGGTTTCAGAATAGTCCAACAGAAAGCACTTTGTATGTTAAACGTGTGGATGGTGTACATCTAATCATTGCTCTCTATGTCGATGACATGCTGCTCACAGGACCAAATGAGAGTCATATTGCTGATTTTAAGGCTGATTTGAATGCCTCTTTTGAGATGTCAGATTTGGGGCATTTGCATCATTATTTGGGGATACAATTTAAGCAATGTGATGGAGGTATTGCTTTGTGTCAGACAAAGTATATTGAGACATTGTTGCGGAGATTTGGCCTTGAAGACTGTAAGCCTATTGCTACTCCAATGGAGACAGGTTTGAAGTTGAGTCTTCATGATGCTGGAGATCACTTTGATGTCACACTCTATCAGACAGCTGTTGGTTGCCTCATTTATGTATGCATTACGAGGCCGGACATTCAGTTTGCAGTCTCACAGGTGAGTAGGTTTATGCATAGCCCAGGGTCTCAGCATTGGAAGGTAGTTAAACGCATCTTTCGCTACTTGAGTGGCACCATACATCTTGGGTTGTTTTATCCCAAGGGGGGATCGTTGCCGCCAGATTTACATGCTTTTTCGGACTCAGATTGGGCTGGTTGCTATGACACAAGAGTGTCCACAAGTAGTTTTTGTTTCATGCTCGGTAGCTCATGCATATCTTGGTTGAGCAAGAAGCAACCTATTGTGGCCACTTCTAGTTGTGAAGCTGAGTACAGGGCAGCTTTCACAGCTACGGTTGAGTGTGTGTGGCTCAGACGGCTTATGGCTGACTTGGGTGTTGGACAGGAGTCTGCCACCTCTATCTTCACTGACAGTCAGAGTGCATTGGCAGTTGCGAGAAACCCAGTTTTTCATGCTCGCACAAAGCACATTGAGGTGCATTATCACTATGTCAAGGAGAGACTCTCAGCAGGAGAGATCAGCTTGGCCTATGTGCCAACACAGGACAACCTCGGCGATCTTTTCACAAAGGCGCTTCCTCATGAGAAGTTCGAAGCTTTCCGCAAAGCTTTGGGCTTGCTCCCCTTTGTGGACTGATCTACTTCGGGCATGGCACTCCCCTATACATGAGTGCCAGCTCTCGTTCACACCATCACTCCCAGGGGGGATTTGTTGCCATATATATATAGGCAGTGATGTGTGTGAACACACTTAGGACCGCCGGGGCACTTTTTCCCTCTTTAGGAGGTTTTTTCCTCGGCTTGTATATACGCCCATCACTCTAGGGCTAACTTATCTTTTGTACATTGACACAATCTAATACACTTTGTGTTGTGTGCATTCTTGCTTCTTCTTCTCCAAGCTTTGTGTGCTTTCCTGCAACCCTAATCCCAACAAATTCATTTTGTAAAATAGTTATTCAACATTATCAAGACAACATAACCAATGTAAAATGAGAAAATAAACTCAATATTAATTTCATATATATATTTATTATAATGGTATCTATACAAATTGGTTGGTTACAATGTTTGAGAACAAAAAAACTATTTACTTTAGAGGGTCGGTATCCATAGAAGCCTTGGCCTCTTCGCCTTCCTTGGTCGGCTTGGAATCCAATTTCTTAGATGTTTTCTTGAATTGGCCTCTTTTTCCTTAGATTGTTTCTATTTTTGAGAAGCCTATCCCTTCTCCGCATCTGTCATTTCCTTCTTCCTGAATTTCAATGGAGACATCATAGGTTTTTTCTTTTTCGATGGCTTCTTTGCCATCATAGGTGGGATTGATGGTGGTGGTGAATTTGGATTTGCCGGAAGATCCATATGATTGTCAGGCATTAATTTGATTGCTTTTGCTCTCACCCACCAAATGTATGTGTCTGTATAACATGAAGTTGTGAACTACAAAAAATTATAACAAAATTCTTAGTATATATTAGTAGGATATAAAATTTTAAGGAAAATATTTTTTTTTCACAACTCTTTTTAATGTGTCTATAGAAAATATTTTTTTTTTCACAACTCTTCTTAATGTGTCTATAGAAAATACTCACAACTACTTTTTTGATATATCTACTGGAAACTTTAATTACGTATATCTCCATGTGTTGCAACCACTCTCCATTTACGTGAGCTTCCATCAATTTGTAATGGAACTTATAGCAATGATAGTCCTTGTTTAGACTTTTAACTAAAGATTTATTATAAACTTAAAAGTTATCATTTATATTATTATAACTTACATGCAAAATGAAAAATTGATGTGGAGTTTTATTGTTGAGGACTGGAGGATGAAGTGTTTCTAATGTGCTTATTAACATTTAGATGCCCTACAAAATAACAAACCACATAAATTATTCAATCTAGTACAAATTGAATCTTAAACATAATCTATTAAAATTAAAAACTTACAATTTGGCTTCTCCATGTATACCAAGCATGGAATTCAAGAAACATGTCTTTATTTTCTTGATATCAATTATAATTACACTCAAATGGCTCCTACAAAATAGAGAAAAGAAAAAAACAATTGATAGAGATGTATAAAAGGACATAAAACAAAGTAAAACATATTTAAAATTAAATATATTTACATTTTGTTATAAGGTACAATTACATATTGCACCTTTTCAATGTTGCATCTACTCAACCATTCTTCCAACCTACTAAAATTGGTGCTTGTTTCTCTTACATAAAGAGAGACTATGGGGTCTAACAAAAAAATAGGATAATTGGACTCTGTAGGGTGGCCAAAAGAAGCCTACAAAAACAAATAAGAGGATAAATTAGGCATTTATCTTGAAAAAATAAATCAGTAGATAAATTTTCAAAAAAGATAGCTTACATACTTGAGAGATATCAAGATCACAACATCATTTATTTCTTGATTTTTCTGTGACAGCATGCATGTATCTCAAGGTGCTATATCAAGATACTCTCCACCATCAATAAAATCTTTATCTTGAACGACAAGTTGTCCAGGTACATTCTTTAAATCTTGAATATTCTTCTCTTCAAGGTCCATTAACTCATCTCCCATTATTCTTTCTTCATCAATCCTCCTTTCTTCCTCAGAAGCCATCTGTTCTTTTCCCTTCTTAGTATTTAATTCCAGCAGTCCTAGTATCCCTATCATGCATAGCATCCTCAGACTTAATACCCATATCCTTAGGTTTTCTAGCTAGTGGGATACTCGGGGGAGGGGGGGAGGGTTCACTATAATTAAACCCTCTGTATCACGTGCGTTTAAGGCCTATTTTAAAAATCCCTTATTTGTGATTTTTTTATGAATAAAAAATACACTTTTTCTATTCAACCTGTGAATACCCCCTTTATATGGTACCCTTATGTATGTAAAAAATGTGTTGAAAAAGGATTTTTAAAATCCCTTCTGCTATGCTTACATATTTTTGAGTGACCCCCCCCCCCCCCCCCCCCCCGAGGTGGGATATTCAAGATATTGAATGCCCTAGAGTCACACTCAATGGTATAGGATGAAATAACTTCTCAAATTTGTATCTTATAAGCCTACACGTGTGCATGTGCTTGTCCATAAGAGTCACCCTATGTGCATGGGAAGAAAAGATGTAACTATCAATAAAAAAAGTCTATAATGAAGTCTTCTCAGGCCTCTTCAATAGAACATATTGGATTGTCGGTCCATCTCATCCTAAGCTTCCACTCATCACAAATCTGTCTCACAACTCTCATGAAGGTAAGCTTAGGTATGAGTAACTCAATATGTTTTTGAGCTTTTATTCTCTCTCTCAGGGCATTCACATGTTGGTTGATTCTCTTTTTCAGCTTTTGATTTTATAATGTGTTTTCACTCGCTGATTTCTCTACCAACCATGGACTTGTTCCAACCCTCCTTATTGTTTTCTTTGTTCTAGCCATCTATGGCCTATCAATCAAACACAAAATGAAATATGACTTCATATAAGAACCTACATCATTTGGATTCAAACATTCAAGAGGTAGAACAAGAACATCAAGGATATTTACCTAGTCACGTTCCTCAGGATGCCTAGGCTAGAAGACAATGCTTGGTGTTCTCTTCTAACAACATTTATTGCACACAACAAACAAGTTCAAGACATAAACATAACTTTGTCTTGATGGAAGAATGGTGTTTAGGTTCAATTCCGATGCCTCAAGTATGTTCATATGACGCCATGATTCAAGTGAGACGAATAGGAGCTGGCAGCGTAGGCGAAGAACAATAGGAGAGCAATTAAAGTGGATCCTGGTGGTATTTTAAAGACTAATGGGAGCTGGTGTAGCTGAAGAAAAAATACAGGCTAGACAGAGTGCTTAATGTTCTCTTCTAACAACATTTCTCCATCAACATTTATTGCACACAATAAAAAATTTGAGACATAAGCATAACTTTGGCCTGATGGAAAAAAGACACGTAGGCACAATTTCGATGCCTCAGGTATGTTCATATCGCGCCGTGATTCTAGTGACACAAATAGGAGCTACTGTAGGTGAAGACCAATAGGAGAGAACTCAAAGTGGGTCTTGGTGGTATTTTTAAGAATAAAAGGAGTTGGAGTAGGTGAAGCACACAGTTGGTGTAGGTGAAGAACAACTACAAGTCAGGCAAAGTGCTTAATTTTCTCTTTAACAATATTTCTCCATCAACATTTTTTGCACACAACAAAAAAATTGAGACGTAAGCATAACTTTGGCTTGATGGAAGAACGACGCATAGGTGTAATTCCAAATGTTCATTTGCGCCGTAATTCTAGTGACACGAATATGAGCTGGTGTAGGTGAAGACCAATAGGAGAGCAATCAAAGTGGGCCCTGGTGGTATTTTGAAGACCAATAGGAGTTGGTGTAGGTGAAGAACAAGTGCTTAATGTTCTCTTCTAACAACATTTATTGCACACAACAAACAAATTCAAGATGTAAGCATACATGTGGCCTGATGAAAGAATGACGCGTAGGTGCAATTCTAATGCCTTAGGTACATAGGTATTGCGTCGTGATTCTAGTGAGACGAGTAGTAGTTGATGTAGGTGAAGAATAGGAGAGAAATCAAATTGGTCATGGTGGTAGTTTGAAGACCAATAGGAGAGCAAAGTGGTCATGGTGGTAGTTTAAAGACAAATAGTTGGTGTAGGTGAAGAACAAGCACAGTAAAACACAGAGCAAAAAAGTCGGTGTGCCTCATCTTTCCATGTACGAGTTTTTTTAAAAATTAATAATCCTTGCCTATTTATAAAATCAGGAGACTAAGCCACATGGTGTACAGATAACAGAATTGTACGATGACATGTGTATCCACATGTGGGAGCATAAATGTACACGTGTATCCGTAGGTACGGTGGCCACACACGTGCTCGGGGGGGTCACTATATGTAAATCCTCTATATCACGTGCGTTCAAGGCCTATTTAAAAAGTCCCTTGTCTGTGAATTTTTGAGTGAATATAATATATCCTTTCCTATTAAAATCTGTAATTTTTTTTCAAAATACAATAAATAAATCCCCTCTGTAAATATATTTCTATAAGTTTTAAATATTTAAAATGTCCTTCTATTGAACCCACGTGATACTTACATATTTATACGAGTGACCCCCCCGAGCACACGTGGGACCATAAGTTGACATGTGGGTTCCCACGTGGGCTATTTCACACGTGCAAATTACGCATGTGAGTATGTGGCATTTGTATCATTGCCACATGGCCTCATGGTGGCGATATAAATATCTAATAAAATATTTTTATAAATCCACCTCCGAGCTGTCCGTTGTTGCCACTAACAAGCCCCTTGCCACTAAGTTGCCCTTTGCCCACATACCCCTGAGCTGCCCTTCTCCCCCAGCCCCCTAAGATGCCCCACTAAGCTACCCCCATCCCCCTCACCTACATCCAGCAGCATTCTTGTGTCTCATATTTTTCTCCATCAACTGTAGAAAAACGATGTAAATAGGCAGATCGTGGTCATTCGGATTGTAGTATTCGCGCCATGTTTCAAACTCTCCTTGCCACAGAGTTTCCTTTTGCCCTTTTCCCCCTGAGCTACCCTTTGCTCCCATCCCCTTGAGCTGCCCTTACCCCTTAGCTACATCTAGCAACATGCTTGTGTCTCGTATTTTTCTCCATCCATTGTAGAAAAACGTTGTGAATAGGCGGTCCTGGTCATTCAGATTGTAGTATTCGTGTCGTGTTTCCAACTCTCCTTAGCTACCAAAAGCCTAGCTTCTCTTGTGCTACACCCTGCCCACGGTTATTTAGAGGTATTGTTGACAAAGAATTTCTACTTAGTTGTCCCACCTGCCCCCTCAGCTACACCCAAGAGCATTTTTGTGTCTTGTATGCTTTCCCATCAATGATAGAAAAATGAGACAAATAGGGGGACCCTGATCAATTGGAATTGCAGTAATTGCACCATCTTTCCAACACTCTCCTTAGATATTGAAATCTTAGCTTCTATTGTGTGCTTGTAAGCTACAACCTTGCAGGGTTATTTAGAGGTGTTGTTGGCTGGATTCATATCTGAAAAATAAATGAATAGTACGTTATACCTCATGCACGTTCATTTTGTAAGGTATAATGAAGGGTGATCTGACATGAATTTTACATACCTCACAAGCTCGCCCATCTTATAAATACATTTTTTCAAACTCTTATTTGCACAATGGTCGATGCTAGTAGGTAGTATGAACTGCGCACATAAGAGCACATGTATGTATGATTTATGGCATTACAAAATTTAATTTCAATGTACAAGACTTGGAAAACACTTACTTGGAGCATTTTGTGCCTTGAGTTTATGGTGATGAAGTGTCTGTGTGAATATGAAGACTGGCAATCCAATTTTGAGTCAGTGTTGACTCAGAGTGTGTCAGTTTGAGAAGAGAGGTTTCTGAGTCATTTGTGTGTCACAACTGAGCATAATAGTTAGTGATGATATAGACTACTTTGTTTAGCTTGTATAAGTTGGTGGGAAGTATTTAGTCTATTATGATTCCTAGAAGACTATTAGAGTAGTCAACTATCAATAGTCATATTGGTCTATGGTCTGATGATCTATCTATGGCAATTGTAAGTTTGTTGTGGTCATTTAAGTGTCCATAAGGTTGGAATATTATGTGTCTTGAGCATCTAGAAGTGCCAGCAGATGCAGAGGAGAGAAAATCTACATCAGTTGAGTCAGCTGTGCAAGACTTGAGGGTATATTCAGATCTAAAGTAGCTATGTGTCAGCAGATGTAGTCAGCACGGTTCTTGTAACATGATATCCATTCAAGTTTAGAGCTTCTTGAGGGTTTGTGTGTGTTACAGGACACCTGAGGAAAGATTTTATTTCAGTGGAGACTTATGAGTCAAATGGGTCTATGTCAAATTGTTGAAGCAGAATTCAATCTACTTCAGTTAGAGAGGGGTCAGAAGAGGGTTGACAAAGGTGTCCACGAAGGTCCTCATGTTGTGGATTTAGGGTCAGCTCGTGCGAGAGGACAATAGAGAAGCCTGGAGGATAATTTTCTAACTCAAAATAAGTGGAGGATTTCGGAAGTAGTTTACTGCTAGGTCTATGTCAACTGAGGATCACGGGACATCAGCTGGGTGTATTGGTGCCTTGGTTTGGTGTTTTTGCTAGGTTGTGGTGCTAGGTGGTAGTTATCTCCTCATCACGGTGGTTTGCTTCATATGGACTATAGAGGCAGATTCTCTTGGACACATCATTTTTTTGGTGCCCCCCCACTGAGAAGGGCTTTGAAGCACCCTTTAAGTTGTTTGCAATTATGAAAGTTTCTAGCAGAACGAATGGTAGCCATGATGTACCCGGTGTTCCATGGACATGCTGGAGAGGATCTAGAGGAATTTTTAGATGGAATGTTGAGTTGGAAACATTCACCTTTGGGAAGGAAAGAGATGAGGATAAACTGACATTATTTCTTATGATGTTGAGGGGAGATGCTAAAAGGTGGTTTCAGACAATGTCATGGTTTGGAGAGCACAGATGAATCCGGGTCAAGCTTATGACAATGTCAAAGTGGCCTTGGTTCAACATTATAAGCAAGAGGAGTCCTCAGATGCTCTATGGCAGGACATTCAAAAGTTGAAGCATAATTTGTCACTAACTGAGTCCAACTAAGTTCTAGAATTTTCCAACTTCAGTTTGGCTGAGTTTGGACAAGATTTGGACCAATTTGGCTCCCTTTTTTATTTGGTTTGATCCAGGAGAGAGGAAGAGAAAATTATCATAAATTTTTGAGTTTAAAACTTCTTCACATGTGTGAAATAGGTGCCTCCTTGAAGGCTCCCCCTTTCCTTACCAAGGTGTCAAAAATGAATGATTACTCCAAAATATCTTATTTTTTGGAGTAATATTTCATAATTTTTAACTAATACGTCTTGTACTCAGTCAACTCTTCATCTTATGTGGGCCTTTACTCATTTTTGGGTATTTTCTTTTATTCATTTGATTTATCTCATCCCAATACTTGGATTAATCTTATTGGAAACTTAATTAGACCATAATCCAAAATTTTCAGAAAATCTTGACCCTTAGGCTAAGGTCTTTTAAATCATTTTTAATTAATTCCAATTGCACCTTGGAAAATTTATTTTGATTTTTTGTTTCAGGGAAACATATTTTTGATATTTATAGAATTTATATATCCAAAAATATCTCAATATTAAATTACCACTCTCTAGAAATCTTCATCTCACTAGGAAAAAACAAGGAAAAATAATATTTTCTTGTATTCAGAGACAGGGAATGATTTACAGGGTATTGAGGTAAAGGCTTATTCATTGTTCAGGCTGAGGAGGAATCTTACATCCTCTCCTACTTGAAAAACGCGAGATGTCCTCATCTCGCAGGAGGTGGAGTATAATCTCTTTCATGTTCTTCTCCTTCTTCAATTGCTTCCAGTGTTACTGCCTTGGAAGTGGACGGTCGATTTGGGAACATCTCTCTTTTACTTCCCCTATTACGAGAGGCGGAGGTCTTGCATTACTTTAAATTGAAACTGCGGGTTGGTTAGAGGATCTACCTCTAGGATTTCCTTGATTTTGGCATAAAGGAACTTGATGACTCTGGAAGGAAGGAGCTAGAGTCTGGAATCTTGGCCCCTGATTTCCCCGCCCCGAAAACCTTTATCCAAAAGGAGTTGGGCAATCCATACTACGATATCCAAATCCTTGACAGTTATAGCATTTCACTTCCTTGTTCAAGGGTGGAACTTCTCAAGTTGAATTCCAGGGGATTGAGTTCCGGGAAAGGGACCTTTCTTCCATTCTGGAACTTTCCATACTCTGAGCTTGACCTTGTTGTCTCTTAGGCGGTGGAAGGTTGGAATCACCTTCTGGAGCTAGAAATCTTTTGAAAGATGATGTTGCTGACTTTGGCAGGACCTTGACATCAAAGGCCTTGGCGAAATCCTTCGGCCATCCACAACACTGCTTCGGCCATGGAAACTAGCTTGGCATCTTCACTAGGATATTCAAAGGTTCGTTCAGTCCCCGAAATGAACGTGGCCATCAGCTGTTCTTCATCTAGCAGTGGCGAGTATTTGAGGAGGAGAGCGAATGCTTGGTGATACACTTCAATAGTTCTGCTTCCCTGGGTTAACTCTAAGAACTCGTTCATCTTGGTTTCCAAAAAGCCGGGAGGACAGAATCTCTTACTTAGGTAAATTTTGAGATCATTCCATGTCTGAGTGTTCCCATCCAGACGGTTTATCTCGCAGTGGTTTCTCCATGCCACTCTGGCTATTTCTATTATCTTCAGCCTTGCAAGAGCCATTTTTCTCTTCTCACTATACCCGGTGACATCGAAGTACTCTTCCATTGCTTCGATCCACTTCTCCACAGCCTCGCCCAAGTTTTTCCCTTCACCCTTGAAAGGTCCAGGCTACAATCTATGAAGAGTTTTACGAACATCCAAGTCGAGCTCTTCCTCATCGAGTTGGGGGTTATCATTCCTACCACGACGACCTCGATCCATGACCCTATCAATACGAGAATTCTTGTTAAGTCCCTTTATTTATAATTCAAATCCGACTTTAGATCCAACTGATTCTGGGGTTTTTTAGATTGATCAGTCTCCCACAGAATCCTGGGATAAAGATGCCTTCTAATAGAAGAACATACAGAACTCATTATTAGAGAATAATTCATTCATATTCATAACACAGTAATGGTCCATCAGACCAAAAATTTCATCTGAACATTCCCCCCACGGGAATTTCAGTTATGCAGGTTTTCAATTTGTCATCCCTTAACTAGAGTCACTGGGTCAAGGTCAATAGTAGCAATCTGTCAGCACAATCCACTAATCTCATAGTGACTTGCTGAAATAACAATCATCATTCCAGTTATTATCATCATCACTGGGATTCGTCCCATTCATCCTCATTGTGGCTTTGTTAAAATTATCTTCTTTAAACTAGAATTCAGGAATCATTATCTTTCAATCAGAATCCAAATCAACTCATCAATTCTCAACTAGAATTCTAAAATCATATCAACCAGCATTCGAATTCATCATCTGGATAGTATTTTTGCTTATAATTTCAAGGTCTTAGATTTATTCGTATATACTGCCAGTAAAGAGCTGCAGTTATACCCTTGGTATATATGGGTAGTCACGGTCCTTTGAATTATAAAGTAAATACCATCATGTCTAGGCCTCAAGTAAGTCAGGGATTCCATACAATTGCGATACTTCCATATGAAGACCCAATTACCTATTTATGAATCTTCATTCTGAATATCAATTTGTATGAATTTCATCACACAATTACAACCTTTTTACTGCTACTTCACAAATGTTTGACATTTTTGGCTTCTCGGTTGATTCACTTTAGCCAATTTGCTCTGATACCAGCTGAAAAATCCTCGTCCCTCCACGCAACGAATTCGGGGGTGCTAGCAGTGGAAGTAGCACTTCTTGCGCAGGGCAGGGTCCCTCACTCGGGGCCTCGTCCACCCCACGGATATCCGGACAAGAGACTAATCCTTCGGTTCTTCCAAAACCGAACCCGGAAAAACTTTCCCCGCCCGGAAAGCGCGGGCGATTCCTCCAGGATATTTTTACTCTAACGTAGTCAAGAGCCTTAACTAACTGAACTAATCCGACCGAACCCGTAAGTCCTGGGTCAAATCAAGGAAAAGACTTGCACTTGGATCATAGAGACCAACCCTTTTTTTTCTCATTGAGAGGCACAGCTATTGATTCTTTTCCATAGAACAATTTCTATCCGGGATTTACTTCATCTATCGTACTATAACAGAATTGAGTCTCATTTTAGGGATCCATCAGTTCAGCCTAAGTCCCATGGGTTAGACAACCGCCGAACCACTGTAGTGATGGGATCCAATTAGGAATTTGGTTAGGTTTTGTCTCGGGTACCAGGGAAAAGAGTTCTTAAGCCCCCTAGCTGGCACCTCATGCAAACTTCAAGATAGTCACACCACTTACACACCCAATATAAAATTGCCTGTTTCATAGATTCAACTAACTTTAAAACAATCTTTTAATGAAACTATAGTATCACTTATCATAATCTTCCAAAATATCCGGTTGAATTCTAATTTCCAATCATTCCTTCATCAGTGTACCTATGGCATCATTGGCGACCAGAATGCTCACCACCTGTCCACTCAGGGGCCTTTTCAATAGTTCCTAGCTCATAGTACCCGACAATATAATCACATAAGAAAATCCAAATGGACTCTCCGTTGAAGATCAGCAAGATCAACCACAACAGATCCATATAAAAGAGCCATG
Source organism: Cibotium barometz (assembly GCF_041138505.1). NCBI lineage: Eukaryota > Viridiplantae > Streptophyta > Polypodiopsida > Cyatheales > Cibotiaceae > Cibotium > Cibotium barometz. Next base: position 20,674,477 of record NC_141074.1, read on the forward strand.
GACTCATCCGTTGAGGACCAGCAAGGTCAATCAACAAGATCCATGCCCGAATTCCGAAAACAACTCTTACTCCTTGTTCCAATATCTTCCTCGATGCACGCATGGGTATCTTCAGCGACCTAGAGCCCGAGCACCGTTTGGTCAGTACCTCTAAGATCCTTCACAAGTGGCACTTCACTCATAGGCCGCTTCCTTGGTCCCTCATCCACCGTACCGAAAGCTCACCATTTAAATCAAACCGAGGCTAGTCAAGACCTCGATCGAAACCTTACTATGCAAGATGTCCTCCATTGACTCTCCGTTCAGCTCTTGCAACTTTATCAGCTAGGTCTCCACGACGACCTCATTCACAAGACGGTCAAAAATGCTTTCCCAGCATTCTTGACATAAAACAGGTTATAAATACAGTTTCCATAACAAACTCTCGTCTTTCCACATTGTTCCACATCAATCCACATTACTTAATCCAGTTCCAATCACATGTATTCCCATCGTCCTTCATCCATTCTCATCCAATCACATCGTTTTCCATTCTCATCCAATCACATCATTTTCCATTCTCATCCAATCACATCATTTTCCATCTCATATCACATCTTTTCACATTTATACTCATCCAATCACATCATTTTCCATCTCATCACATCTTTCCACATTTATACTCATCACATCTCATCCACTCGCATCTACCCATATTCACATCTCATCACATCACATTCATTCACATCTCATCCATTAATATCTACCCTGATCCACATCACATCACATCCATTTCACCTCACATCTCATTCATTCACATCTATCCCGATTCACATCCCATCACATCACATCTCATTCATCCACATCTATCCCGATTCACATCACATATCATCCATTCACATCTATCCCAATTTACATTACATCTCATCACATCCATTTCACATCACATCTCATTCATTCACATCCCAATTCACATCTCATCCATTCACATCCCATATCATTCATTCATATCCCGATTCACATGACCTCACATCTCATCCATTCACATCACATATCATCCATTCACATCTCTCACTTCACATCCACATATATTCACATACATATCCACATCCATTCTTTCACATACACATTCACATCCGTTTACTTCACATCTCATCCACATTCATTTTCATTACACCACATCCTATCACATCCTATTTACATCTTACATCCCATTTACATCTTATCACATCCTATCGCATCGCATTTACTAGCTTTTTCTACTTCAATACTGATAATGGGACTTTTTCTAAATTTCTGCCAATTGCTTGGCGTAGATAAAGGTTCTTTTTCTCGACGACTATTTCCATATTCTTTCTTAATTTCTCAAATAAATTATATTCAATATTCCTCTTTTGAATAAAAGAATTCATGGGATTTACGAAAATCAATTCTACCCATATTTCCACTTTTGATAAACAATCATAAATTGGTATCTAGGGGTTGCAAAGGGTTGGTACCTAGCATGTCTAAAGGCTTAGGACTTGTAATAGTGCTAGGCAAGGGACCAAATCCTAGAGGGATTGATGTGACAGGGGGTGTAAAACCCAATGACATGCTTGTTGTAGGCATAGAAAATGGTATTGGGAGATGAATTTGGGACATGGATCTCAATGGCTCGAAGATATCAGCCAATTGGGTTCAGTCTGGGTGTGAGCCCATGTAATCCCTCTATCATTGCCATATCTTGATGTTATCAATAGCTCCTTTAATGAACAAGCACAGGTGTGTTCTTTTTTTTTTCTTTTGTAGGTTTTCACTAAAAATCTCTCTTTTTTCCATTTAATTTCTTGGACCTCAATTATCATGGGAATTCCTCTTTTTGCATTTAATTATTTGCATTCCAATGTCATGGGAATTCCTCTTTTATCATAAAATAAATCTATGTAAAATTTCTCTTTTCTTTAATAAAAATATTTAATATTCCAAATATACCAAGAATTCTTCTTTTTCCATTTAAATGATTGAATTCCAAATATGATGGGAATTCCTCTTTCATAATTTAAATTTATACATACATAAAATAATTTTAACTCAAAATTATCTTAAATTTACATAAAAATATCCATTAATTCCATTATGCTAGAAATTTCACTTTTCTCATAAAAATGATTGAATTCCAAATATGGTGGGAATTCCTCTTTCATCATTTAAATTTATCTATGCATCAAAATAAATTTAACTAAAGTTTCTGTTAAAAATAAAATAAAAATCTCCATTATACTAGAAATTTCACTTTTCTCATTTAAATGATTGAATTCCAATTATGGTGGGAATTCCTCTTTCATCATTTAAATTCATTTATGCGTAAAAATAAATTTAACTAAAATTCTTCTTTAATAAAATATCCATTATTTTGGTATTCCAATTTTTCTCTTTCTCCATTGGAATACATGGACTTCCATTGTCATGGGAATTTCACTTTTATCATAAAAAATGAATTACTAGAAATTTATCTTTTCTCCTAATTAACTATTTATGCATAAGCATTAAAAATCAATTTTCCATGGTTATGATGATAATTATTCAATTAACCTAAGATGACCAATCCTAGAATATGGTAGGAAGTCCTCTTTTCATATTATGTATGAAAATGATTTATGTGTTAATTTTTCAAAAATTTTGCCATAGCTTCGCTGCTATTACTGATAATTTTCAATAATTTTAAAAAGCATAAAGTTTAGTAATACAATATGATAGAATAACTATCATTTGGATCAATATCCAATTATGGACTTGATTCCTAAGTTTTTTATAATTTAAGTAGCATAAAAGCATTAAAAAACCACTTCTTTGGCCTCTAATTTGACAAGCATAGAGTTTACTTTTAGAATTAAGAATTGCTCCATGAGAAGCATCATTTGAGTATAGAATAGGTCATAGGAATGACCATTCTTTTGGGGGAGAGAGAGATATGCTTAAAAAACATTTGATTTAAGCGTAAATGTAAACTTTATGTTATTAACACTAAAATTCATTAGAGAGTTTTCTTTGCATTGAAGAATCATTCAATTGAATACTTCTCAAGCTTGAGAGGGGTTGAGAAGTGAAAAACATTTAGAAGAAGAAAAAATATCATAAAGTCACACTTTACCTCTTGTTTTGCTTCATTCTTTAGTCTTAGGAGAGGCCCCCAACCAATCAATTTGTTTAGTATGTTGATGAAGACTCCAAAGAAGGTTGAAAAGAGAGAGAAGCTCCAATCTCTCCAAATTGTAGACGATTTTTAGAAGATAATAGAAAATATGTTTATTTTAGAGTAATACTGGTATGGTCTAGTTCATAGATGAAAATACAAAATAATGAGGGTCTATTTATAGGAGAGGGAGGCCACTAATTGAGTCCAACTAAGTTCTAGAATTTTCCAGCTTCAGTTTAGACCAGTTTGGCTCCCTTTTTTATTTGGTTTGATCTAAGAGAGAGGAAAGATAAAATTATCTTAATATTTTTGAGTTTAAAACTCCTTCACATGTGTGAAATAGGCGCCTCGTTAAAGGCTCCCTCTTTCCTTACCAAGGTGTCAAAAATGAATGATTACTCCAAAATATCTCATTTTTTTGTAATATTTCATAATTTTTAACTAATAAATCTTATACTCAGTCAACTCTTCATCTTATGTGGGCATTTACTCATTTTTTTGTTTTTTCTTTTATTCATTCGATTTATCTCATCCCAACACTTGGATTAATCTTATTGGTCCATAGGAACCTTAATTTTGGACCATAATCCAAAACTTTCCAAAAAATCTTGACCCTTAGGCTAAGGTCTTTTAAATCATTTTTAATTAATTCCAATTGCACCTTGGAAATTTTATTTTGATTTTTTGTTTTAGGAAAACATATTTTTGATATTTATAGAATTTATATATCCAAAAATATCTCAATATTGAATTACCACTCTCTAGAAATTTTCATCTCACTAGGCAAAAACAAGGAAAAATAATATTTTCTTGTATGCAGAGACATGGAATGATTATAGGGTATTGAGGTAAAGTCTGGAACCTTTGAAGAGACTTTGAGAATAGCTAGAGCAAAAGAGTGGAAGCTACAAAGGTTGGCCTTGAAGCAAAGGGTAGTTTTAGCTAAAGACAGGCAAGTTATGTCTCCTCAGTGTCTTTACCCTAAGAGGATAGAAGATTATAGCTTTTCTATGCTATTCAAAAGATAATACATGTAAGATATCACGAGAGAAGACATGCAAGATGTCAGGAGAGGAGGGGAAGGAATACCAAATCACCAGGAGCCAGGAACTAGAATAGATGAGGTTCACTTCTTTAAGTGTGGAGTGAGGGATCATATGGACCTTCAATGTTTGCAACCAAGGAAAGGACTAGGTGGCATATGCCTTGTCATTTAGAAACAAGAGGTCAATAGGGATGGGGATGAAGTGAGAGATGATAAAGTGTTTAGATAGCAACCATCCACTAGGCCAAGAAGAGTTGATACATTTGATTTGTCTCATGCATGTCCTGCTAGAATCGGTGTGCAAGTTAAGGTTCACTATGTGAGTGATGTGTTAGAAGGTGAAAAGGCAATGAAACATTTTGCATGTTGCATATTTGTGGAACCAGACTTGGACATTAGTTTCTAACAAAGAGGTGAAGATTGCTCAGTTGTTAGTGAGACCAACATGATGGGCATGTGGTCCCTGGTAAGCTAGAGATGTCACAGGTGCCTGAGTTGTAGAAAGATTCATTAGAGGATGCCAGTGTGAAGTCTACAAAATTGTTTGATAATGTGGTAGAATGTGCAATAGAGAGTTTATAAGAGTTTCCTTTCTCTTATGACACAAGTAATGGTGAAGCTAGCGTGGATCAGCAGTCAAGTGTGCTTGAATGTATGGATAATGGTGTGGATAAGGATGAGGATGCCTTGTGGGATGACGCTTTGGAGGGTGTTTTTGATTTGTTTAAAGAGTTTATGGATCAAGGATGTGATGAACAGGTTGATGCCTGTGTGGATTTTGTAGGATGTGTTAGTGAAATAACGAGATTTTGGATGCAGTGAGCAAATTATGGGATGAGGAGGCTATGAATGCTGATGAAGAGTTGCAACAGGTCTTTGATTTGGGATGTTTGGTAGATGGTGTTCAGGTTTCTAAAGGGATGTTATTTTGTAATAATGAGGATCCTTTTGTAATAATAACGAGGATCCTTTTGTAGAGTGGAATGGGAACCTGATGGAGGTAGGCAAAGTTGAAGGGAATTCTGAATTTAATGGTGAGTAAAGGATGTCTATGGATGGAGGGATTGAGAAGAGGGCTGATAGGAGGAGTGTTTGTGTGTGGTACATCCATTTGATAAAGGCAAGGCTAAAGGGTTATTTGCAAATTTCTTACAAGTTTTTAACCTAGGTGGGTGGATCAATTCAGTTAGAGGGGTTTGGAGGATGATGATGTGCCCATTTGATCTAGGTGGAGGATCAACCTAAAAAACTTTGAGCTAGCTATAGGGTTTATATTAGGTTTGGCCAGATAAGTGGTTGAGCATAAATTATCTAACCAAGGAGGTTCTGCAAACTATAATAGCTTTTTTAAGGTCAAGAAATATGCTCAAAGGATGTGCCTATATCAAACCCCTCATAAATATTTAGTTTATTGAGTATGTTTGAAACCTTAGCAAGTAGATGGCCGTTGCGTGGCCAAGTATAAGCGTACGTGTGCAAAACCAAAAAGGAAAGAACATGGGAAAATGATGAAGACGGATGGTGCAATAATCCACAAGGAAGCAAGGTGGCAATGGGGCTTGAAGAGAGAGACCGAAAGATAATCAAGGGGGAGTGGATAGTAGTGTGGCTAGAGTGACCACCAGAGAAATAGAGGTGAGTGAAGACTGTAGTGGAGAGTGTATCCTGCAGGTCAACTTTGTTGTGGGGATGTAGAAAAGAGTTCCTACATATCTTTGAAGATTACAGAGAAGAGGCTAGTGCAGCAAGAGTGAAGTCGATTGGTTCAGAGCAGAGGTGTCTAGAAGTCTAGAGAATTGGCCAGGTGGTGAGTCCCCTGAGTTCTTTGAGAAGTATCTCTATTAGATACTTAATTTGGCTTAATTTCTCCTTGAATTTAGCTATTTGAAGGTGAATCTTTGAAGAATTTTCACCAAGGGTCTACTTGTGAGTGACCCATGAGTTTTTTATGTGACAATGTTGAGTTTTATCTATTTGAAGTAGACAGGGTTTTATCTATCTGAAGTAGATAGGGTTTTATCTATCTGAAGTAGATAGGGTTTTGGTTGTATCAACTGTGATGACAGGATATAAATTCTTCTATTTATATATATTCTAGTTGTGGCAAGTGTGTTGCTCTAATTGAATTTATGGTGATGAAGTGTATGTGTGAGTATGAAGACTGAGGATTTGATTCTAGGTCAGTGCTGACACAGTGTGTGTCATTTGAGAAGAGAGGGTTCTGAGTCAGGTGTGTGTAAGCTAAGCATCAAAATAGTCAGGTGATGATCTAGACTACTTTGTTTGTCTTGTATGAGTTGGTGGGAAGTATTTGTGAGTCTGGTTTGACTATTTAGAAGACTGTTAGAGTAGTCAGCTCAACAGTCACATTGGTCTATGGTTTGATGATGTATATGTGGTAGCTGTAAGTCAGCTGTGGTTAGCTAAGTGTCCATAAGGTTGGAATCTTGTGTGATTTAAGTGCTTTGAGCATCTAGAAGAGCCAGTGATGTAAAGGAGAGAAAATTTTCATCATTTGAGTCAATTGTACCAGACCTAAGGGTATATTCATATCTAAAGCAGCTCTCTATTAGCTGTAGTCATTCAGAAGGGTGCCTATAATGTGATATCCCTTCAAGTTTAGAGCTTCTTGAGGGTCTCTGTGTGTTAGGGAACACCTTAGGAAATATTCTTTTTCAGTGGAGACGTCTGAGTCATACGGGTCTGTGTTAGATTGCTGAGGCATGATTCAATCTACTTCAGTTAGAGAGGGGTCAAAAGAGGGTCGAAAAAGGTGTCCAAGAAGGTCTAGGGGTTGTGGATTTAGGGTTAGTTGATGCTAGAGGACAATAGAGGAGCCTGGAGGACAGTTTTCTTACTAGGGACTAGTGGAGGACCTCAAAAACAATTTACAAGCACAGCTCTGTGTCATGCTAAGGATTAGGGGACATCAACTGGGTGTATTGGTGGCTTGGTTTGGTGTTTTGCCTAGATTGTCATGCTAGGTGGTAGTTCTCTCCTCACACGGTGGTGTGCTTTGGATAGGCTATAGAGGCAGGTTCTCTTGTAGACACATCAACGTCCACTTCTAACTCATTAGGTATGGACTTTGATATCTTCTCTTATACCTTATCTCTATCCTCCTATACCACCATTTGAGCAATTGTCTCATGGGATTAGCATCATGTATTCCACCTACAAGGGCCATTGCCTTTTAAAATATGCATCAGGCTTTCTAATTTGATCCCTCCATGCCTTGTACATCCCATATTGCCAAACTTTCTTCATTAACAAAGTATAGACCCCATGAGCCTCAAGATATGTTGCATAATAAAAACACTTTAAAAAATGTATATGCTTACAATACTAGAGCTAGAATGACTTTTTCTATGTAATGTGTGATGCTACTTGAATTCCAAGCTTCTACCACTAACTCATAAAATGTAGTAATAGCTGATATAAATGCTTCTACATTCGATGTGTGAAGGTCATATTTTACATTAAAGGTGCCAATTTGATGAGAGTGCAATCCACACATTTGCCTTTGCTAACTACATCATTCCTCCATACGTGTTGGTGAAACATAGAAGGTAGTTGTGCGAGACTATCTCTTTTAGGGTACATGATCACTTGCCCTCTAGGATTGGGCTACTTAGTTTCCAAGGGTACTTCTATCCTCCACCATCCTGGCCTTGAGGCTATAGGCTCCTTGTGTGATTGAGAACATGTTCTATGAAATCCCTTATGATCCCTTTGTGATGTGTATTTTTCCATGACATTGGTTTTTTACCCTTCACCACACGTTCCCTATTCCTCATCCAAAACCAAGAAGAATTGGATGTTGGTTCCATGGTAAAGACACTTATATAGTGGGCTCTTGTGGATAGCAAGACTCCTTCTTCTTCTGTGTTGTGTACTCTTGTTGTTGGGTATATTATGGAAAACAAGTGTTCCTAGTGGTACAATAAAAGAGATATGTTCCATTTGCCACCATAACTACAGTTATTGGACTATTTGCTAGTCACAATTGACTTGGGATAAACCCTCAACCAATCAAAATATTGTGGTGTTTTACATGGTGATCAAACCTTGAGGTTCTAGGTCTTTCTCTTGCTCTTTAACACTGGAGCTACACCCAAACTTATAGGTTGATTAAATGCCACCTTCATAAACTTTAATGCGCTATTTATAGAGCCAGTTGATGAACTTAGAGGTGGAGGAACATATGTCAAGTCATGTTTCTAGGTGTACCACTATTTCTGTTCTCACGTCTATGTTTTGTTATGGCTCATTTCTTCCTAAAGCTCCTTGCTTGAGGTGGATCCAAAGAAGTCTAGTCTTCTTAACTAGGAGGAGGATCGCTCTAGTGAGTGCTAGTTATTGATTGGTAGCAAAGGCTTGGTGGGTTTGAAAAGGTATGGTTTGATACATTGCAATTAACTATATTATCATTTTAAACAATTAGTCTAGACAGTTTTGCATCAACTTAAGGTTCATATGGGTTCTTTTGGATAAGGTCTGAGAATAATTTAAGAAAGTTTTTAAAAAAACTACTAAGCAAGGGTTTGCATCAACGAAGGTCCATATTGGTGCTTTTGGATCAAGTCTAAGCAATTTTAAAACAATTTCTAGGCTCATGTGTCCAAGTTCATGCCTCTAAACTCATGTCTATAGGCTCACGTCCATAGACTCATGTCTGTAGGTTCACGTTTCTAGGCACACACATATTTGTAGATTCACGTCTCTAGGCTCAAGTTTCGAGGTTCATGTCCCTAGAATTACATCTACAAGTTCATGTATTTAGGTTTATGTGTTCCACATATACATGCTCAAATCTTTTTTTGTATAAACTTAGCTCACGTACTTCCTTGTTGGTATGAAATAGGCCCATTTGGGACATAGAATACTAGGAATAGAGCTTATATAGGGTTGGTGTTGAAAAACATGAGAACCTCAAGCCATGGCTATGGAAGTTGTGCTCTAAAGAATTTATACAAAACCCTATGCTAAGATGGTTGATGCCTAAGTGCACTCATAATGATGAGAATCAAATCTAATTAAGCTTTAGAATCAAGTTCAATTAGGTTACAAGATTGAGACTTGTATTCATAGAAAGAATTATGAGCTTGGATGATTTGATTTCTTGTTGAAAATGACTCCTTTTATATGAAGTGGGTATATCTTGGCTTTGTTAGCTTATGCGAGATAGTTCCTACTTACTCATGTGGCACTTTCCCAGACTTGCACTCACTCCTCACCTTCCTTATGCTCAATGGCACCATATTTCTTAACACGTTGTGTCGTGGCTAGGTGATGGCTTCTAGTATAACACCATCAACAGACCCACACAAGAAGAATATGTAGGAGGATCAAAACTTAGGGACTCTAGGATCCCCTAGCTCAAATGATAGCAATCAACTTAGGCTTTATCCCTTGACCTCTAGCTGACACAAATAGGAACCTCTATACCTTCCTGTCTGCCACGCTGACCTGACCACTAACTCCAACTAACCACCATTAGACCCATCCTCCAAGACTTGACACCTTTTACTCGAAAGCCTTAGTCGACCACAACTGACGAGTAGCATACCTAAATCTTTCTATGCTGCCCCAAACATATATGAACTGTTACCCAAAAAAGACACTAACTAATGCCCCCAGACCAAAAATTGTCTGACATCAGAATAACTCAAAGACTTGCTTCAAAACTCCATAGCACACATTAGCATCCTTTAGATGACCAGAACTCAATTTAACTGATGCAGAAATGATAGAAAACTGCCTCCAAAATCTTCCTTTATGTTTTTTATCTAGAATGAGTCTTTCTATATCCTGAATGATCCTCCCACTTCAGCAAACCTTGCAACCACTATCCCAAGACCTTACTCATATGTTGGCTCTCATATGTTGGCTGACCCCCTTCTGCACCCCTACTAACAAAAAAAACTAAGAAAACTATCTTAGATGACTGACACAGAAATTCACAAATTCTATTTGTTTAGAACAGATGTTTGTGACAGAATCACCTTCACCTATTCTCCAAAATATCCTCCACAGCTAACTACAAACACTTGATACCAGTCTCCTCAAAACCTACCAGCTCCCTTCTGCTAATGCCATGTCCACTCTATTCTACCCTAGATGCTAAGTAAACTATTTTCGGATACCTCAAGCAGCATTCAAACCCAATATTTGTCCTCCCAGATCCCTTATTGTCATGCTTGATCAGCTAATGTCAATCTATCATCCCCAGATCCATATACTAGGCATTCCCTTATGTTCTCCTAATCTCCATCGCTGACACTCATCTAATTCGTCTTTATTGTTACCAATTCTGCTCTTGAAGATAGAACCATCTAACTCAAAATTTATGTCTGGATTAGTAACTCTCTCTTTTAGGTCTGTTGTATCATACTAGCCCTTGAGCTTCCCTAGTTTCATGAAGATATGACTCTAAAGACACTTTGCTATTGTCAACAACCAACTTCTATTAACTGATCTAACGTCTGATTGCTCATGGTGCCAAATTAACTAGAACAGACTCTCTCAGCTCCGAGTCCTTTAAGACCTCTAAACCCTCTAAACACTCAAACAAAACCAAAAAAATACCCCCTGGACATCCAGCTGATTACTATCAAGTCACAACTGCTCCAGAATGACCAATTTGGACACAACCCAATCTGAATTTTGACAAACTTGACTCTGAAAACCTTCCCTTGTATGCAAAATTATCAGAACTAACTTTTTACTTCATCAAAGTGACTCCCTAGACACATAGATACCTATAATTGTCACCCTTTTGACCCTTTCTGATAGCATTCTCTCAACAGAAGATGATTTTTTCTATTAAAAGCGCAGCTCATACCCCCTAGGTTGTCAGACGCTTCTTCATAGGTGCTCTACATCAACTTTAAAAACAAAAAAAAACTTAAAATAACTCAAAAATATAAACATTCATAGACTGAGTCAAATGGGTTTGTAAGATCCCTCTACCCCCTCCGCGCACCGGAAGTCCCGGTTTTTGCTGACAACAGCAGAAGCAGCCCCCTCATGCATAGGGCAGGGTTTCTCACTCGGGGCCTCGCCCACGAATATCCAGGCACGAGACTAGGCTGGTGGTTACTCCAAAAACCGAAACTGGGAAAATTTCCCATGCCCAGAAAGCGGGGACGATTCCACCTTTTTGAATTTTCTGAACGAATTTTTCTAACGAGATCGAATCTAAACTATCCTTCACTTGAATAAACCAGATAGAAGGTATTGCAAAAGCTCAAGAGGAGTATACATCTCAAGCAAATAGGAAGCGCAAAGATTTTTCATTTCAAGAAGGTGATTATGTACTTTTGAGAATTGAAAAGAGTCGATTAAAGAGTGTGGAAAAATTCCCTGCAGTGAAGCTAGTGCCTAGATATTATGGGCCATTTAAAATCCTTCAAAAGATTAATGATGTGGCCTATAGACTAGAGCTTCCATCTAATTGGAATATCCACAATTCTTTTCATATCCATCTCTTGAAACCTTTTCGAGGAACACTTCCTACTCACCCAACATATGAGGAACCACCTCTTATTGAAGGAGAGGAAGAAGTCTTAGTTCCTGATGCTATCATTGACCAAGAGATAACAACAACAAGGACAGGTAATCAATATTTCAAGTATCTTTTGACTTTTAAGAATCATCCACAAGAAGATGCTAAATGGATGCCTGAGAAATTTTTCCGAGTTTACCCTGAAATTCTTCATTCTTTTCAAACCCAGCAAATCCGCAATTGAGGACAATTGCAAAGTCAAGCAAGAGGGATGTCATGAGAATATATTTTAAGTCCTCTAGAAAAATATTATTTATCCCCTCTTGAGTAATTTGGGGACGCCTAGATTACTCTTACGTCATGCCGGCTAGGTTAATATCGTGGGTGATACCACTATAAATATTAATACGTGCGGTATATGACGTATGTTTGAGGCCACCTATGATTATTTCAGTTAGGTTTGTATGGCAGGGTGATTCCTGGGGTACTTACGCCTGGTAGTCATGAGTTGGTGATGATTTGTGCCTGTTTAATATTTGTGGGATTAATTTAATAATTAATTGGGCTTATATTTTCAGGTGATGAAGACTATGGGAATTGAAGAGTTTACTTTGGAAGAAATGTCTTGGATCATCACATTTCATTTTTGGCAAGCATAGTAGCTTGTAACCTTATCAAATGATTTTTCCATTTTGAACTTTAGGAAAGATACATTTATTTATGTGGAATTTATTAAAGCTTATGGCTTTACCCTAGTCCCAATTTGACACTCTATTTTTGTTAAAGAAGAGTGCCGTGCTCTCTAAAAAGCACATCTTGTATTTTGGGAGCTATGGCCTAATTTTGGTGAAAAAGAAAGCTAATAAAGAAATACTCTTGTGTGGGGAGATGCCACGCACAAGAGGGGGGAAGATTGCACCCAATATGGTCTTTTTGGAGCTAAGTATTTTTGTTTAAGTGTTTAATTTTTCAATTGATTTGATTTAGTTGAAGCTTACAAGCAATGGTTTTTATGATTGAATTAATTCTCTACTTTCCACAATCAATTCCTAGAATAAGATTCCGGTTTGCATACATGGAGCAATACTTGGCTCCCCACTCCATCTTCTTTCCCCATTGCCCCAATGATCGATAGGTGTCTGTTGAGCTGCTTAAGTACATTCAACAATATGCCCGCCCCTACATCCAGCGCCTTGAATACTTCATCAACATCTGCATCCGTTGCAGGAGCTTACTGTACCTTCAATAAGCAGGAGGTGAAGAGGTTGGGGAAGGGCAATTTAGGAACTAGGTTCCTCTCGTGGCTCGCCACTTTTGCATTCCTCATCAGCGAAACGATGAGGATTCGGATGAGGAGGTAGAGATGCCTGCATTGCAGTTGGCAGGGTATTTGAGGGATGACAAGGAAGTGAAGGCACTAGGTATACGAGTGCTCGTGTGGAAGAGCAGCTTGCATCAGAGTACTTTCCAGAGAGTGCACAATCTGCAGCTGAACAGCCCACTGTAGTAGAAGATGCAAGGCCGTCTTCCCCACACGAGGAGAGCAAGGTGCTACTAGAGCTTGAGATCAATATCTTGAGCACCATTGTGGTTTGGAAGGTGAAGAATACTTATTTCTTCATGACCTTGAAAAGGCAACTGGCTTGAGAAAGGATGAATGCATGGGCATTATATGCACGCGATGTGAGGTGGACCTTGATACGTCCAACCTCGGTCCTATCCTCGATAGTGTTATATTACCCCTTGGAGAATCTATCACAGAGACAGTTGCTTTGGTCAAGGAAACTGTGGTTGAGACCGCAGAGCATGCCCTAGTTCCAGAGGAGGAATTCACAACCTTACAAGACAGGCTAGAGGCTGAAAAGTATACCCTTGTTGCTGGAGTGATGGAGGAGACCAAAGCACCTAAAAAGGATGAGGCTAAGTCCTCGATTAACCTCTCCGCCCCCCCCACCAGCACTTTGGCAAAAGAAGACATTGAGCAAGAGGTAATAATCGACCTTTTACAACTTAGAAACATTTGTAATTATGTATAGGAAAATATTTTGATTTTTCCTTTGATTGCAAAGGGTGGTTGAAATTGACACATTTGCTAGGAGAGGGGACGGCAGTAGAGACCAGGCCAAGGCCCATGGACATGATGCTGCGTTGGCGCACTATCTTGGTCGGCTTCCTATGGATAACATCACCATTATCCACAGGGACTACACCCCTCAATCTGCCTTCACTCTCTTCTTTTTGAAAGCCCTCTCTAAGGTGCTTTGTGTAGCCTCTATGGCACAGAGCACCAAATGTATAGTTTTAATTAAAAAATCCCTTGCCTTCGATGTTTTTGGTTCTAGATTTAGGGGTAAGCTTCTTGCTCGTATTGGTATAGCCAAAAGCATAGGCATAGAGGATCCTCAAGAAATAGCCCAATCACTCCTTGAGCACACTACTCTGCCCAATAACAAGAGAAGGATGCTCAATATTGTAAGAAAGCTTTTTGTAAAGATGATGTATCACTTCTTATTATGAATACAATACAATTTTTGCAAACATTTTCATCCAGTATATCATTGTTTTTTCTAGTTTGTACCATCAATGTTTTTGTGAATGCATCAGAAATGACCCTGGGAGCCTGGGGGGAAGTGCCAGAACAATGCAAATTTTGAACCTGCACCGTTGTTGTAGAGCCCAATTCGCACTGTTTTGGCACAGCTTCCCCAGCCCTTCAGGAGCAATTCTGATGCATTGGATGATAAATAATGTATTTTTACACATGATTAAAGGTATTTTTATCTTGTAAATTACTGTTTCTCATAATCAATGTACTCAACTTGATTATAAATGCATCAGAAATGATTCTGAGTGGCTGGGGGAGTAGTGCCAAAACATTGCGAATTTTGAGCCTGCACCGCTGCTGTAGAGCCCAAATTCGCACTATTCTGGCATAGCTTCCCCAGCCCTCCAGAAGCAATTCTGATGCATTGGATGACAAATAATGTATTTTTACACATGATTAAAGGTGTTTTTATCTTGTAAATTACTGTTTTTCATAATCAATGTACTCAACGTCATTATAAATGCATCAGAAATAATCCTAAGTGGCTGGGGGAGCAGTGCCAGAATAGTGCGAATATGCACCGCCGCTGTAGAGCCTAAATTCACACTGTTCTGGCATAGCTTCCCCAGCCCTTCAGGAGCAATTCTGATGCATTAGATGACAAATAATGTATTTTTACATATGATTAAAGGTGTTTTTATCTTGTAAATTATTGTTTTTCATAATCAATGTACTCAACGTCATTATAAATGCATCAAAAATAATCCTAAGTGGCTGGGGAAGCAGTGCCAGAATAGTGCGAATTTTGAGCCTGCACCGCTGCTGTAGAGCCTAAATTCGCACTGTTCTGGCATAGCTTCCCTAGTCCTCCAGGAGTAATTCTGATGCATTGGATGACAAACAATGTATTTTTACACATGATTAAAGATTCTTTTATCTTGTAAACTACTGTTTCTCACAATTAGTGTACTCAACTTCATTATAAATGCATCAGAAATGATCCTGAGTGGCTAGGGGAGAAGTGCCAGAGCATTGAGCCTCCACCGCCGCTATAGAGCCTAAATTCACACTGTTCTAGCATAGCTTCCCCAATCCTCCAGGAGTAATTCTGATGCATTGGATGACAAACAATGTATTTTTACACATGATTAAAGGTGTTTTTATCTTGTAAACTACTATTTCTCATAATTAGTATACTCAACTTCATTATAAATGCATCAGAAATGATCCTGAGTGGCTAGGGGAGAAGTGCCAGAATAGTGCGAATTTTTAGCCTACATCGCCATTGCAGAGGCCAAATGTGCATTGTTCTGGCGGCATAGCTTCCTCAGTCCTCCAGGAGCATTTATGATGCCTTGGGTGATAAACTGGCACATGATAGACAATCCATGTTAAACAAACATGATGACACCATTGAGACATTGTAAGAGAAACTTAAAATTTTAATTATCAGAAGGTTACAAATGAAAGCGAGATAGGCTTGTTACAAAGGGGGGATTGAATCAAAAGAGTTTCTTCAAAAAAAGAAGGTTAACATCTAAGATCTCTAGATCGTGTCTCGAATACGCCGAGCTAGTTACATGTCCTTGGTAGAAATGGTGATCCTCTTTGCATGTATTCCAAGGAGGTTGGTGTCTTCAAAAAGCCCCACAAGGTAAGCCTCAAAGGCTTCTTGCAATGCTTCAAGGACAATCGCTGCACACGGTACTCTGCTCTATATCGTTGGAGAATCTCCTTCATTGTGCGAGCAAAAGGGGCTCTTTTTATCAGCAACTCAGTGTTCCTCTGATAAAACTGGATTTCTTGTAGAGCCCTAGGCCCCTATGCCCTTGGCGCATCCTTTTCCTTGGAGCTCTCTATGCTGTGTTGGTGCGTTGGCGAGGTTGGAACTTCCTTGGCTTGAAGAGCTTGACCTTTCTATGCTTATGCGCACTTGCAAGAACCTCCTCTTGGTCTCTCTCATAGTCTGAATCCTCCTCCTCCTTCTCCTCCTCCCTGTGGTGGTACCTGTGTATCAAGTTCCTCCTGAGTAGGTAGGGGACCCTATCGTGGTAGTAGGGTCTTGCCACCTGTGGTGCTGCGCAATGTAGGAATGTTTTCACCAACCCAATCGAACTGCTTAGCATCGGCCTCTCTGTCTTGATCTCTGGGGTGGCTGCATTGTGGGATCTTCTTCACGCGCTTGCTCCCACTAGAAGGGCCTGCAATGTGGGATCTTCTTCACGCGCTTGCTCCCACTAGAAGGGCCTGCATGTGTGTGCGTTGGTGTTGTAGTGGGAGGAGGGTTTGACTCTGGTGATCCCATTGGGCGTGTCCTAGAATCCAAGGGGTCACTCTCTTCCGTGGTGTCTGTTACCATATTATAGTAGTGATGTGTGTGAACACACTTAGGACCGCCGGGGCACTTTTTCCCTCACTAGGAGGTTTTTTCCCCCGTGCATTGTATATACGCCCATTATCTTCTAGGGCTGGTTATCTTTCATTTTTGGCACTCATAATACACTTCTGTGTTGTGCTCAAGCTTCCTCATCTTCTTGAAGTTGTGTGTGCATTCCTGCAACCCTAATTCCAACAATTGGTATCAGAGCAGGCTTCCTCCTCCCGGGCAGCATCACCGGCACCTGCCGCTTCATCTCCTCCGATTGCGACGAGGTTTCACGAGCGTCTGCAGGTTAGTATATGCCGTGGGTGAGCCCATAGGGCTCGTTCGTTTCAGAATTTTGATCTGAAGTCATTTCGCCCTCCGTTTTTGCATTCCAAGTACTGCGCAGGCAAAATTGTCCTACTGTGCAGATTTTCTGTCAAGATTAAAATCTGCAGGACAGGTGCCCATTCGTCTGTTCTAGGCTGTGCTACATAGCACAGGTCGATTTTATACAGGTTTACCTCTTACAGACAGCATTTACATCTAGTAGTACAGTCATTGGCCATGGCTAACAACAATGATGTATTCCGCATGTTGGCTGCTGAGGATAAGTTGGATGGCACCAACTATCCATTGTGGGCATATATGATGCGACATGTATTGGTAGCAAAGGGGTTATGGAACATTGTGCAGGGTATTGATGCACGTCCTATTGTGGCTGGGAATGCTGCAAACACATCAGAAACAGGTACTGTTGATGATGGTGCAGGCACAAGTGCTGTAGCAGCTGTTCGAGAACCACCACTTTCAGCAGAGCAGATTCGTTGGGATGGTAGAGATGCGCAGGCTCATGCCTTGATTGCGCTGTCTGTCAAACGTACCATTATCCCACATATTCGCTCCTGCAGGACTTCTAAGGATGCTTGGGATGTACTTGCCACATTGTATCAGGCAAGAAATGAGGCTCGTGTTGCTTATCTCCGAAAACAGTTGGAGAGTGAGCATATGAACGAAGGTGATTCTATGGATAGCTTTTTGACAAAGATCAAGGATTTCAAAGAGCAGCTCATTTCTGCAGATGAAATCCTGTCAGACAGTTCACTTGTGCAGACTGTTTTGAATGGTCTACCAGATTCTTATCAGGGTTTTGCTTCCACTCTTCGCTTGATGATGAAAGGCAATCCCAATGCCTTATCATTTGAGGAGTTAGTTTCTGTTTTGCTGCAAGAAGACCAGTCAAGGCAAAACAGGAATATTATGCGTGTCGCAGATCAAGCTTTCGTTGCTAGTCAGAGAAGCGGGAAAGGTAAAGCTGGCTTTTCTTCTAGTAAGCAGAAATCTGCAAATGCTGCGCAACCAAAGAAGGAAGACAAAGATGAGAAGAAGGGTGACAAACAGAAGACATTTTGCAAGTACTGTAAGGGAAATGATCATGTCATCAAAGCGTGTCCTAAGCTGGCTGCGAAAGAGGCTAAGAAGAAAGAGGCTGGTATGGCTGTTGCAGATGCCTCTCCTTCTAACAATGAATCTGCTAATGTTGTGCTAGATACAGAATGGGCATTCAATGCGCAGTGCAGTTATGACCCATCTTTGCATGACACATGTATGTCTGCAGTAGATTCAGATGTATGGTACTTTGACAGTGGTGCCACTAAGCATATCACCTCGCAGCGCAGTTTATTCACTTTCCTTGAGTCTGCTCCCACAGGGAATACTGTCACTTGTGCCAATAACTCCTCTTATCCCGTTGAAGGAGTTGGACAGATTGTGCTGAATGTTGCAAATGGCAACACCTTTACACTTTTTGATGCATTGTATGTGCCAGGGATCAAAAAGAATCTGCTGTCAGTCTCCGCATTTGCCAAAACAGGTTTGGTTGTAAAATTTGTGGATGACAGATGTATTGTTCATGATCTCTCTTGTGGTGACATCATTGTAGCATCTGGTTCACTATGTCGAGGGCTGTATAAGCTCAATATGGATGGCAAATGTGTAGAGGATTCAGCATGTGCTATTATGGATACGCAGGCTATTTCAAATGCAAAACTGTGGCATGCACGTTTTGGTCATCTGAATTTTGCAAGTTTGCTGCGCCTGCAGAAATCTGAAATGGTGTCTTCTTTGCCTAAGCTTGAGGCACCTGTCAAGCATGTTTGTGAGGGCTGCATATTGGGTAAAATGCAGCGTGCTTCCTTTCCCAAAGATGGATCAGTGAGAGCTGAACGCAGATTGCAGCTTGTTCACAGTGATGTTTGTGGTCCCATGCAAACTCCATCATTTGGAAACTACCTTTACTTCGTGACTTTCATTGATGATTTTACCAGGCATGCATGGGTATATCCTTTGAAGGCAAAGTCCGAAGTGTTTTTGTGCTTCAAACAGTTTTTGGTTATGGCTGAAAATGTGTCAGAAAGTAAGATGGGCACCCTCCGTTCAGATCGAGGGGGGGAGTATATGTCTTCAGAATTTAATGCATTTCTGGCTGAGCGTGGGATAAAACACCAATGTACAGTGCCGTATACACCACAGCAAAATGGTGTGGCTGAGAGAAAAAACAGGTCTCTCATGGAAATGGCAAGATGTATGGTTAAGAGTCAAAGTCTACCACATGGTTTTTGGCTTGAGGCTGTCATGTGTGCCACTTATGTACTAAACAGGTGTCCCACCAAAGCATTACAGGTTGTCACTCCATATGAGGCTTGGCATAGCCGCAAGCCATCTGTTGGCCATTTACAAGTTTTTGGTTGCCTGGCATATGCATTAGTGCCTGTGCAACACCGCAGAAAATTGGATGACAAAGCTGTCAAATGTATTTTTGTTGGATATAGTGCTGAGAGCAAAGGCTATCGTTTGTATCATCCACAGACAAAGCGCATTTTGGTTAGCCGTGATGTTGTATTTGTGGAAGATGCAGTTCAGCCCTTGGTTTCATGTACTAAGGAGACAGATATCAGCTCACGTGATGTCTATGATACATTGTTGCCTCTTTTCAGTGGTGCACAGTCAAGTGCAATATCTCATGAGGCAGTTTTTCAGCCTATGCAGGTTTTAAATGATGGCACAGATCAGCCTATATCTGATGCAGATGTGCATGATGCACTTGAGGATGAGAGACAAGAGATTGAGGGCTCTAGGAATATGCCTAGATGGCTGGTGCAGACTTTGCGTGACAGCAAGTTGGATGCCCCTTTGTCTAGTCGCACTCGTTCTGGCTCTCATGG
The DNA here is from genome assembly GCF_041138505.1 of Cibotium barometz. Classification (NCBI taxonomy): domain Eukaryota; kingdom Viridiplantae; phylum Streptophyta; class Polypodiopsida; order Cyatheales; family Cibotiaceae; genus Cibotium; species Cibotium barometz. Next base: position 20,694,317 of record NC_141074.1, read on the forward strand.
TGCCTCTTATGCGTCAGATTATTATGCATTGGCTGTTTCTAGTATGTGCGATGAAAGTGAGCCTGTTTCATTTGATGAGGCACAAAGTTCAGAAAATTGGATGGCTGCTATGCAAGCAGAATACGATGCTATTATGAAGAATAGTACATGGTCTTTATGTGACTTGCCCCCTGGCAAGAAGGCCATTGGCACTAAGTGGGTATACAAATTGAAGCGTAAGCCTGATGGCACAGTGGATCGCCATAAGGCTAGGCTTGTTGCAAAAGGTTATGCTCAAGAGAAGGGCATTGATTTTGATGAGACTTTTGCTCCCACATGTCGTATGACCACTGTTCGTAGCATCTGTGCATTAGCAGCTCATAATGGTTGGAATGTACATCAGCTGGACATAAAGACTGCGTTCTTAAATGGAGATTTGCATGAGGAGGTGTATGTATCGCAGCCTCGTGGTTTTGTTCAAAGAGGGCAGGAAAACAAAGTGTGCAGGTTAAAAAAGGCTTTATATGGTTTAAAGCAAGCTCCACGAGCTTGGTATGAAAAAATACATGCATATTTGACTGCACATGGGTTTTCGAATAGTCCAACAGAAAGCACTTTGTATGTTAAACGTGTGGATGGTGTACATCTAATCATTGCTCTCTATGTCGATGACATGCTGCTCACAGGACCAAATGAGAGTCATATTGCTGATTTTAAGGCTGATTTGAATGCCTCTTTTGAGATGTCAGATTTGGGGCATTTGCATCATTATTTGGGGATACAATTTAAGCAGTGTGATGGAGGTATTGCTTTGTGTCAGACAAAGTATATTGAAACATTGTTGCGGAGATTTGGCCTTGAAGACTGCAAGCCTATTGCTACTCCAATGGAGACAGGTTTGAAGTTGAGTCTTCATGATGCTGGAGATCACTTTGATGTCACACTCTATCAGACAGCTGTTGGTTGCCTCATTTATGTATGCATTACGAGGCCAGACATTCAGTTTGCAGTCTCACAGGTGAGCAGATTTATGCATAGCCCAGGCATTAAGCATTGGCAGGCAGTGAAGCGTATCTTTCGCTATTTGAGTGGTACTCGGCATCTTGGGTTGTTTTATCCCAAGGGGGGATCATTGCCGCCAGATTTACATGCTTTTTCAGATTCTGACTGGGCTGGTTGTTATGACACATGCGTGTCCACGAGTGGTTTTTGCTTCATGCTTGGAAGCTCATGCATATCATGGTTGAGCAAGAAGCAGCCTACTATGGCCACTTCTAGTTGTGAAGCTGAGTACAGGGCAGCTTTCACAGCTACGGTTGAGTGTGTGTGGCTCAGACGCCTTATGGCTGATTTGGGTGTTGGGCAGCCATCTGCCACCACCATCTTCACTGACAGTCAGAGCGCATTGGCAGTTGCGCGGAACCCAGTGTTCCATGCTCGTACGAAGCACATTGAGGTGCACTACCATTATGTCAGGGAGAGACTCTCTGCAGGAGAGATCAGTTTGGCTTATGTGCCAACACAGGATAACCTTGCAGACCTTTTCACAAAGGCTCTGCCTCGTGAGAAGTTCGAAGCTTTTCGCAAAGCTTTGGGCTTACTCCCTTTTGTGGATTCGTCCACATAGCTAGACACTTCCCTATACATGAGTGCTAGCTCTTGTTCACCGCATCACTCCAGGGGGGATTTGTTACCATATTATAGTAGTGATGTGTGTGAACACACTTAGGACCGCCGGGGCACTTTTTCCCTCACTAGGAGGTTTTTTCCCCCGTGCATTGTATATACGCCCATTATCTTCTAGGGCTGGTTATCTTTCATTTTTGGCACTCATAATACACTACTGTGTTGTGCTCAAGCTTCCTCATCTTCTTGAAGTTGTGTGTGCATTCCTGCAACCCTAATTCCAACAGTGTCACCAGTATGTGGTCATTGGGTTCCTGCACTGTGTTTTGTGAAGGCATGGTAACACGTGCGGTGTTCTTGGTGCGTGCCATATCCATGTATGACTATCCCTGTGTTGGTGTCCTTACGTGGGTGCCTACGTAGATCTTGAGCTCAAGCTCTCTAAAAAAGTGAAATGAAAATGAAGTGAGAGAAGGAACTATTAATAGTTTTTTTTAGGGCAAAAAAAACCTAACTAAACTTATTTTCTTAGCCTTATTACATCTAGATTTGTGCTGGTGCGTGCACAACCCAACGACTCCCTTGTCTCCTCATTCGTGCACGCCAAGCACCATGCCTATGGGGAGCATGGATGGTCTGCAACCATTCAAGCCGAGCATGACTTTTTGCAGCCTTGCGTGCCTCTTGCACAAGCTTTGATTGTTGGGCCTGCTCCCTAACCAATACCCTTCCTCCAAAGGTTGTGCGATAAGACCAATTAAACATCTCTTGTAGATAGTTTGTACGTGTTCCTCCACCTTGGATCCACCTTCTCTACGAGGCATGGATGCTTCTCACTATGTAGCAATTCATCCAAGATTATAATCAAGTGTGCCCGACCCTGACATCATAATTACGATTTGCTTCTTCTGCCTCATCATTACTATTCTATTAGAATTTCTAGATTGGGATGATGGTCTTGAGAGCCTCACCTTCGACATCAACAAAGGCCCAACACTTCACTAGGTACTCAGCTACTAGTAGTGAGTACAATGGATGCAAGGTTGATAGGTGCTTATCTTCAAAGATATGTTTGAGACGGCCTTCTCTAGACCTCCCATACCATCTAGTACTTGAACTCCCACTTTGGCTTTTACTAGAACTACAAAGGCTTCTACCACTTTGGCTTTTACTAGAACTACAAAGGCTTCTACCACTAACTCCCATTGTGCTTCAATGTCAATTTTAAGGACGGAACCGTGATTAGGGAGGAGTGTGTGTCAACCACATTGGCTAACATTACTCCCAACGCACGACAACACTTTTTGAGCCATACTTTTTGTACCATGTAAAGTGCTTCATGTAAATGATTATAGGGAATCTTCAAGCTTACTACTTGTGTAATGCCAGAAGGTAGTCAAATCGAGCTTAGAACTTGTGTAATGTTGGTAGTATATATAGTTAGATTATGAAATTAGGCTAGACTAGCTTTTGGGCCTCATGACATTACTTGGGTGGTCGAGCATTGTAAATATGAGTCTTGTATATAAGACATTTAAACTAATGATAAAGGACATAATACCACTCTGATAATTGAGTTTGAGTCTTTCTTGCTCTTGTGATTGATGCTTGCTTGTGTGCTATCTTCTCTTTCATGTATGCTTGCTTGTGTGCTCTCTTCTCTTTCATGTATGCTTGTTTGAGGATTGTGTGCTCTCTTCTCTTTCATGTATGCTTGCTTGTGTGCTCTCTTCTCTTTCATGTATGCTTGTTTGAGGATTGTGTGTGTGAGTGATAGTGCGATGATGCTAGCTCTGCCTTGCATCTCTCCTTCTTTCCCCTTCTCCCCCCATGCTCTCACTCCCCAAGGAATGAGATAGAGGTTGTCAAGCATTCCATAGCTCTCTCCCTCTTTTCTTCCCACCCATTTGCAAGGCTTCCTTGAGGAAGGCAAGGTCAAGGACCCTAGCTCTCCACACAAGAGAGGATTGCTCTACCAAGAGTGGCTAGAGGTGCAAGGTGGTAAGACCCTTGCATTCTTCATCTTCTTCTCTCCCTAATGCAAGGCTCAAGTGATCTTGACTGCGTAAATACGAAAATAAAATATACCTAACCATTTTTTTCTATAAAAAGAGTTTAGAGGATTTTATAAAATTGTTTCGATGATATGCATTTTTCATTAGGTAAGCACTTCATGGTGACATGGACCCTTGAGGCACCCATAAGCCATTTCCAAAACATTATGTCTAGGCCAAGACCAAGTCACATTATTATGCTTTTGAATTTGAAGAAAGTACCCAACTTTTTTGGGCCATTTGGCAATTCTAGATTTGCACAAATCAAGAAGTAGTGCACCAAAAAGCTGCTTAGCAAGAAATGTATAATGAAAATTTCTCAATATAATAAAAATTAAGAATGATTTTCCTTCCTTCAATAGTGTATAGGATTATGTTTTTGGCTTTCCCTCTAGTAAGCTATGTGCTCACATGATTTAGAGTAATTTGTCAACATTACTATTGGAATATATTTTCATATTATGAGAGCACTAATTGTCTTTTTCTAAGGTGAGATGGCTACACATATCTTGTCATGGGGAGGCAGTTACTATTGGAATATATTTTCATATTATGAGAGCACTAATTGTCTTTTTCTAAGGTGAGATGGCTACACATATCTTGTCATGGGGAGGCAGAATCTCTTAATTTGGGAATGCTAGTAATCATGATTATTGTTTGGATCATAGTCATATAGATGTGGTTCATCTAGAATGTAGGCTCTAAGTGCTACCTTCTTTCATTTCTTTGGTGACAAAAATCCTTCTTGTTAGGTGACATGCTATGTCCAAAATATGAAAATAAGTTATTTCAATTTAATGCTCAACAAACTATTACATTGTGTTTTTATTTTCACACACAAAAGGGAATACATTTCCATCCCCGTGAATTTCTTCTAATTTCTCTTTGACTGCATATAAATTTCTATTGTGTGTGCTAAAAATTTTTAAAGCTTTGGGAATACTCAAGATTTCTTTATCATGTAATCCATTCACTAATGCCACTACGTAAGTGAGGCTTTTCCAGAAGACTTCCAAGAGCATATGCTATCACACAAGCTTCATAACTCACACATACAAGGGTATGGGAGTCACGGTTGTTCCTGTCTTTCCTTGATCTCATGAAGTCTCTCATTGAGGGTACATTTGGGCATCATGACGACAAAGAAAGACTCCCCCATTTATAATTTTTAGCCAATTGCATTCCTCCTTATGTTAGAGTGCTATGTGAAAGAACATTTATACACGGTGTTGGAGATGTCGAGGCCCAAACTTGATAGGTGGAGGTAAGGTGGATATGGTTAGCATGAGAAGGAGGTTGTGTTAAGAAGCTTAGGAATTATATATTGCGATACACTAGAAGGTTGTGAAATGGGATCCCTACTCCAGTTTTTTAATAATCTTAAAGAGGCTTCTTCAAAAGTGGGCCCTCTCTCATCATTTAAATGGTAAGGTTAAATGAAACAAGGGCCAATACATGGACACCATGGAAAAAAGTACTATGAGTGGCTATTCAATACTTACTCTTTTATCAAATTGAAGATCCAAGAGTATATGTTGTTTCAATACTTATTCATTATCAAATTGAAGACCCAAGAGTATATGTTGTTTCTCCTCTCTATCCAAAACAATGTGGTGATTTTGATTATCTAATCAAAGGTCTCTATATGAAAGGATCCATTTATGGACATTTCAACCTCCAATTCATGACACCATGTTTCTAACCAATTAGAAGAATTTTATGCTCATTAACTCAACTTTTGGTGTTGAAAAAGTCTTTTAGAAGGATTGCCAGTGGGTATTGTTTTGATAATGGGGATACTCTATGATTGACCTCCCTTTCTCTAAAGTTCAAAGCATGGAGGTGTGTGTCCTATTATTTTGTGCTCGTTAACTCAACTTTTGGTGTTGAAAAAGTCTTTTAGAAGGATTGCCTCTTGTTTTGAAAATAGTGATGCCGTATGACTGGTTCCTTTCTCTAAAGTTCAAAGCATGGAGGTGCGTGTCCTATTATTGGTCCCTTTCTTTTAAGTTCTTAGGTGGTGGGCACTATTTTGAAATTAGACGAATTTGGCAAATAAATAAATGGCTGGCTAATTTAGCATTTCCTTTTCAGCCCATGGCGAAAAAGGATTCGTATTAGTATTTATTTTATAACGTTGCTAATCCCTTCTACTGTGATTTTAGCCTACCAATGAAGGGGGTGAAAAATCTATCCTTGTTGAAGGGCATGTACAAAATTCATTCACATTGAAAGGGTTAACTAAAAAAAACACTATTTTACTAATTATACAAGTGCCCTTTTTGTTAAAGTCTTCTTGAGTTAACCCTTTTCTTATTCAAATCATGATATACATATATATGTGTGTATGTATATAGTCATTTTTTTCAAGGTACATATGCTTGAAAATTATTGGTAACCTATGGTTTGTTCTTATTCAAATCTTCAAAAAGAATTGTATTTATGTGAAAAAAACTATAAAATATCATTGAAAGGTAACGTTTTGCATTAGCCCGTATATTGAAGGGCAATAAATTAAAGCTCGCTCTCTTAAAGTTTCCGGAACCTTTGTTGAAACGTGTTTTTTTAACCATTGAGACTCTCTGTTCGATACTGTCCAGACTCCAGTCGTGTCGCTGCGTGTTGTTTTTAGAGGCAACCCCTATAACCCTCCACTTGGTCGACCTATCGTTTCGACGCTGCGTGTTGTTTTTAGAGGCTACCCCGATAACCCTCCACTTGGTCAGCAGGTGTGTAGAGGGTAGCAAGCACGCCTTGTCAGCCGGTAAACCACCGACTGCCCCCGTAAGCCTCCAAGACTAAGGGCTGAACCCCTTGCTGTCATTCAACAGAGGGGTTCACTGCTGTTACCGCACAGAGAAACAGAGCTCCCCTGCGTACTGTCCCATTATGCCTGCGGAGCAAGGTCATGCTTCCCACCAGCGAGGGCACGTCGTTGTTGTGCCATGGCCGGGGCAAGGCCACATAAATCCTCTCATGCATCTGTCCAAGAAGCTCGCCACGCATGGCTTTGCTATAACCTTTGTCAACAACGAATACACTCACGACCGTGTCATGCGCTCTATCCTCCGGCAACAGCAAGAGGAGGCGGGGGCGGAACCTGAGAAGCTGGATATTAAATTCGTTAGCTTGCCGGACGGCGTCGCCCCTGAGCACACTCGCACGAGCGACGTGCCTGAGCTGTCCAGGGGGGTTCTCCGCAGCAGCGCCGCCTTTGAGCAGCTCTTGCAGCGCCTCGAACCGCCGGTCACGTGCATCATCTCCGACACGTTTGTCCTGCACACACAAGACGCCGCCAACAAGTTGGGCATCCCGCGGGTGTCTTTCTGGACGCAGTCTGCTGCGAGCTATGCGGCACACCTAGCCGCTTCCAGAGGCTTTCGCCTGCCATCAGGTATACTGTATATTAGTGCCCCCATGCCGTTGCAATAACTCATGGCGCACAGTCTGACAATTTAACTAAGATTTGGCATGACAATTTTGATGATAAAGGTTGCCCTGTCAAGGAGAAGGTCATCACCAGCATCCCCGGAGCTCCCCCGCTACGGATGATAGACATGCCGGGCTTCGTTCAATGTTGCGACCCGTCTGACTTTATGTTCGACTGCGTCACTCGCCCTTTCACACGGACACACGAGGCCGCCTGCGTGGTCATCAACACCTTCGACGAATGGGAGGGCAACGCTGTGGACGCTCTCCGCAAGCAGCAACCCGACTGCACCTTCCACACCATAGGCCCGCTTCTCCCCCCCGAGTACTTCTCTGGCTTGCAGCTCAGCATGCGGCCCATCAACAAAACGCCGGCCCTCTGGCCCGAGGACTACGACTGCCTAAAGTGGCTGGACAGGCATTCGCCCGCGTCCGTCCTCTACGTCTCCTTCGGCAGCATAACGGAGCTCTCCGTTGAGGAGATGCAAGAGTTTGCTCTGGGACTGGAGGCCAGCGGTCTGCCTCTGCTGTGGGTACTGCGCCCGGGTCTCCTGGAAGGCGGCCGCTCAGCTGCACTCCCGCTTGGCTTCGAGGAGAGGACCAAGGAGCGCGTCCTCATCATCGACTGGGCGCCTCAGCTGCATGTACTCTCCCACCCTTCCGTAGGGGCCTTCTTCACACACGCAGGGTGGAACTCCACCTTGGAGGGCGTTGCCCATGGTCAGCCCATGCTTGGCTTTCCCTACTTTGACGATCAGATGCTAAACTGCAGATGCATCGCTGATCTGTGGGGCAACGGCCTCGCCTTCGAGCGGCACGGAGAGGGCCTTCTTACCAGATCGGAGGTGGAGAAAAAGGCCAGAGCTATCATGGAAGATCACATGTTGCGAGACAGGGCGATTCAGCTCCGCGATGCAGCAAGACGGTCAGTGGGCGAAGGAGGATCCAGTTCTATCAATTTCAAGCTCCTTGTCGAGGTCACTGCCCACCGACTTTCCAAATGAGGTTGCTAATATTCTGCTTTATGTTAATGCGGAACACTGAACGCCACCTACCAAGGCGTGTAATAGACATCAATGGCGCCCATGTATTGGATTTGTTGTGGATTCAATGTGGAACACTTAATAGCACATCATCACCTACCGCATCGCTGCAACATCACTTGCTACCTGGCACAAGGCACTGAGATTGGAGCACTTTTTTTTCCATAATACGTTTTAATATTAGTCTATACTTTGGTACAAAGTTGTGATACATTGGGAAGTGAACAAAAAGACACTATCTTCTCTATATCTCTATATCTATTCTATACAAGATTAACCACAACCCCACCTCCCTCCACTCCAGCAAAGGAGGTGGGGCTAATTCAAAATAACCATTCCTCCCGCAAGGGTGAGGAGGAGCCAAATTTCACATCATTCATCCAATGCAATTTTGAATTTGAATCTAAGAAGATCCCATCTCACATCTTTCAATGAAATCTTTGGATGTAACCTACTTCATTCTTGGTTCATTTTATTTATTTTGCACATTCTCAACAAATCCCACTTTCGCGCTCTGAAGTTTTGCATAGTTTGAAGCACAGGTACTTTACTTAATTTTTTTAAAATTGCATGGTTTACTTGCAACGAGCAAGAGTAGCAGAAGCACGTCTGCCATCTCCTCCGTCCTCCTACAGCTATGCAACAGAAGCACGTCTGCCATCTTTATAGGGGACCTACGCCCTTATGTCTCGCTTCCTCCCCCGATCTTGAGACATCACCACCACGTTTGTGGACATAGATTCACTAGACTCGAATGCCATCAAATCAATTTTAACTGCCTCATCTACTTTGAATCTATCTCTAATCCCACCCAAATTGACTACCTCCTCTACTTTGAATCTATCTCTAATCCCACCCTCTCCGTCTGCAGACATACTCCTATTCTCTTCCATCGGACATGAGAAGGTTGTCACTGTTGTTGTGGTGGACAACATCTTCTCTCCCGCTCACTTGGTGCATATGTCGTCATTCATAGCGTTTCTTTTTTTTCCCCCCTATCATTTACAATGTTTATAAATACATAAGCGGCAGCGCTAACATAAATGTATGGTTGCCGTGCTCGAGAAGTTTCCCACTACAGATGTTGACCGGAGAAATAGTTGGCACCCAGGAGTGTTGCAAGTTCGTCAGCAGGCTCAAGCTTGAACACCATGCAGAAACACTATCTTCGCATGCAAACCTGAAAACAACATTGATCCATGGTGGCGACAAGCAACATCAACTGCACAGCAGGCCAACCACGATGACATCAACCTGGTCGTGCTAGTCGCGTCCGTCTCTGCGCTGGGTCCGTCCGCGCTTCTGACCCCCTCTGTTCTGCTCGCCCATGGCAACAAGCAACAACAGGTGCAAATCTAGCCGTGCTAGTCGCGTCTCCCTGAAGTGCCTGCACTGGGTCCGGTCGATCGCGCTTCTGGCCCCCTCTGTTATGCGCGCCCATGGCGACAAGCAACAGCACAGCTGCAGTAGGCCAAGCAAGATGCTTTGCGGGCAGGGCTAGATGATTTGTCCAAGGGCCACGATGGCGTCAACCTGGCCATCATGCTGGTGGCGGAGAGGGCCGAGGAAGGGCGGCTCATGGACTTGGCGGAGAGGGCCGAGGAAGAGCGGCTCATGAAAACCTGGTGGCGGAGAGGGCCGAGGAAGAGCAGCTCATGGAGTTGGCAGAGAGGGCTGAGGAAGGGAGTCTCATGAAAACCTGAGGCGGGGCCTCAGGCTACAGATAATCCAAATTGAATAGAAGGGCTTCAAAATGGGGAACCGACATGCAGCAACGACGAGGCAATGCCTGCCAGATGGATAATCATCAACTATACAAACTAGAATGATTGAGATAATCCAAACGTCCAATTAATATTTGTTCCCATTCAACCAATCCACCCTTATTCACCTTCTCCTATTTTTTAGGAATTGTATTAACCCCCAGTATTGAGATTGTTACATTATCTTTGTACGACCTCTGTTAGCTATTGGGGGGGGCACTTCAATTATTCTCACTCGATTGATCAACGGTAGAAAAATATATGGTTGTCAATTCTAGAAATTAGTGAGACGTGGCCCTGTCGGATGAACCACTATCTCATACGCTCACATGCTTTACTTAATGTTGGTCCAACAAACCTGAGTCAACAATTTTGAGTAAGAATTTACTTCATAAAATTGTATACTAATTCATCTGTTAGATAGTGTGGTATTCAAATCCATGCTCACCCTATTAAGCTACTTCGCTTGTTCAACATCCGTACAAACTTTAACCTTAACATTATTTGCTGGATTGAACAAAATCCAGATTCTGTGATGTAGCAGTATCATCTAGAAAGAGAAAAAAACGAAGAAGGAGGGCCCCATCGGCACTTACTAATTCATTGTACTTACCAATTATTGATTACTGGTCGACACCTAAATCCAATCCAATAATCCGGTAAGTATTCATATTAGATATGTAAAAACTAGAATGATTTAGAAAAAGTGGTTGCATTTTGGCTAGCCTTCAGATTTTTAAAAATTTTGGTTATTCTATATATCCCAGGCACCTCAATCTGCCAGCTTTGAGCTCCACGTGGTCGTGCCTTCGCCTCCTCGAGCTCCTTGACCGCCTTTGCCTCCTCCAAGTGCTTCATTGCTCAAGGTCTTTTATTTTGCTCAAGGTCATTTCATATATACAAAATTTATTATATAAACAAAGTGTATACAAGATAAAGGGAGAGTGTAGAATGATTCGTTTTGTTTTAAAATTGCGCCAGATCTTGTGATGTGCGGAAAGTGAAAGCATGTCATAACAGCAGCCATGCAAAGATCAGTGCACACAGTAACATTAATCACAATTCATCCTAGTCTGAACTTTCTAATTACGTTTTCTATACACTAACAGTGGTCCGAATTAATCATGCCCTTAACTTTCTAGTAGGATTATGTACACACTAGCATTAATCAAAAGTCATCAGTCTTTAACTTTTTAGAAAGGTTTTGAATTGATGTATGTATGTATGTATACCCAACAAAAACCAAGGCAGTGATTAATCTTGGCGCCACATCTTGTGATGTGTGGAAAGTGAAAGCATGTCATAAGAGCACGCAAAGATTAGTGCACAGTAACATTAATCATAACTCATCCTAGTAATTACGTTTTCTATACACTAACAGTGGTCCGAATTCATAATGCCCTTAACTTTCTAGTAGGTTTTGAATTGATAAATGTATGTATGTATGTTATGTACACACTAACATTAATCAAAAGTCATCAGTCTTTAACTTTTTAGAAAGGTTTTGAATTGATAAATGTATGTATGTATACCCAACAAAAACCAAGGTAGTGATTAATCTTGGCCAGATCTTGTGATGTGCGGAAAGCGAAAGCATGTCATAACAGTAGCCACACAAAGATTAGTGCACACAGTAACATTAATCACAATTAATCCTAGTCTGAACTTTCTAATTACGTTTCGCTATACACTAATAGTGGTCCGAATTAATCATGCCCTTAACTTTCTAGTAGGATTATGTACACACTAGCATTAATCAAAAGTCATCAGTCTAACTTTTTAGAAAGGTTTTGAATTGATGTATGTATGTATGTATACCCAACAAAAACCAAGGCAGTGATTAATCTTGGCGCCAGCTTGTGATGTGCAAAAAGTGAAAGCATGTCATAACAGCAGCCACGCAAAGATTAGTGCATAGTAACATTAATCACAACTCATCCTAGTCTGAACTTTCTAATTACGTTTTCTATACACTAACAGTGGTCCAAATTCATAACGCCCTTAACTTTCTAGTAGGGTTATGTACACACTAACATTAATCAAAAGTCATCAGTCTTTAACTTTTTAGAAAGGTTTTGAATTGATAAATGTATGTATGTATACCCAACAAAAACCAAGGTAGTGATTAATCTTGGCCAGATCTTGTGATGTGCGGAAAGTGAAAGCATGTCATAACAGAAGCCACGAAAAGATTAGTGCACACAGTAACATTAATCACAATTCATCCTAGTCTGAACTTTCTAATTATGTTTTCTATACACTAATAGTGGTTGGAACTAATCATGCCCTTAACATTCTAGTAGGATTATGTACACACGCATTAATCAAAAGTCATGAGTCTTTAACTTTTTAGAAAGGTTTTTAATTGATGTATGTATGTATGTATACCCAACAAAAACCAAGGCAGTGATTAATCTTGGCCAGATCTTGTGATGTGCGAAAAGTGAAAGCATGTCATAACAGCAGGCAGCAGCCACGCAAAGATCAATGCGCACACAGTAACATTAATCACAATTCATCCTAGTCTGAACTTTTTAATTACGTTTCCTATACACTAACAGTGGTCTGAATTAATCATGCCCTTAACTTTCTAGTAGGATTATGTACACACTAGCAGTAATCAAAAGTCATCAGTCTAACTTTTTAGAAAGGTTTTGAATTGATGTATGTATGTATGTATACCCAACAAAAACCAAGGCAGTGATTAATCTTGGCGCCAGATCTTGTGATGTGCGGAAAGTGAAAGCATGTCATAACAGCAGCCACGCAAAGATTAGTGCACAGTAACATTAATCACAACTCATCCTAGTTTGAACTGTCTAATTATGTTTTCTATACACTAACAGTGGTCCAAATTCATAATGCCCTAACTTTCTAGTAGGGTTATGTACACACTAACATTAATCAAAAGTCATCAGTCTTTAACTTTTTATAAAGGTTTTGAATTGATAAATGTATGTATGTATACCCAACAAAAACCAAGGTAGTGATTAATCTTGGCCAGATCTTGTGATGTGCGGAAAGTGAAAGCATGTCATAACAGTAGCCACACAAAGATTAGTGCACACAGTAACATTAATCACAATTCATCCTAGTTTGAACTTTCTAATTACATTTTCTATACACTAACAGTGGTCCGAATTAATCATGCCCTTAACTTTCTAGTAGGATTATGTACACACTAGCATTAATCAAAAGTCATCAGTCTAACTTTTTAGAAAGGTTTTGAATTGATGTATGTATGTATGTATACCCAACAAAAACCAAGGTAGTGATTAATCTTGGCGCCAGATCTTGTGATGTGCGAAAAGTGAAAGCATGTCATAACAGCAGCCACGCAAAGATTAGTGCATAGTAACATTAATCACAACTCATCCTAGTCTGAACTTTCTAATTACGTTTTCTATACACTAACAGTGGTCCAAATTCATAATGCCCTTAACTTTCTAGTAGGGTTATGTACACACTAACATTAATCAAAAGTCATCAATCTTTGACTTTTTAGAAAGGTTTTGAATTGATAAATGTATGTATGTATACCCAACAAAAACCAAGGTAGTGATTAATCTTGGCCAGATCTTGTGATGTGCGGAAAGTGAAAGCATGTCATAACAGCAGCCACGAAAAGAGAAGTGCACACAGTAACATTAATCACAATTCATCCTAGTCTGAACTTTCTAATTACATTTTCTATACACTAATAGTGGTTGGAATTAATCATGCCCTTAACTTTCTAGTAGGATTATGTACACACGCATTAATCAAAAGTCATGAGTCTTTAACTTTTTAGAAAGGTTTTGAATTGATGTATGTATGTATGTATACCCAACAAAAACCAAGGCAGTGATTAATCTTGGCCAGATCTTGTGATGTGCGAAAAGTGAAAGCATGTCAAAACAGCAGCCACGCAAAGATTAGTGCACAGTAATATTAATCACAATTCATCCTAGTCTGAACTTTCTAATTATGTTTTCTATACACTAACAATGGTTCAAATTAATCATGCCCTTAACTTTCTAGTAGGGTTATGTACACACTAACATTAATCACTAGTCATCAGTCTTTAACTTTTTAGAAAGGTTTTGAATTGATGTATGTATGTATGTATACCCAACAAAAACCAAGGCAGTGATTAATCTTGGCCAGATCTTATAATGTGCGGAAAGTGAAAGCATGTCATAACAGTAGCCACGCAAAGATTAGTGCACAGTAATATTAATCACAAATCATCCTAGTCTGAACTTTCTGATTACGTTTTCTATACACTAACAGTGGTTTGAATTAATCATGCCCTTAACTTTCTAGTAGGGTTATCTACACACTAACATTAATCACAAGTCATCAGTCTTTAACTTTTTAGAAAGGTTTTGAATTGATGTATGTATGTATGTATGTATACCCAACAAAAACCAAGGCAGGTTTTAATCTTGGCGCCAGATCTTGTGATGTGCGGAAAGTGAAAGCATGTCAAAACAGCAGCCACGCAAAGATTAGTGCACCGTAACATTAATCACAACTCATCCTAGTCTAAACTTTCTAATTACATTTTCTATACACTAACAGTCGTCCGAATTCATAATGCCCTTAACTTTCTAGTAGGGTGGGTTATGTTCACATTAACATTAATCAAAAGTCATGAGTCTTTAACATTTTAGAAAGGTTTTGAATTGATAAATGTATGTATGTATACTCAACAAAAACCAAGGTAGTGATTAATCTTGGCCAGATCTTGTGATGTGCAGAAAGTGAAAGCATGTCATAACAGCAGCCACGAAAAGATTAGTGCACACAGTAACATTAATCACAATTCATCCTAGTCTGAACTTTCTAATTACGTTTTCTATACACTAATAGTGGTCCGAATTAATCATGCCCTTAACTTTCTAGTAGGATTATGTACACACTAGCATTAATCAAAAGTCATCAGTCTTTAACTTTTTAGAAAGGTTTTGAATTGATGTATGTATGTATGTATACCTAACAAAAGCCAAGGCAGTGATTAATCTTGGCCAG
>NC_141074.1:20714223-20749223 GCF_041138505.1 Cibotium barometz
AATTACTCCATGTCTTCTTCAGCAAGAGAGAAAGGCCCTTCCTGGTCCTCCTCTTTCTCAGGAACATAAACCTCCTCAGGGTAGGTCTCCTGAAACGAAACGTCGACTGCCGTGGCCTTGTGCCAACCCTTGGTGTGAACGGCTCGATGTCAATGGTGCGGCTAACGGCAGCCCCTTCGCCATGGCCAAAAGGAAATGATCGATCACTGCCTTGGTTTTTGTTGTGATACCTGAGAAGCCCACGGGACCAAATCCCTTCTGCATTGACGGCTATTGCCTTGAAATTGATCCCGCGACCTGTATGATGATCGGCATGTATGTCGAAAAGTGTATGTCGAAAGGCTTCTTGGTGTTGGTGACCCAGAGAGCATTTCCCCTCATACCTCTTATGCTCGAGTTATTGACATGAACGCCTTCAAGAACCGATTTCTTTATGAAAGTTGACACAATATGTGTCCTCTACATGGGGAACATGCATGTTGTTCAAACAATATCTGCCCTCTACATGGGGAACATGCATGTTGTTGAGACAAAGAGAGTGGTTCTCACGATAAGTGTAAGGGAGTTCACTAAAGGAGTAGTTTAAAACTCTTTGATCTATGAAGCTTGATGTTTTAAATATACCCATTTTGTTAGCTTCAAGGTAATAAACTATGGTTAAACTTACAACTTTTTTCATTCTTTGTATTTAAAATATCGAGGATGTATGTAAAACTTTATGTAAGTCGATGAAATTGTAAGCTCCTTTTGTTTTACTCACATGATATTTTACAACAAATACATATACACATATATATGTATGTATATACATATACATATACATATACATATACATACATACATACATACATACAAACATACATATATATATATATATATATATATATTCATGTGGATGTATTTTTTCCATTCATTCAGTTGAGCGTATTTGGGTCTTAATCTATTCTATGTACGTGTGATTTAGTTTGTGATTCACCGTTTGGATTATTTTCATAGTCCATAATTTCTTCTAGATTAAATAAAAATAACAAAATATTTCATTAATACATTTCTTAATGATGTACAGTATGGATAACGAGGAGGAAATTGTGAGGTGTTCCATGGACGTTAAGGATAGAAGCCATCGTGCAGTGTATTCAAGACCTCAACAATCTGAGGCAAGAGAAGATAATGAGAAGACGCAACAAATAATGCATGCTTTTAAGCAATGCCAAAGGAAACTAAAAACCTCTACTAAGTGGGTGCGACGTAACCATGGTAAGAAGACTCAAAATGGAAAGAAGACAATAAATGTAACATCAAAGAATATACTCCATTTGGTCAACGACACAAACTCCCATGTGTTAAATGTGGAGAGCTTGATTGCTGGTCTTGGTCAGTGCATAAAAAATCATGGAAGTGGGGAGAGCAGTTCAACTCGAGAATCAGTTTCTACCATTATAAGTGGCAATCATGAGATCAAGGATATTGTCCAAGCTACCTACCTCCGCATAATGGATACATGTGGTGCTTTCGGAGAAGCACAACTTTGTGATATTGGTTGTCGAAAGACAATTGATGCTATAAAAGAGCAACAAGACAAGTTAAGTGCCTATGTTGATAGGCTTGGAATGGAAGTATCAAGCCTTAAAGTAACATTGATGAATAGGTAGGTTTGGGGCTTTACTTACTAAAATGACTCGTAGATTATTGCAAACATGTGGAATGTAATTATTCATTTGGTTCACCAATTAGGAGTTGATCTTATGATCCTTTTGTAATGCTTATGACACTATTATCTTTTTGTAACTTTGGGCTCTAAGTACTCGAATGATAATGATGGTCCTTTACTTACCAAAAGGAGTTATAGATTGCAAACACGTGGAATGTAATTATTCATTTGGTTCATCGATTAGGAGTTGATGTTATGATCCTTTTGTAATGCTTATGACAGTATTATCTTTTTGTAACTTTGGGCTCTAAGTAGTCGAATGATAATGATGGTCCATTTTGTCTCTCTCAGATATCATTTGCCAGAGAGAGGGAGAGAGAGAGAGAGAGAGATTGATTTATATATCATTTGCCAGAGAGAGAGAGAGAGAGAGAGAGAGAGAGAGAGAGAGAGATTGATTTATATATGTGGATATAATCTCTTAGTATTTATATGGAGATTATAGAGAATGTCTCTTTTAATGGCTTTTTATAGAAAATTCTCTTTTTATGGCTTTTTGTCTCTTATATGTACGTACATGGGGGGAAGAGAGAGAGAGAGAGAGAGAGAGAGATTTCTAAGGTTGGTTTGGTCATTGGAAGACATTGGATGCTGATTTTATAATGTTTTTGTAATATTTGTGACACTGTTATTATCTTTTTATAAGTATATATGTAATGTTTTAGGATTATAGATTTTGTGTGTTATTTTTATATATGTAAGTTTTGAGGATTAGGAACCATAGATTTTGACAACTGGAAAAATGTGAAATGAAGTTATTAAGGGGGTGGAAAGAGCTCTCATCTATTCTACTTTGTGGATCAATGTAGGTACATTAGCTTTTCATAGGGCTAGCATATTGTTGATTTCTCATATAGTTTGGGTCTTCCTTAGTGTTTTGAGGTAAGCTATCAAAACTTTGCTTTATTTTTGTTTTTCTTCTTAATTATATGTTTATTTTTGGAATTTATGAATTTTAAATACGAATAGTTCAGTATAGTTTGATAAAAGCATAAGGATTTTAATGCTCATGAGAAAAGATGAAACTTGGCAAAGATCAAATAAGTTTATGACATTTACCTACCTACATACAAGCACAATCTAGCTTGAGTAAGAGGGATATATATATATATAGATATATATATGGCTTAGAGGGTTATTTCTACCCAATCGACGGGGAGACCTTAACCCAAGTGAGAGAGAGAGAGAGATGACGAGACTGCTTAACGTCGACTTAGAGGGTTATTTCTACCCAATTGATGGGGAGACTTGAACCCAAGTGGGTAAATGTCTTCCCAAGGGCAATTCCACTAGCAATTTCTAGCACGCTTGGGTGATAGAAAGGTAGTGAGAATTGTCCTCTTTACACACACACCCACTTGAGACAAGACCGCTTAACGTCAACTTAGAGGCTTATTTTTACCCAATCGATGGGGAGACTTGAAGCAAGGTGGGTAAATGTCATTCGAAGGGCAATTCCACTAGCAATTTCTACCACGCTTGGGTGATAGAAAGGTAGTGAGAATTGTCCTCTTTACACACACACCCACTTGAGATGAGACCGCTTAACGTCGACTTAGAGGGTAACTATTTCTACCTAATTGATGGGGAGACTTGAACCCAGGTGGGTAAATGTCATCCCAAGGGCAATTACACTAGCAATTTCTACCACGCTTGGGTGATAGAAAGGTAGTGAGAATTGTCCTCTTAACATCGACTTAGAGGGTTTTTTCTACCCAATCGACGAGGAGACTTGAACCCAGGTGGGTAAATGCCATCCCAAGGGCAATTCCACTAGCCATTTCTACCACGCTTAGGTGATAGAAAGGTAGTGAGAATTGTCCTCTTTACACACACACCCACTTGAGACGAGACCGCTTAACGTCGACTTAGAGGGTTATTTCTACCCAATCGACGGGGAGACTTGAACCTAGGTGGGTAAACGTCATCCCGAGAGAGAGAGAGAGAGAGAGAGAGAGAGAGAGAGAGAGAGAGAGAGAGAGAGAGAGAGAGAGAGAGCTTTATAATCTTTTAGTATGTATGTGAAGATTGGAGAAAATCTCATGAGGGATTGTATATTATGTGTATACACAAATATTATAGAAAAAAATATTGCTATTTTTATTCAATGTTTACTATTTTATAATAAAGAAAATGACTTTATACTCAATGTGCCACTCCTACTAATTGAATACTTGCTGGAATTAGGTTTAAATATGGCAAGATGAATTGTGGATAGGTTCTTGGCAAATATTGTTGTAAACATGGGCGTGTGTCTGTTCCTTCACTTGCTAAACCACCTGAGCCATTAAGGTCTCTTTTAATTGGTAATGACACTACAAGTAAAATATTTTGAGAAAACATCAGGGCTTATAATAGTGTGTTGGCTTTTTCATCATTGGGTGCACAAATAGATGACTCTCTCTTTCACAATAGTTGTGTCTATACTTTCAAGGTGCATGGGACTGTTTATCATCAGATTGGGTCCTTGGTCCCCAATAATATGTACAATCCTAAGCCATAGTTTGCACAGTTGTATGTGTTTGATACTAAGCACGAATTACAAAATCGACTAGGTGTCATGAATGGATTGGAATCCACAACCCTAGAAGCACTTCAATCCATGATGCACACTTCTAATCCATTCGCACAAGCTTTTAAGTATGTGGGAAGAATGTTGAGTGACAATCCGAGTTTGGAATTGAAAATGACCATATGTGAGACGAAATCCACATCTAGGCAGTACTCAATGCCAACAGCTTCTGAGATTGCTGGTATCATGATTGGTCAAGGTGATGATCATAATGTTGGTCGTCGTGATATTTTATTGCATACTCGAGAAGGCACATGCAAACACATCTCTAATTTGCATAGGTGCTATATGCCTCTTTTGTACGCCATGTTATTTCCAAGAGGGGAGGACGGATGGCACTTGAGAATCCCTTATGCACAAGTGAGTGCATTGAGAAATGGTCATTGTGTGACTCAACGACAATACTATGCTTATCGATTTAAAATTCGCCCGAATACAAATGCATGCTTGCTACGTGGTGGAAGGTTATTGCAACAGTTTATGGTTGATGCCTATTGTAGTGTTGAAGAGTCACGATTATCTTGGCTACGCCATAGTAAAAAAAGTTTATGTTCAGAGCTTTATAGTGGTTTAGAAGACATGCTTCAAGTAGAAGGAAGTGGAAGTGGTATTGCAGGAAGGATAGTGGGAAGCAGAATAGTGTTACCTTCCAGTTTTACCGGTGGGCCATGAAAAATGTATCAACTTTATCAGGATGCCATGGCAATTGTTTGTTCAAAGGGCAAGCCTGATTTATTCATTACTTTCACTTGTTTTTATATATAAATTCTTATACATATTTTTTTAAATTTAGTAACTCATATGAATAAATTTTTCATTATCATATAGTTTTACTATCTAATATTTCATATTTTTAATAACTACTATTATTTTCATAATTTTAATAATTATTATATACTAATTTTTATATATTCTTAATAATATATATATATATATATTTAGTATATTTTTAAATTGTTAATATTTTTTCTTATTTTAAATATAAAATATTATACCTAATTTTTTAAGTTAATAAAAAGCATAATTTATTTTATGTTAAATAATTATATATTAAATTATATATTAAAAATCATTTAAATTTTAGATGTATGCATGCATGGAGCCATGTGTAAGATGGATGATGATGTGGCATGGTGACTATTGCCACGTGGTAAGGTGATGGTGATATGATATATCCATGTGTACATGCATGAATGACATGGCATCACGTGAGGTGGCAAGCGATGTCAACATATGGGATTTTTCATGCAAAGGTGGTAGGAATGATGTGGCATTATTAATGACATAGCAACTCAATTAGATTGACTAAATAGTTGAGATGGCAAGGTGAAATGGCATGATGCTTATGTGGAGTCTTCCCAAGATGACATGAACTATAGCCACTTGCATGGCGTTTTATCATTGCATTAGGCCCTTTTTCCACCACGTTAATTTGCCATTTGACATCCAAAACATACACAAAGAAGCGACGAAAGTCAAGCCTAAATATGTCTTGGATTCTACCACAATAATTATCCATTTTTCCATTGGCTCCCTCAAAGCTACTAATGACACTGCAATCTTGTGTATTCCTCTTTTCATCAATTCTTTGTGTTCGAAAATGCTTGCCTTCACACCATATAGCATTGAACATAGTGCACTAGACCAAAATAAAAGCAATATTTGTGTAAGCAATGTGAATAAATATTAAAAGCAAATCACTTACAACTAATGCAAAACATTAGTTCTATGTACCTTTAACATGCATCCTCGTGCATACTCCCATTCTTCTATTGTGATATGCAGCTCCTCGCCGCTCTCTGCTCTCTCCATTTCCTCATGCAACCACTCATCTTTCCTCTCCTTCGTCGCCAAATCTTCCCTCTTCCAACAGAGAACTAAAGCCAAGTGCAAGGAGTAGACACAGGTGTAAGGAGTAGACACAGGTGTAAGGAGCAGACACGGGTGAAGGAAACCAGTCAAAAAAAAGACTCACTTTTCTAGAGGTGAGTCAATTTGTCCTTTGTCCTGTCTCTTTCCTTCCATTTGTTTATGTGATTATCTCTATTCCTTATGCGATTATCTCCGTCCTTCTCTGGTCGTGCCTGCTTCAGTATTTTTGTGAACAATAGTGACAGTCTAGGCTTTCTTTTTAAGAAAGATTTATCGCTGATCTGTCGTTTTCAAAAAAGTTTTTGCACAAGCCGCGTGTACGAGCGCGTGTATGTCTGCGTGACCCTGTTTGCACAGATTGTTCACGCACAGATATACGCATTTTTGGACGGGTTTTTACACGTGACTGTGTTTGTCCTTAAAGTTCACCCATGCTTGCGTGTCTTGCTTGTCCTCTTGTCCAGCTTGCATGTTTGGTCATCCAAAGCATACAGATTGACAATCTAGCTCAAGAGAGAGATGATCCTTCATGTATATACTTTTATTTTTACAGATTCTTCATGGATCCAGGTTGCGTACGGCACTTGGATGATGGAGATGCTAAATCATTTTGGGCACCATCCTGGTCTAGTTGAGCTTACAGAGTACATGTATGCCCATCCCCCTCTTGGATTCCCTGGTATGGTCACCCCGCCCCTGAGTATCCATGTCACTCCACTGCCGTCTATGCCTGCGAGTCCGGCGAGACGGCATGCAGATTCTCCTCTTCCATGCCCACCGAGGGGACATACCCCATCCCAGACACACTCACGAACACCCTCCCAAGCACTATCATGTGAGGGCTCACAGCCACCATCACGTACTCCCTCACAGCCACCACAGTCACGTACACAATCCCCCAGTCGTGACTCCACCCGCAGACCCGCAGTACAGAGGAGAGCAAACGCCGCAGTAAAAAGAGTGGGAGTGGAGGATGCGGCGGGTGCTTTGGTGGGGGAGGTAGTAGGGCACGCGGTGAGAGAGGAGATAGAGGGAGAAGAGTTAGAGGAGATAGTGAGGATGAGGAGGAGGTGAGAGAGGTGGAGGGAGTGATTTACTATGATGTGACGGATAGGGGCAGGGTAGTGATGGATGCGAGGGGGAAAGGGGTTAATTGAGTACATGCATGGGGTAGTTTCAATTTGTACAGAAATTGTTTTATTAAATTTAAAGATCAAAATAGCCGATTAGTTGGGGAGGTGATAGATGCTGTACATAGTCGGTACCCCAATCCCCCACATGTGACATTCTCGGATGTATGGATAAGGACGCGAATAAGGGAGATCTTAAGTAATAAAAGATCTCACCTTAAGAAACTCGCGTACGATGATGGGCTAAATGTAACTGCGGGACGCACGACGGATCCAGATGGAGACCATTAGATCTTCGCATTTCGGATCTGGCAGCGTCGAGTCATGGGAGGTAGAGTTCGTAAGTATCTTGCCACTTTATTTGATTGTTTACTTAATTCATTGAATTCTATGATTGTTTTAATCTTACAAATTGTGTTGATTATGTTACAGCGATGGGTTATGGGGAGGAAGCCCACAGCCCACGATACTGGGTATGTTGGAATTAGGGTTGCAGGAATGCACACACAACTTCAAGAAGATGAGGAAGCTTGAGCACAACACAGTAGTGTATTATGAGTGCCAAAAATGAAAGATAACAAGCCCTAGAAGATAATGGGCGTATATACAATGCACGGGGGAAAAAACCTCCTAGTGAGGGAAAAAGTGCCCCGGCGGTCCTAAGTGTGTTCACACACATCACTACTATAATATGGTAACAAATCCCCCCTGGAGTGATGCGGTGAACAAGAGCTAGCACTCATGTATAGGGAAGTGTCTAGCTATGTGGACGAATCCACAAAAGGGAGTAAGCCCAAAGCTTTGCGAAAAGCTTCGAACTTCTCACGAGGCAGAGCCTTTGTGAAAAGGTCTGCAAGGTTATCCTGTGTTGGCACATAAGCCAAACTGATCTCTCCTGCAGAGAGTCTCTCCCTGACATAATGGTAGTGCACCTCAATGTGCTTCGTACGAGCATGGAACACTGGGTTCCGCGCAACTGCCAATGCGCTCTGACTGTCAGTGAAGATGGTGGTGGCAGATGGCTGCCCAACACCCAAATCAGCCATAAGGCGTCTGAGCCACACACACTCAACCGTAGCTGTGAAAGCTGCCCTGTACTCAGCTTCACAACTAGAAGTGGCCACAGTAGGCTGCTTCTTGCTCAACCATGATATGCATGAGCTTCCAAGCATGAAGCAAAAACCACTCGTGGACACGCGTGTGTCATAACAACCAGCCCAGTCAGAATCTGAAAAAGCATGTAAATCTGGCGGCAATGATCCCCCCTTGGGATAAAACAACCCAAGATGCCGAGTACCACTCAAATAGCGAAAAATACGCTTCACTGCCTGCCAATGCTTAATGCCTGGGCTATGCATAAATCTGCTCACCTGTGAGACTGCAAACTGAATGTCTGGCCTCGTAATGCATACATAAATGAGGCAACCAACAGCTGTCTGATAGAGTGTGACATCAAAGTGATCTCCAGCATCATGAAGACTCAACTTCAAACCTGTCTCCATTGGAGTAGCAATAGGCTTGCAGTCTTCAAGGCCAAATCTCCGCAACAATGTTTCAATATACTTTGTCTGACACAAAGCAATACCTCCATCACACTGCTTAAATTGTATCCCCAAATAATGATGCAAATGCCCCAAATTTGACATCTCAAAAGAGGCATTCAAATCAGCCTTAAAATCAGCAATATGACTCTTATTTGGTCCTGTGAGCAGCATGTCATCGACATAGAGAGCAATGATTAGATGTACACCATCCACATGTTTAACATACAAAGTGCTTTCTGTTGGACTATTCTGAAACCCATGTGCAGTCAAATATGCATGTATTTTTTCATACCAAGCTCGTGGAGCTTGCTTTAAACCATATAAAGCCTTTTTTAACCTGCACACTTTGTTTTCCTGCCCTCTTTGAACAAAACCACGAGGCTGCGATACATACACCTCCTCATGCAAATCTCCATTTAAGAACGCAGTCTTTATGTCCAGCTGATGTACATTCCAACCATTATGAGCTGCTAATGCACAGATGCTACGAACAGTGGTCATACGACATGTGGGAGCAAAAGTCTCATCAAAATCAATGCCCTTCTCTTGAGCATAACCTTTTGCAACAAGCCTAGCCTTATGGCGATCCACTGTGCCATCAGGCTTACGCTTCAATTTGTATACCCACTTAGTGCCAATGGCCTTCTTGCCAGGGGGCAAGTCACATAAAGACCATGTACCATTCTTCATAATAGCATCGTATTCTGCTTGCATAGCAGCCATCCAATTTTCTGAACTTTGTGCCTCATCAAATGAAACAGGCTCACTTTCATCGCACATACTAGAAACAGCCAATGCATGACAATCTGACGCATAAGAGGCACCATGAGAGCCAGAACGAGTGCGACTAGACAAAGGGGCATCCAACTTGCTGTCACGCAAAGTCTGCACCAGCCATCTAGGCATATTCCTAGAGCCTTCAATCTCTTGTCTCTCATCCTCAAGTGCATCATGCACATCTGCATCAGATATAGGCTGATCTGTGCCATCATTTAAAACCTGCATAGGCTGAAAAACTGCCTCATGAGGTATTGCACTTGACTGTGCACCACTGAAAAGAGGCAACAATGTATCATAGACATCACGTGAGCTGATATCTGTCTCCTTAGTACATGAAACCAAGGGCTGAACTGCATCTTCCACAAATACAACATCACGGCTAACCAAAATGCGCTTTGTCTGTGGATGATACAAACGATAGCCTTTGCTCTCAGCACTATATCCAACAAAAATACATTTGACAGCTTTGTCATCCAATTTTCTGCGATGTTGCACAGGCACTAATGCATATGCCAGGCAACCAAAAACACGTAAATGGCCAACAGATGGCTTGCGGCCATGCCAAGCCTCATATGGAGTGACAACCTGTAATGCTTTGGTGGGACACCTGTTTAGTACATAAGTGGCACACATGACAGCCTCAAGCCAAAAACCATGTGGTAGACTTTGACTCTTAACCATACATCTTGCCATTTCCATGAGAGACCTGTTTTTTCTCTCAGCCACACCATTTTGCTGTGGTGTATACGGCACTGTACATTGGTGTTTTATCCCACGCTCAGCCAGAAATGCATTAAATTCTGAAGACATATACTCCCCCCCTCGATCTGAACGGAGGGTGCCCATCTTACTTTCTGACACATTTTCAGCCATAACCAAAAACTGTTTGAAGCACAAAAACACTTCGGACTTTGCCTTCAAAGGATATACCCATGCATGCCTGGTAAAATCATCAATGAAAGTCACGAAGTAAAGGTAGTTTCCAAATGATGGAGTTTG
This sequence comes from Cibotium barometz, assembly GCF_041138505.1. NCBI lineage: Eukaryota > Viridiplantae > Streptophyta > Polypodiopsida > Cyatheales > Cibotiaceae > Cibotium > Cibotium barometz. The sequence goes on from NC_141074.1 coordinate 20,724,832, forward strand.
CATGGGACCACAAACATCACTGTGAACAAGCTGCAATCTGCGTTCAGCTCTCACTGATCCATCTTTGGGAAAGGAAGCACGCTGCATTTTACCCAATATGCAGCCCTCACAAACATGCTTGACAGGTGCCTCAAGCTTAGGCAAAGAAGACACCATTTCAGATTTCTGCAGGCGCAGCAAACTTGCAAAATTCAGATGACCAAAACGTGCATGCCACAGTTTTGCATTTGAAATAGCCTGCGTATCCATAATAGCACATGCTGAATCCTCTACACATTTGCCATCCATATTGAGCTTATACAGCCCTCGACATAGTGAACCAGATGCTACAATGATGTCACCACAAGAGAGATCATGAACAGTACATCTGTCATCCACAAATTTTACAACCAAACCTGTTTTGGCAAATGCGGAGACTGACAGCAGATTCTTTTTGATCCCTGGCACATACAATGCATCAAAAAGTGTAAAGGTGTTGCCATTTGCAACATTCAGCACAATCTGTCCAACTCCTTTAACGGGATAAGAGGAGTTATTGGCACAAGTGACAGTATTCCCTGTGGGAGCAGACTCAAGGAAAGTGAATAAACTGCGCTGCGAGGTGATATGCTTAGTGGCACCACTGTCAAAGTACCATACATCTGAATCTACTGCAGACATACATGTGTCATGCAAAGATGGGTCATAACTGCACTGCGCATTGAATGCCCATTCTGTATCTAGCACAACATTAGCAGATTCATTGTTAGAAGGAGAGGCATCTGCAACAGCCATACCAGCCTCTTTCTTCTTAGCCTCTTTCGCAGCCAGCTTAGGACACGCTTTGATGACATGATCATTTCCCTTACAGTACTTGCAAAATGTCTTCTGTTTGTCACCCTTCTTCTCATCTTTGTCTTCCTTCTTTGGTTGCGCAGCATTTGCAGATTTCTGCTTACTAGAAGAAAAGCCAGCTTTACCTTTCCCGCTTCTCTGACTAGCACCGAAAGCTTGATCTGCGACACGCATAATATTCCTGTTTTGCCTTGACTGATCTTCTTGCAGCAAAACAGAAACTAACTCCTCAAATGATAAGGCATTGGGATTGCCTTTCATCATCAAGCGAAGAGTGGAAGCAAAACCCTGATAAGAATCTGGTAGACCATTCAAAACAGTCTGCACAAGTGAACTGTCTGACAGGATTTCATCTGCAGAAATGAGCTGCTCTTTGAAATCCTTGATCTTTGTCAAAAAGCTATCCATAGAATCACCTTCGTTCATATGCTCACTCTCCAACTGTTTTCGGAGATAAGCAACACGAGCCTCATTTCTTGCCTGATACAATGTGGCAAGTACATCCCAAGCATCCTTAGAAGTCCTGCAGGAGCGAATATGTGGGATAATGGTACGTTTGACAGACAGCGCAATCAAGGCATGAGCCTGCGCATCTCTACCATCCCAATGAATCTGCTCTGCTGAAAGTGGTGGTTCTCGAACAGCTGCTACAGCACTTGTGCCTGCACCATCATCAACAGTACCTGTTTCTGATGTGTTTGCAGCATTTCCAGCCACAATAGGACGTGCATCAATACCCTGCACAATATTCCATAACCCCTTTGCTACCAATACATGTCGCATCATATATGCCCACAATGGATAGTTGGTGCCATCCAACTTATCCTCAGCAGCCAACATGCGGAATACATCATTGTTGTCAGCCATGGCCAATGACTGTACTACTAGATGTAAATGCTGTCTGCAAGAGGTAAACCTGTATAAAATCGACCTGTGCTATATAGCACAGCCCAGAACAGACGAATGGGCACCTGTCCTGCAGATTTTAATCTTGACAGAAAATCTGCACAGTAGGACGATTTTGCCTGCGCAGTACTTGGAATGCAAAAACGGAGGGCGAAATGACTTCAGATCAAAATTCTGAAACGACCGAGCCCTACGGGCTCGCCCACGGCATATACTAACCTGCAGGCGCTCGTGAAACCTCGTTGCAATCGGAGGAGATGAAGCGGCAGGTGCCGGTGATGCTGCCCGGGAGGAGGAAGCCTGCTCTGATACCAATTGTTGGAATTAGGGTTGCAGGAATGCACACACAACTTCAAGAAGATGAGGAAGCTTGAGCACAACACAGTAGTGTATTATGAGTGCCAAAAATGAAAGATAACAAGCCCTAGAAGATAATGGGCGTATATACAATGCACGGGGGAAAAAACCTCCTAGTGAGGGAAAAAGTGCCCCGGCGGTCCTAAGTGTGTTCACACACATCACTACTATAATATGGTAACAGGGTATGCTCGCCGGCATAGCAGACGTGATAGGTGGGCCCTCTTCAGAGCCGAGGGACGTATTACGGATGCGCAGTTTGAGATGGCCATGAGACCATACGGTCGACAGGTATTTGAAAACTCTAAATGAATGATTTTCGTTTATTGAATTACATATATATATACTTATATACGATATATTACTTGAACAGGCACAAGCTATTGCTGCACCTATTGATGCTCCTACCACCACTGATGACCCACCCGCCACCACTGCTCCTGCTGCACGTGAGCACTACTCATCGGACATGTATACCGATGTGATCTCATCTGATCATGGAGGGAGCAGCGGGTCATCATCTGGGTCTGAGTAGTACTCAGACTTATAGTATCACATTCCATATTGAGGATGTGGTTGTATATATATTTTTGTAACTGAAGCCATGGGCTTTTTTAGACAAACCATTTTGATTTTGTATATATTTGTTTATAATTGAAGCCATGGGCTACTTCGACATATGGACTCCCTTGTATATATGTGTACACATAAAATTTTGATAGTAATATCAAATCGTGAAATTGAATCATGAATTGATAGTATTGCATTCATGTCTGTCTTGAATCGTGTATTGACAATGTATGCATTCATGTCGTTCTTGAATCGTGTAATGACAATGCACTAAATCTTCCTCGTGGATGGTGTAATGCACCCAAAAAAAATCCAGAGAGTGCTATTGGATGCTGGAATGCTGGAACAGCATTCAGGTACCAAATAGCACTCTCTGGATTTTTTTTTGTTCTCTGTTCGCATGTATAGACGCGTCAACTTTATAAAAGTCACGTGTATATATGTGGATACTCTGTGAAATGTGTGTGTATAAGCGTAGCTAAACTGACAAAACGTGTGTATAAGCCCTCATATATCAGCGCGTCTGACTGAGTCTATACACCCGCTTTTACACGCATGTCTCTATCGTCGCGATGATACACGCGCTGATACACTAGCCCGCTACTTTTTTTCCACAAGTCATTTTCTGCGGCTAGGAGCGTGGCTATGAGCCCGATCCCTTGTAGTGAGGGTGAGGCTTGGGAGGTGAAACGAGGTTCCACAAGGTCTGAAAAAGGCACAAAGGCAGAAATCTCTTTGTCATCAATGGCATGCCAAAGGATCCTTCTGAGCGTGTATATACAATGTACCTTGCTCGCAAGGTGGCGGTAAGAGGTTGTGGGCTGGAGACAACATCAAGTGGCCGGTTGAAGGCTCCTCTTCTTGCAAGCCTTGGGGAAGAATCAGCAGATGGATTATGGGATGATTCCCATTTGGGTTTCTTTGGAAGAGGGTGAGGCTTTGGAGGAGTATCAGTGGAATGAGGTGCCATAAGGAACCTCAAGGGCTAGGCAAGGCATAGGGGTAGAGAGCTCTTTGTCAATGGCATGACAAAGGATCCTTGCAAACAAGCATGTGTATGAAATTTACCTTGATTGCTGAGTTCTTGCGAGCTCTTGAGCTCCATGGTGAAGGCTTTGGCCCGATTTGTCGGTTGGTTTTAATGCAACTTTGGCAAGAGTATGGTGAGGGACACAGCCTGTTATGGTAGTGTTGGGCCTTCTGATGATGAGTAAGGAAGGGCACACGGACCATGAGGGATTACTATGTCATCAAATTTAGCCCTATTGAAATTGAGTTTGTTGTGTACGATTAGGTGATGAACCTTGGTTATGTCTCCTTTCCCATTGTGGAACTTGGATGCATGGATTGGAAGATGGGATTCAATGAAGGAACCATCCCGACATCTCAACCTCCCTACAATTATCCGTATTATGGTAGGATTTGACGTAATGGAGTGTGGATAGGTTTTTGAAGGCCATGAGGCTGACATTTTCTAGGAAAGGGGTTGCTTCAAGTCATAAGAGTATGGCATGGAACTCAACCGGATGGGTAGGTGACCCTAAAAGGGTCCTCGAGGGGGGTTCAACCTAGGCATCAAAGAGGCAACCTTGGACAGCGGATCAAACACTTTCTAGGTCTAGAGAGCAAAAGTCATCCATGATGGAGAGGGATAGTTTAGAGAATGGATTTGAAAGATCCAAAGACCACTTTTGCGGCTCCCAACAAATAGGTGTTGAGGTGGATATGGCACCATGTGCCACATGATTTGTGCACAAAGGTTCCTTGTGCTCAATGGATTAAGCCCTTAGGTTTTGGGTAAGTGTGTGCTCATTATACAGTGATGATTGCATGTTTGAGAGGTGTTTTGGATTGTTTGGGAAGATACATTTAGACTTTTAAAAAGAGTAAACAACAAGCTATACTAGCTTTACTCTCTATGGGGAAAGCTCTACTGTGCCAATATCGGCAATAAAAGACAATAAAGGGGTTAGTTGTACGTACCGGGTTGTTCGGACATAGGAACATCGATGTTAAGTTTGGTGTCGCTTGCCAAAACATCGATAGCCGACTGAGAGTGTTTACATTTCGATAGCTTCTCTCCCATTGATGTATGGCCTTGGTGATTTGCCACAGATTGCAGCCCAGTGGTTGGGATGAGCTGACGGTTTTTTCGTGGTGTGGTGGCAGACAGACTAGGGTTTATGTCAAGAAAGATGGGGAAGCTGGCCTCTTGTAGTTCTGTAAAACTTCACCACCATATTAACCTCAATAATATTGATAAACCATTGTGTATATGCTTAAAGATGGTGTAGTGCAAGACATGCATGCTAGCTCTCCCTTTTGCTCTTGCTTTCCAAGCTTTCCTCTCGTCTACACAGTGCCTCTCTTACAAACAAATCGAAGGACTAGGAGTGTGCTGATGGTGATACATTCAGATAGACTGCATCACTCGCCCCACCAAACAAGGTATATGTGTTCATAGCCCTAAGATAAAATGCACACGACATCATGGCCACCAACAAGCTAGCATGAGCACGGAATAACCATGGAAGCAAAGAAAATACCACACACCCACAACAATGAAAGTAAACGAAATACCACACACCCACAATAATGAAAGTAAACGAAATACCATGAAAGTAAATAAAAAACCACATTCCCTAATTGCACATACCCACACTACCTTTCCACTCATAAGGAGAAGGTAAGCATAGAAACCATAAGTGATTGTATCATGGACAATTTAACACCATGAAGGAAAACATGCACTTTACCTCATTTGTCTCACACATACACCCGGGCTTTCCGGCACAAGCATGCATGACCTCTTGTCATGATTTCTTTCACATATGTGGACACTTTGTCATGAGAATATATTTTAAGTCCTCTAGAAAAATATTATTTATCCCCTCTTGAGTAATTTGGGGACGCCTAGGTTACTCTTGCGTCATGCCGGCTAGGTTAATATCGTGGATGACACCACTATAAATATTAATACGTGCGGTATATGACGTATGTTTGAGGCCACCTATGATTATTTCCGTTAGGTTTGTATAGCAGGGTGATTCTTGGGGTACTTACGCCTGGTAATCATGAGTTGGTGATGATTTGTGCCTGTTTAATATTTGTGGGATTAATTTAGTAATTAATTGGGCTTATATTTTCAGGTGATGAGGACTATGGGAATTGAAGAGTTTACTTTGGAAGAAATGTCTTGGTTCATCACATTTCATTTTTGGCAAGCATAGTAGCTTGCAACCTTAGCAAATGATTTTTCCATTTTGAACTTTAGGAAAGATACATTTATTTACGTGGAATTTATTAAAGCCTATGGCTTTATCCTAGTCCCAATATTTGACACTCTATTTTTGTTAAAGAAGAGTGTCATGCTCTCTAAAAAGCACATCTTGTATATTTTGGGGACTATGGCCTAATTTTGGTGGAAAAGAAAGCTAATAAAGAAATACTCTTGTGTGGGGAGAGGCCACGCGCAAGAGGGGGGAAGATTGTACCCAATATGGTCTATTGAGCTAAGTATTTTAATTTTGTTAAGTGTTTAAATTTCAATTGATTTGATTTAGTTGAAGCTTGCAAAGCAATGGTTTTTATGGTTGAATCAATTCTTGTGAATTCTCTACTCTTCCACAATCTTTCTTAGAATAAGATTCCTGTTGCAGTGGTATCAGAGATTGGGCTAGGAGATTTGTGAAGAAGGTAGGAAAGGGCTTCAACTTCTCAAAAATCAAGAAAGTGCAGGAAATTATCTAGTGGACAGAAGGGTGTTTTGTAGGTCTTTACCCAAAGGTCAAAGATTCAAAACTAGATCTACTCTCAAACCCACTCACCACCCTGCAAAACCATCCTCTCTATCAAAAAGTGGTTTTTTCAAATACTCAGTGAAATCAAAATCTGACCGCATGGATGAAATCCCCATAGCCAAAAACCTCACAGTATTCTCTCAGAAACCAAAAAGCTTCAAGCATGAGTAAATCCATAATAGACGGAGCAGATTAATCACTGTAAAAGCCATTTAAAAAAAATCACAAAAAGAAAACCATGAGGAAAAGCGGCGCATCCTGCCGGCGCAAATCGGTGCATGGAGATGATTAAAAAAACCCAAAAGCTTAATCTCGATAAGCTAATCAACTCTTAATCAAATCTTACTTTTCCCAATCCCCATACAAGTCACATCATCTTTTTGGAGTCTTTACTTCTCCTATTTTCAAATTTGAAGAGAAATACAAAAGATTTCCAAATCTAAAATTTCTGGGTGCAGAAAAGTGATTTACAGGTTTTAAAAGGCTTAAAAATTGCCTAGAAAGGGCCAGAAAATTTCGAAATCGCTTCTGAAAAATTCTAAAAAATTTTCAGAAAATATTGCAGAGATTGGGCAAGGTTTACAGGACTGTTTTAGCAGGTTACAAAGTGCAGAAAAATTATTTCATCAACAATTCGACTAGCCCAAGTCTCTTGAATCACACGGGATCGTTCGGGATTTGTTTGAGGCGACGAGAATTCAATTCAGCCATTGAACAGCGTCTTTGTTCAGCTTCAACCAAGATCAAATTGCGGGAGAAAAACAAGATAAGTACTTATTTTTGCTTTATTTATTTACATCAAATAAAGTAAAATTTTATTTATCTACATCATTTGCACAAGCACTATGGCAGATTTGCCTATCTCGCTATCAATTCAAGAGCAACTCCTTTCTTTACAACATCAAATTGTAGAAGAAAGAGAGAAGCGTATTGAATTGGAGAGATAGCTCACGAGTCATAGACGCAAGGGTGACTCTTCGCTATCTTTTGTATGATGAAGATGACACTATTCAAAGGGCTGTAAATGCTACATTGCAAGCACAAAAGTCACAAAAAGAATCCAAGATTAGTCGGAAAGCTTTCACATTTCAAAATTATGATGGAAAGAAGGATGCTAGGGTCATTTTAGCTTGGCTTAGTCAACTAGATGACTATTTTTCTAGAGAAAAATTTTCAGAGAGTGATAAGATTAAATGTGCAGTCAATCATTTGGTAGACAGTGCAGATTTATGGTGGAGTGTAATAAAGCAAGGTCGTGACAAGCCAGATTCTTGGAAAATATTTCAACGGCTGGTTAAAAAGCACTTTTTACCCTCACAATTCAAGTCCAAAGTTAGGCACCAATGGGACACTTTGCATCAATTGGAAAAGGAAACTATGTCACAGTATGTAGAAAAGTTCTGGAATACTTTATTACAGGTGCAGGTTGTGGATAGAGTCAGCGAGAAGGACCAAAAGAGGAAGTTCATATCGGGCCTTAGATCTACCATTAGGGCCGATGTGAATATGTTTCGACCTCATTCACTATCTTCTATAATATCTTTGGCAACTAATTCAGAACATAAAAATGGTTTTCCTAAAGAGATTAAAGCACATGAGGGTACTTCTTCTAAACCATTTACTAAATCTTTTTATGCTTCAAAGAAGATGTATAAACCAGGTTATGACAAAGGCAAGGACGAGGCTAAAGGCAACATGAGTACCAATAAGAAAGTCAATGGTGGCAAACTGAAGACATCTACTATCAAATGTTTCAAGTGCCACAAAGAAGGACACATAGCCCCGAATTGTCCGGAGCGTACCAAGAATTCAACACCAGCAGAGCAGTAGCAGCTCGAGTCAATATGATTGAAGAAGACGACAATGAAGAAGAATCATTCAATCAAGAGGATAATTCTGATCCTGATTACTCAGAACAAGAAGGTAAACCTCATGTTCATTCTTTGCTTAAAATAAAAGAAACGATAAATGGACATGAAGTTCTTATTTTGCATGATGATGGTAGTACACATGATTTCATTTCTGAAAAGGCACTTAGAGCATTAAATCTTCATTCTTCACCCACGCACTATAAAGTCAAAGTAGCATTTACTGGAACAAAGTACAATTGCATGCAAGAGGTGAAAGGTTTGGATTTATGTATCAAGCCTTTAATAGAAAAGAGGGATTTCTTAGTTGCACCTTTACAAGGGGTAGATATAATTTTGGGTATGCCTTGGAGACACAAATACAATCCTATTATAGACTATGACACTCATAGTATTTCTCTAAGGAAGGACAATGAAAATATTATCCTCCACCCAGTGTCAAGTCAAAGGAGAAATGAGTCCTTGTTGAGTCACACTCAAGCAAAGAGAGCTCTAAGACAAAGAGACAAGACTTATATGGTATGGGTTAACCAGCTTGATGCTGAGTTTGACACATCCAAAAGTCTAAAGTTTGATCTTTTTATCTCCAAATTTAGTAACTGTTTCATGGAAGATCTACCTCCAGGATTACCTAAGTCTAGGCCTGAGGATCAAACCTATGACTTGTTGCCTGGAAATTCTCCACCTTGTAAAGCTCCCTATAGAGTCAACAATTTAGAGCAAAAAGAAATCCAAAGCCAAATAGAAGACTTGCTAGAGAGAGGCCTTATTCGACCTAGTAGTTCACCTTTTGGAGCTCTAGTACTTCTTGTTAAGAAGAAGAACGAAACTTACCGAATGTGTGTAGACTATCGTGCATTGAACAAGATTACTGTCAAGAACATATATCCTATTCCTAGGGTAGATGATCTTCTTGACAAGCTTAGAGGATCAAAGGTCTTTAGCAAGATTGACCTAAAGTCTGGGTATCATCAAGTTCGTATGACTCAATCGGACATTTTCAAGACAGCTTTTAGAACCCAAACTGGTCATTATGAGTTTTTGGTTATGCCATTTGGTTTGACCAATGCTCCAGCTACTTTCAGCTGTATGATGAATCGCATATTCCTTAAGTTTCAAAGTTTTGTTATAGTGTTCTTTGATGACATTCTTGTTTTCAGCAAGGATCGACAAGAGCATGAACAACACTTGGAACAAGTGTTCAACCTTTTGAGAGAAAATGAATTGTATGTCAATCCTGAAAAGAGTTCTTTCTTTCAAGAAGAGATTGAATACTTAGGTCATATAGTGTCGGCTGAAGGGATTCGTGTAGATCCTAAGAAAATTGAGTGTATTGCTTCTTGGCCTACGCCTAGAAACATACATGATCTTAGATCTTTTCTTGGCCTATGTAGTTATTATAGGAAGTTCGTCAAGAATTTTGCTTGTATTGCTCATCCTTTGACTAAACTCCTTAAGAAAGCTACAAATTTCAATTGGACTGAAAAGCAAGATAAATCTTTTGCAACACTCAAGAATGCTTTAACACAAGCACCAGTTCTCACACTACCTGATTTTCAAAGACCATTCTTTATAGTAGTGACTGATGCTAGTGGCAAAGGATTTGGAGCTGTTCTTATGCAAGACAACCATCCTATTGCTTATCAAAGTAGAAAGCTTAAGCCTGCAGATCAAAATTATAGCACATATGACAAGGAATTAGCAGCAGTAGTGCATGCTTTGAAAATTTGGAAGCATTACCTAATGGGCTCTGAATTTCTCATCAAGACAGATCAACAAAGCATTAGGTATTTGCTTACGCAACCTCTTATTTCAGATAGGCACATCAAATGGGCATTTTTCATTCAAAGTTTCCAACCTATGATTCAATACCAACCTGGAGAAGAAAATGTTGTTGCGGATGCTTTGAGTCGAAGACCAAATATCAACAACATTTCCATTATTAAAAGTGAACCATTTGTACTTATGAAAGAAACTTACGAAGTTGATCCAGATTTTTCTGAAATATGGATCAAATTGCATGAAAACAATTGGACACCTCAAGGAAGTTATTCTCATAATGATGGCTATCTTTTCTTTGAGAAAAGATTGTGTGTTACTCAACCTTATAGACAACTTGTCTTGGAAGAGATGCACCAACCACCATTTGTGGGACATAGAGGAGTTTCCGCAACACTTCAAGTAGTTTCTCGAGAATTCTATTGGCCTCATTTGAAGAATGATGTAGCTAAATTTGTAGCTGAATGTAACATTTGCCAAACAATTAAAAGCTACAAAGGCAAAGCTTTGGGATTGCTTATGCCTCTACCTATTCCTGATAGACCATGGGAACAAGTGTCTATGGACTTCATTACTGGCTTTCCTACTACTTCCAGTCATCATGACATGATTTGGATAATAGTGGACAGGTTTAGTAAGCAAGCCTATTTCATTCCATGTAAAAAGACACTAACTTCTCAGCAAGCCGCAAACATATTTGTTAAGCAAATTTTTGTTCATCATGGACTACCCAAAGTGATAGTTTCTGATAGAGATTCTAAATTTTGTAGTCACTTTTGGGTTGCTCTTTTCTCAAACTTAGGCACTAAGTTAGATTTTACCACGACTTTCCATCCGGAATCGAATGGACAAACGGAAGTCACAAATAGCACTATCTTAGATATGGTTAGAGCTTATGTTTCCCAGCAACCTAGTGCATGGGATAAGTACATACACCTACTCCAATTTGCTTATAATAATACTCCTCATACTGCTACTGGTCGAGCACCATTTGAGATCATCTATGGTAGAGCTTTGCCTATTCTGGCTACTAGACTCTCTCATAAGATTGAAGCTGCTGACTAATATGTTAGAGAATTTGATCGCATTTTATCTGAAGTGCGTGATTGTATTGCAAGAGCTCAAGAGAAGTATACATCTCAAGCAAATAGAAAGCGTAAAGATTTTTCATTTCAAGAAGGTGAATATGTACTTTTGAGAATTGAAAAACGTCGATTAAAGAGTGTGGAAAAATTCCCTGCAGTGAAGCTAGCACCTAGATATTATGGGCCATTTAAAATCCTTCAAAAGATTAATGATGTGGCCTATAGACTAGAGCTTCCATCTAATTGGAATATCCACAATTCTTTTCATATCCATCTCTTGAAACCTTTTCGAGGAACACTTCCTGCTAACCCAACATATGAGGAACCACCTCTTATTGAAGGAGAGGAAGAAGTACTAGTTCCTGATGCTATCATTGACCAAGAGATAACAACAACAAGAACAGGTAATCAATACTTCAAGTATCTTTTGATTTTCAAGAATCATCCTCAAGAAGATGCTAAATGGATGCCTGAGAAATTTTTCCGAGTTTACCCTAAAATTCTTCATTCTTTTCAAACCCAGCAAATCCGCAATTGAGGACAATTGCAAACTCAAGCAAGAGGGATGTCATGAGAATATATTTTAAGTCCTCTAGAAAAATATTATTTATTCCCTCTTGAGTAATTTGGGGACGCCTAGGTTACTCTTGCGTCATGCCGGCTAGGTTAATATCGTGGATGACACCACTATAAATATTAATACGTGCGGTATATGACGTATGTTTGAGGCCACCTATGATTATTTCCGTTAGGTTTGTATAGCAGGGTGATTCTTGGGGTACTTACGCCTGGTAATCATGAGTTGGTGATGATTTGTGCCTGTTTAATATTTGTGGGATTAATTTAGTAATTAATTGGGCTTATATTTTCAGGTGATGAGGACTATGGGAATTGAAGAGTTTACTTTGGAAGAAATGTCTTGGTTCATCACATTTCATTTTTGGCAAGCATAGTAGCTTGCAACCTTAGCAAATGATTTTTCCATTTTGAACTTTAGGAAAGATACATTTATTTATGTGGAATTTATTAAAGCCTATGGCTTTACCCTAGTTCCAATATTTGACACTCTATTTTTGTTAAAGAAGAGTGTCGTGCTCTCTAAAAAGCACATTTTGTATAGTTTGGGGGCTATGGCCTACTTTTGGTGGAAAAGAAAGCTAATAAAGAAATACTCTTGTGTGGGGAGAGGCCACGCACAAGAGGGGGAGAAGATTGCACCCAATATGGTCTATTGAGCTAAGTATTTTAATTTTGTTAAGTGTTTAAATTTCAATTGATTTGATTTAGTTGAAGCTTGCAAAGCAATGGTTTTTATGGTTGAATCAATTCTTGTGAATTCTCTACTCTTCCACAATCTTTCCTAGAATAAGATTCCGGTTGCACACTTACACATGCATGTCCTAAAAGAAGGCACAAGAAGTGTGGAGCTCTAATTCATTACATGTCATGGGTTAATTTGTTAGACGAAAACAATTCTAGCTTGTGCAATGTCACACACACAATCATTTGTTGAGGAAGGACTTCGACAAGGTAGAGAGAGACTTGACTGAGATAAGGGATGATAACATAAACCTTTTATCACAGTTGTCTTTGTTACATGCTTGAACTTATCTATATTACATGTACATGCAATGCCATTGGGCAGGCATATTAGCATCAAATGTTGAGTTCTTAGACCACTTATTGATTGTTGACATGTGTACACATCATGGAGAAACGTGTAAAAAATCACGGAGAAGGATATTGATTTTTGACATGTGTACACATCATGGAGAAACGTGTCAACAATCATGGAGAAGGAGCCCCCTGCCCCTCCAAGATGGGCAAATGAGGAACTAAGTAGAATTGTAGAGTTTCTAGCATGTGTCCGGGATTGGAGAGCCATGGCAGAGGTGGTGTATGTTTGTGGTTCTTGCTATGGGGACAAGGAAGGTGGCTATGGTAGTAGATCGAACATTGAGCTGCACCCTCGCCATTGCTAAAAGTTGTCCGAGTCACCAATGGTGGAAATAGCCTCTCTCCGCTCCCTTTGTTGGTGCTCGGTTCTTCTCTCTCTTTGTTGGTGGTGGCTACCAAGGGCACAAACCTTGTTTGTGCTTCTTCTCTGTGCACGGGCCATATCTGCAAGCCACAAGCATTTCATTGCCAGCCGGTGGGGTCATTGTGGAAATCATCTCCGATCGCCTTCCTTCTTAGACAATGCAGGGTCCCTACTTTTATATCCACGTCTTGCCTCCACCTCATTGAGAGAGAGAGAGATGGCTTCGATCACAAACCCTAATTGTTTTGTATGAGAAACTCCATATGGAAAACTGATAACTTCTTGTCCTTTTCTTGCCATGGTGTCAGGACACGGGTAGGACTTAGGGGGAGTTGGGCAGATCAAGGGAGTCTAGACATGTGTGGATGGCCAGGGCTATTTTAGCCGGCTAGGGTTTCTATATCCAGTAGTTGGGTGGAGAGTTGCCCTATTCTCTTCTAGCTGGTTCATGGAGGTCTCATGGCTAATCTCACACTCATATCAGAGTTAGGTACTTTCATCATCATCCTCTGCTTGTCTCTGCAATTTCATACAACAAGCAATGCACGATAGCAACACTAGCGGCCAGGGCTATTTTAGCATGCTAGGGTTCCTATACCCAGCGGTTGGGTGAGAGTTGACCTATTCTCGGTTAGCAGTTCAATGGAGGTCTCATGGCTGATCTCACACTGGTATCAAAGCAAGGCTCTTTCATTATCATCTTCCGCTTGTCTCTCCGAACAGGCAGGGCATGGCAGCAACACTAGCGGACGGAGAGCACCACGTTAGAGAGTTCCCTCTCGTTTGCGAAGATGGCTGTAAGCGCAAGAGGCACTGTGATACAACAGCCATCAAGCACACCCGCCAATCGCCCTAGTTGATGGCAAGTGCACCAGCCAGACACCACAAATCAGCCGTCAAGCGCACCAGCGCCCAGCCGCCCCAGTCGGCAAGAACACCAGCCAGACACCACAAATCGCACAAGCCTCAACGTCAGTTACAATAATTAAAAAAAACTATAGTATACAGCCCGCTTACAAAAGCCACCAGACGGCTAGGAGAGCAACTCAATAGCCTTTGCATAGGCGGCCATGGCGCATCTCTATAGGCAATGAGTAGTGCACAATAGCAGCCCAAGCCACAGTGTCTGCAGTCACCACACAAGCCCCACCAACGCACACAACTGTGAGGAGAAGAGAAACTATAGTCTCTCTCTCTCTCTCTCTCTCTCTCTCTCTCTCCTGTTTCTGGTCCGCCACAGCCCGTGGAAGCTGTTCTCAGCCCACCAGCACGGCTATTCTCAGACAACATCACACAGCAGCCGATCACCTCTCACACTAGTAAAAGCAACGCAGCCGACCAACTCTCGCCACATACGGCTGCTCTCAGCCGGTCATCTTTCCGGCCATAATAGCCAAGGCACAAGAGCCTTCTGCTCTCCTTGTCGGGTGCCAGGGCACAAGAAACCCTTCTTCTTCTCCTTTGTGGAGGCTACCCAGCCCTAATTCTCTTCACTTTGGAGTAGGCGACCAAGGCAAGATCACCCCTCTCTTTATAGGCGTGCAAGGCCCTCCTGGTGCGGCTAAGGGCACAGGGGCTCGCCTTGCTTCTCCCCCTCCTCGTTGCTCTACATAATCGATGATTCTTCTCGTCGCTCTTGTTTTGTTGATAGCATAAGGGCGATGACGAGAGGCGGGGATGGAGGCATCAGGGGACGAGAGAGAGAAGGAGGAAACCTGGTCGGAGTAGCAGGCGGAGGTGACTGGAACGGACGGGCATGAGGCGAGGCTTCGCAAAGTTTTGAGGGTAGGGGGTAAGGCTAGATTATATATATATATATATATATATATATATATATAAAACTAATAAAAATAATTAAAAAAGAAAACTTAAGGGTTTTTAATATTTTAAAAATAAAAAAGGAAAAAATAAGACAAAGGTTTTTTTTAATAAAGTAAAATAAACAAAAAGGAAAAGAGAAAATAAAATAAAAGGATAAAAAATAAATATAAATATAAAAACAACATTAAAAAGGAAAGTAAAAAAATAAGGAAAAAGGGGAGGATATTTTTTGGAAAATAAAATAAAAGAAAAGAGGAAAAATAAAAACAACAAAAAATATAATAATAAATAAATAGCACATTTGTCCAAAAAGAAAAAGGGGGGAGGAATTTTTAGAAAAAAGGGAAAGTAAAATAGAAAAATAAAAGAAAAGAAAAAAGTAATAAAAACATATTAAAAAAATAAAAAAAGAAGAAAAAAAAGTGGGGGGGCTATTTTTGAATAGAAATAAAAAGAAAAGGACAATAGAAAAGGAAAGGAGAAATTTTTGAAAGGGGGGCGTGATTTTTGAGAGAGGACAGGAGAAGGGTTGTGTGTATGTGTGCGCATTTAAGTGTTTGGGGTACGTGTGCGTGGATGTAAATGTGGGGGATGCAAATGTGAGTACGTGCGAGGGGTGTATGTGAATTAGCATAAGTGTATGGGGTACACCTGTGCAAAGGTGTATGTGCGTACAAATGCAAGAATTGGAGTGCACATGTGAATGTGTGAATGTGGGGTTGTGTATGAATGGAGATTGTGTGAATGAGATGCAAAGGGACAAATGTGTGTGCACACATGCATGTGCACGTGCAAGTGTATGGGGTGCACATCTATGAATGTGCATGGGTGAAAATGTGTGGGGAGGGTGCACGTGCATGAATGTGCAAATGTGGGCTTCATGGCAAATGTGAGTATACAAGTGCATGCACACACATGCGTGTGTAGGTGAGTGTGCACATAGGTGAATGAGTGCGTGTGAAAGCACATGTGCACATGCAAACATGGTGTGTGAAAGCACATGTGCACATGCAAACATGCATACATGTGAAGGTGAAAGTGTGATGTGCATGCATACGTGAAGTGCACATGCATGTGCAAATGTGGGTGCATGTGCAGAGGTGAGTGCACGTGTGCAATGTGTGGGTACATAGGCGAAGTGTGTGCACACACACGTGGGGCAAGGGCAGAGAGTCGCTTGTCCATCCCATGACGAAAGATTGGATACCACTGAGGTCACGGGGGTGTGTTGTGGGACCATGGGGATCCCTATGGGACTGGGGTACAACTATGGAGTAAAGTGAAACACATGGCACCCTAGGTGGCTCAACTACTTTGGATGCACCACAGTGCACAACACAACCAAGGGTTCTTCCACCAACTTCATTGGAAGGTTTGGCATGTCAAGGGTACTTCCACTACTTTCCATTCCCTTTGAGACTTCCAAGGGGGGGGTGTCGGAGGTAGGACCTTCGGTCTCCATAGTCTCGTAGGGTTGACATTTTGAGGGTGCATTTGTGGGCATTCGAGGCATGGTTTCCTTCAATTTTGGCATGTAGATGTGGGGGTTTTGTTTGTACAATCCTTGTGCTTCTAGCAGTTTCCAACAAGATGTCGATTTCTAGGGTGCATTTGTGGGCATTCGAGGCATGGTTTCCTTCAATTTTGGCATGTAGATGTGGGGGTTTTGTTTGTACAATCCTTGTGCTTCTAGCAGTTTCCAACAAGATGTCGATTTCTAGGGTGGTGGTGCTAAGTACTAAGCCCTCGCATGTATCTTTTTGGCTTCCAACATTATGTGTATGACAAGGTTTTTGAGACCCAAATAGATAGGTAAGCCTTGGGCTTCTAGCATCTTACAGGCTCGAGGTTTGGGTGGAACACTATTGTATGGGACTTCTACTTGGTGGATCTCCGCTCATGGTTAGGCTTTTTCGGCCAAATGGTGGTTGCTAAATTTTATAGAGGTATCATAGTTTCCCTAGGTAGCCAAGGTACTCTTGGGTACCCATGTGTTCTTGTTATGGTTCTCCCATATGGTTGAAGGTGGTGGGCTCATGCGGTGAGGTGATAATGAGTTGTTGCATTATAGGTTACCTGCCTGCGTGACGACGGCGGGGGATGTTCTTGGTGAGCATTTTCTAGTGAGAGCTTTTTTGGAATCGGACGAGCGGATTCCAAAAAGATTCCCTGCCTCGTCCATCAAGAGAGAGAGAGAGGCGAAGAGAGTGGGAGAGAGAGACATGACATAATTATTTGAGAGGGAGAGGGCGAGAGAGAGCGAGAGGGAGTCAGAGAGAAAAATATGACAACATTACATCCTCTAGATCGAGATTATTGTTTCCAAGTGAAAATAAAAGCAAGTTCATTCACATACAACTTCCAAATATAACTCTTTAGTCAGAACTATTGTACATTATCATATTTACTTCTATGGGTCTCACTTGTCCTCCAAGGTGACGGCACAAAAGTAAGCAAATGATGTTCATTCCCTTCTACACTTCCTCAAGCAAGAGATGCTGATGCGCATCATCAATAAAACCATGGACTATCAATATCACAATAAAACCCCACCACTTTGGTCTTCACTTAAGAAATATCATCATCACTACCAGGAAGTGGTAAGGATGTGAGACCTTTCCATGCTTTTGCACCATCTATGGTCTTTTGTTTGACCTCGACATTGGTAGCCTCCCTCACAATACCTTCAGCAACAACTTCAATGCTAATATTTGATGAGGCCATCGTAAGCAATATGAAGGAGGGTTATCGGTGGTGTACTCTACTAACAAAGTTTAACTAAATGGTGATTGACAAAGTGTTATGGAGCTTATCTGTATATTTATTGGAGTGGGAGAGGTGTACTCTTCTTTTATAACAAACAAAAAAAAACACCTTTCTTCTTTTGCAATTTCAATAATAAAGGCATCTTTCCTCAATTTTCTACACCACAATAATAATGGCATCTTTATGTACTTTTTGGGGAAGAGCGGGTATGCTATATAGTAGCATTATTTATTTTTCTTGCTTGGCATAAAATTTATATATATATATATATATAGATAGATAGATAGATAGATAGATAGAGAGAGAGAGAGCGAGAGAGAGAGAGAGAGAGAAATTTGTACAGTTTGGCACGATATAGCCCTTGGGATGCGGATGTGGATGTGGATGTATGAATGTCGATGTGGATGCATGGATGTGGATATGGATGTGTATGTATGAATGCGGATGTGGAAGTGGATGTATGGATGTGGATGTACAAATGTGGATGTGTATGTGGATTAATGAATGTGAATGTGTATGTGAAATGATGTGACGTTGATATGAGTGAATGGATGACAAGTGATGACATGTGAATTGGGATGTGAATAAATGATATGTGATGTGAATGAATTTGATGTGATGAGATGGAAAATGATGTGATTGGAAGTGGATGTACAAATGTGGATATGTATGTGGATTAATGAATGTGAATGTGTATGTGAAATGATGTGACGTTGATATGAGTGAATGGATGACAAGTGATGACATGTGAATTGGGATGTGAATAAATGATATGTGATGTGAATGAATTTGATGTGATGAGATGGAAAATGATGTGATTGGATGAGAATGAGTACATTCTTGCTTCTCCTGTGTGTTTAGACGTTCTTTTCTGATAGGTGCCAAGATGCGAATATGCAAGTCTACCTTCCTCTCACTGGTGATGAATTTGAGGTGTTTGTTATTTCTGTGAGTGCCATAGTAGACACAATGGAAGATGGTAGATAGCTTGGATCCCAAAGAGAAGCTTGAAAGGGAGACCTACTGCAATGAGAGAAGGGCTTGGGAGGGGGAGAGAGAGAGAGAGAGAGAGAGAGAGAGAGAGAGAGAGAGAATCTATTAGTTGAGTCGGACAGAGAGGAGATGTGATAGTAATCCATGAAGAAAACCATTTTTAGGTGGGTTTGCTATAAAATATAAATTTTAAATTGCTAACCTATCCGAAAATTTAAATTTAAATTAAACTTTTTATTTTTTATGTATTTAAAAGTGAAAAAAAATGCAAGTTTTCCTTGTCTTTTAATGACTTGATTTAGAATTTGTGGGAACTTCAAAAATGCAGTGAAAGTGTATTAAACGAGATTATCTTTTAATGACTCTTGATATAAAATTTAGAGGGAACTTCAGAAATGCAATGAAAGTGCATTAAGTGTGATTGAAAGTTATTTTGAATTGTAATAAAAAATATTTTTGGGACCCCTATATGGACGAGATTGATGATGTTTTGAGAGTTTTAGTGGCTAGAAAGAGAATCCTAGAGAGGGAAAACTAGAGAGATTCCCTACTTTTAGGGCCAAAAGTAGGCATCATTATGAGGTTTGTCTCCTTCAGCCTCAATAAAATTAGTCTTAATTTCTTAAAATTAGGGATCCTTATTACAGGGCCCTTTTTATGTTCAAATGCCCCCTAATGACAAGGCAGATGTTCCCTCATAATGGCCCTACACAATTTAGGAGCTTCTTAGGCACCCAATGGGGAGAAGGCATGCCCTGTGTGTGTGCGTGTGTTAGTTTGGTTAGAAGTGTTAGTGTGGTTAGTTTTTTGTGGTGGGTCAGTAGCTTGTGTGGTTTTTGAGATGTGGGAGTGGGCTGGTGCCATCTGTGGTTGTGGGGAGGGTGTGAGAGGCAGTGATGTGTTTGGAAGTGTGAGTGGCCTCTTTTTGAGTGGGATAGATTTGTGGGAATTTGAGGATGGAATGATGATGTGGAGTAGAGGGGTGACTTCTTAGCACGGGGGAGCAGCGGGTACAAGCTCTTCATTCGTTCATGAGGACAAGAACTTGGTCGGAGGCCAGCTATGTAAGGTAGCCATCATTGCATCCCAATCGATGTTGCACTTGTTGTGTCCCATCCAACCCCTTCTAAGGAGTATTTCTTTGCACATTGTTCCTACAGGCATCACATAGAACTTCCCTTCCAAGGGATTATTTCCAATGTGGAATAAAAGTGTGACTATGCCTAAGTAGTGAACTTCCTAAGATGCCATTGTTGTGACTATGGCAGGGGTATCTTTCAGTGAAGGTTCCCCGAGGGAATGCCATGTTTCGTGAGACATGAAATTGTAATTATCCCATGTATCTACGAGAGCTAATTTTTGGGTGAAGCTCGTTAGGGTAATCATTCCTAGCCACAACTGAGCAAGCTTCACCTCCCATTCTTCCTCTTTGAGGTCAACGACTTGGGCCATGTTGACCATGATTTGTTTTTGCACTGAAGCTTGGCTTTGCCTCGTTTTTAGCCTCTTGTTGGGCGGCTTGTTTCATATCTTCATGGTCTTTTTTCATTGTTTCTTGTCATGAAGAGCCTGTAGGGTGGCTGTAGTGAGTGGGCCATAGTAGCATTTTAATTTGCTACCATTGAGATAGCCTGCCATTTTGACACCATCAAGTGCTTCTATGCGCATAGTACCTTGCAAGGTTTTCTCAGTGAAATAGGAAAGGTCCTAAGCCTCTGATCTTGAGTTTCTTTTTGTGTGTCTTCATGCTGAATAGGAGGACCATGTCGCCCTCTTTCATTTGTTTATCTTTTAGTAGCTGGTCGTTGTTGAGACATTGTTTACCCCTTAGCTTCTTGATAATCGATGCTTCTTTAGGATGGGGTCCATTGGTAAGCCATTGTCTAGAAAGTGTGCTACCTCCTTACACCACTCAAGAATGAAGCATAGCAGCATCTAGTAAATCATCGTCCACTCCCACTGGTGGCTCACCGTTCAGGATTCTTGACATGTGGTTTTGCTGAGATATCGAGCTCATCTAGTGAGGCGGGTGGACATTGATGACCCACCTGGGGGATGGCCCCACATTTCACCAGTGTGGGTGATATGCGGCCAGTGGGATGATAGGCTATGTGACAGCCACTGGCATAGTTATAGCGTCAGCTCATTTAGTTGGGTTCTGTAAGATTCCTCCCTCCGGCTTTTGAGGTGTGTAGGTGTAAAAACCTCCCCTTCTGATCTTATAATTATTCCCCTCTCTGAAATAAAAGAAAGATCATGTTTTACCTTGTTTTGGCCTAGAGAGAGAAAATTTCTAGAGGAAGGTAATTCAAAATTGAGATATTTTTGGATATAAAAATCCTCCTAGTGTCTAAAATGGTTTCCCCTGAAACAGATATTCAAAAAAAAATTCCAATGTGCAATTGGAAGAAATTGAAATCAGGTAAAAAGGACCTTAGTCTAAGGGTCCAGATTTTTTAAAATTTTTGAATTAAGGTTCCTATGGACAAATAAGATTAATCCAAATGTAGGGAGGAGATAAATTGAAGAATAAAAGGAAATCCCCCAAAAATGAGTAAATACTCACATAAGATGAAGAGTCGACTAAGGACAAATGAAGGAGGCGCCTATTTCACATGTGTGGTTGAGTTTTAAACTCACAAATAATGAGATATTTTCATCTCTCCTCTCTCCTGCTTCAACTAGATCCAAAAAGTAAGCTAAACTAACCTAAAAATGGTCAAAAATTGACCAAAGTGAACTGAAAAATTCTAGAATCAGTTTGCTTGGTTAGAGGCTCACTTTTTCCTATAAATGAAGCCTCCCCCTTTGTAAATGGTTAATAGTGTTTTATGCATTGTCACTCTACTCCTCCCTAGAGCCAAAAACAGTGAATTTATTGATAATTCATTAGTTTTTTGACCATTTCCTCTTCAAAAGAATTGGTGGCCACTCTTGTTGCAAACACGAGTAGATCCCTCAAACCATCAAGCCAAAGGAAAGCTCACAAAATTTCACGTAAGCTAGAAATTATACTTTTTTTTAATTCCATTTAATGGTTTTCTAATTTTTGTTTTCTTTAAAATAAAAAATGGTGCTATGCCTTGTTGGAAAGGCTTTCCCCCTCTCTTCCATTAGGAACTCAATGGAGTCTTTTTGGGCCCTTTTATTTGCCATTGCCTAATGGAGGTGATTAAGAAATAGACAAATAGGGAGATTACATGTGGACTAAAACCAATGGTTTGTAAGAGCCTAGAAGGTAGTGGTCAAACTTAGAATAATAGGCTAAATAGGCTCTTTTTTAATTTTTAATATCACCTAAAACTCAAAAAAATTTATACATATATAAAATTTTTCTCTATTTTTTATAGAAAAGGATAGCTGCAACCATCATTAAGTAAGGTCTCTAAAGTGATAGAGGCCCAAAAACGAGCTCCCATCATTATCTTGCATTCAATGCACATTCCCCTTCACTTTCCACTATCCCTCTCTCCCATCTTCCCTCCAAAACGCTCTCTCTTCCCCCTTTCTCATAGTAGGGCGTTTTTCACTCTCTAGACTACTTCTTTTAGCTATCTACCTCTCTCTTCACTCACAAACCTAGATCTATAGCTATGGAAGCTTGATCTGCAACCTCCTCTCAGAAGCTATGGAAGTTTGATCCTCACTTACATTTCCTTACTTCATCCTTCTATGGAACCCACAAGGTGTCAAAGCGATACGTTGATATACAAAGTCACCATTGGAAAGGGCGGATATTGGAGCTCAAACAAGATCGTGATGGAAAAAAGCTAGCCAAGGTCCAACATGTTTACAAGGCAACAGAGCTGACACTAGCAGACCATGACCAACGTCAACGATTTCCTGCAAATTGTAAGTCATTTCACCACTTTATATTCTTGTTTTTAAATCAATTGTGTGCTAATAATGGTATACTGAGCACTGCTTTGATTGTTCTTGGGTTTCTCTGCGTAGATATTTTTCCCTCAAACTATAGTGAGTGGGAGCCTATGGAGGCAATTTCAGGAGCCTTTAAAGCATACCATGTGGAGCTTGGTAGTTTAATCTTTGGAGGGTGTCCAGCTGCACAACTTCTTGCACGAAACATCTTCTTCTATGAGGATACATATGTGGTTCCCACGACAGCAAATGGTACTGGAAAATTAGTTCCAGAACCTACACCAACTCTCACATCTATTGAATGGCCAATTCCAGACAATGCTGCAGTGGCCATGGCTTGTTTGCAGATCGAAAGCAAGGTGCAAAATGCTATGAAGTGCACATATGGATCTCACAAAGCAACCATAACCTGCTTCATACCTCTACACCTCTTTGTGTACCTGTTCCGTACAAGTGACACACATCGCACCCCAACTTTATGGATTGCAAAGGGGGAGAGAGCTCTCACTTGTTTCTTATCACCTGCATGGGATAAAAAAGTTGTTCAACACAATGGAGACACCATCAGATGCGGAGTAATAGTTGAGAAGGTTGTGATGCGCTACCATATTGCCAAGCAACAGTTGTCCATTGCGTTTCCTTATTACAGGCGATGGAAGCTTACAAATGGAGAATGGGAGGCGTTAGACTCCGACCTCTACAGAACAGGGTGTGCTACATATATCCATGCAAGGTGGGGATGTGGAAGATGTTGCTGTGAATGATGACTAGTCCCTTGCCAACTTACGTGACTACTCAGTTCTTCGATTCTCACTGAGTGGTGATTTTGCTTTGATAATCAATGGAAGAGTAGTGCACAAAAGGCAGGAACGATCTTTTCTTTGTAGAGAAATTACTTTCCCTGGCTGTGTAGCTATCAAACAACCACTGGATATGTAATCTTGGATTGAAGTAAATACAATTTCAATTTTTTTGCCTCACTGTCTTATTAAGGTTTTTCAATTGTCTTGTGCAAGTTTTTTTTTTTTGTGATAGTGTAAGGTTGGTCACACAAGCATCTGTGGCTTGAGCCACTAGTAAATTAGAAATGACCTTGTGATGATGGAAGGATACGTTCTTGCTTTCGCATACCATTTTTTTAAATTTTTTTTGTACTTTAAAATTTTAAAAGTTTTTAAAAATTTTATAACAAGGTCGCCCATTTATAAACGATACTTTACTCATTTTCATCAATTGACAATTATCGTTCTCTCCTAACACTCGCTCTCAATTTCGCACACCTTTCTGTATCACACACTCTCTCTTTCTTGCAATCACTCATAGTCATGGAACCTCTACTTGACGCACTTATTGCACAGCTAGGAAAGCTTGAGCTACTTCATAGGGTTGACGAGATCGTCCCTATGTTTGAGGGAGCAATTGATGTGCGTGCAACAATGCATCTACACGCGGATGCTTTTACAGATGTCATTGAGTATATGGATCAACACATCAGCCCGTACTCCATCATGTTTGAGGGTGATGAGGGCCTATGGGTTCCGGTTGACCTCATCAAGTACATATTCAGGGAAGACAAGAGTTTTAGATTCTGCCTATCAAGGTTTTTAAAATCCCTCACAGAAAAGGACTACAGGAATGAGGAGGAAGACTTGCTCTTGGATCTACAAATGGGCAACATCGGCACTTCTTTCAT